>NC_081409.1:405054146-405383312 GCF_030272615.1 Cryptomeria japonica
TGATAGCTTCCGAGATAGCATATAAAGAATGGACTAATAACTAATAGTTAACTGATACTATGATATGCAATGCCAATGATTTAAAGCTAAATGATTATACTAAATGAGAAACGCTAAATTGTTAATTGCTTCAAGATTAAAACTCACAGATGCATAAGGTTACTCAAATTGTTAACTTGAAAACACACTTGAAGACTACCTCTTTCTCAACTAAAACTCCCACATTTATAGACTTTGAGAGGATAAGATGATGTGTCTAAGATCAATGGTCATAATCAAATTTGTAAATTTGGATGACTGTAAGCAAACGTAAAGGTTGAGAGAAAGGGGAAAGGAGAAGACAAGTGTCATTCATCTCACCTTGACTGGGTTGCTGACTGAGGGAATTTAGGGATGGTTGGAGAAGATTCAAGCATGAGAGGACAAATGGACTCAAGTCCTTCCTAAGATGTAGAGATGTTGGAGAGAATATAGAAGAAGGTTAAGAAATATGTGTACGTACACAACATTTCATTTATTTTGGAAGTTGAAGATAAGTAGCTAATAAATGTTTTATTTATTTTAATTTTGTTGAATTAATTTAGCCACATGATGGATGAGTTGGCAAAGGAAAGATGAAGTGGAGATGGGAGGTGAGTTGGAAAAGGGGTTTAAATAATTTAAGAAATTATTTAATATTTGAAACTATAGGATAGAAGAATAACCATTAAATATTAGATATTTAATTGATTAGAGGAATAATTAAATATTAGATATTTAATTAATTGATTAGAGGAAAAGGATAAATGAATGAATTAATAAAATATTTCAATTAAATTAATTAATAGAAAGACATGAAATGAATTAAATAAATTAATCTTTTCAAATTAACTATTTAATAGAAGAATAATTATTAAATAAATATAAAATATTTATTTAATCGCTCATAGCCATTTTTATGTGCATACACAATATTTTCTTCATCTTTCATCTTCAAGCCTTCAAGCTGACATCTTAGTGTTTGCAGTTTGGCCTCCTTGACCTTGACATCTCCATCAAATAGTCTCTGCAGCTTATCCCAAGTCTCCTTAGCGGATGAGTAGTGCATAACCTTGACAAACTCATTATCTGACAACCCATTGAGAATAGCATGTTTAGCTTTTGCATTGTTTTCATACTCCTTAGCATCCGGATTTGTGGGAGGGACACTAGGGACAGTATACCCATTCTTTACAGACATCCAAACATCATAACCTAGTGAGGATAAATAGGTTTCCATTCTTCTGCTCCAAAAGGCATAGTTGGTTCCATCAAACATGGGGGCTTTGGAGGACTCATTTCTTGCCATTGTGTTCTTTAGACCAGAATCTACCCAAGCTAGAGGAAACTTTGACCAACAGGGAACCTAATGCTCTAATACCAATTGTAGAACACAATATGTCACTGAGAGGGGGGGTGAATCAATGATTTCAAATTATTTTCATTTATATGTGTGCAACCGGTAAAGTAATGAAAACACTAGTAATCAAACACACACAAGGGATGCATCACACAACACCGGATATACAAGGAAAACCCAATGTGGGAAAAACCTCGGTGACAAATGTTGTTGGAGTCTACAGCTCCAATCCAGCCTCACAATAAAACACAGTATTACAAAGATTTAAGGCACCAACCCAAGGGAAACGAACCCCTACTGATTTAGGGCACCAACCCCTACACTGAGCACCAACTCAGTGATGTACAATGAAATACAAACTTATTACAATGAAAACACCTTGTTACAAATGAGTTTTGTAACACCTATTCAAATTCTCTCTGCTGGTTATGACTCTTCTCTATTTCACCGGTTCTTTCACTGCTGGTTATCAATTTACTCTCTCGAATCCCTTACCGGTCAATCTTTTCCTTTGCTGACTTCCTTTAATGCTCACCCTGCACTCTATCACTCTCGGATGCCTTCCTACTAGTTCACCTCAGCTCTATTATCTACCAGTTAAACCTCTGCTAAACCCCCTTACTAGTTACACCTTTGCTACCGGTTTTCCTTCAGATACTTAGTTGCAATACTCTTCTCAGTCTGATCTACACTCTGTTCGCTCAAGCACACTCCTCTCTAGCGATTGGCATCACCATAACTAATCTGTTGTCTCCAAATTTATATTCAATTTTTCCCGCCAGAATGAGGTTCAAACTATCTACGGTTACGGTTTCTTCTACCTACCACGAACTGTATCATATCACATCGGATCTCCTCTCCACGATTGACAACTCGCAAAAAAATCAAGTTTCACCGCCATTTCCATTCCTTCCAGAACACGCATACTATATATGGCAAACACGGCTCTGCTTTTTGTCAATCACCATAAATGCTTTGTATGTTTTTTCTTCACCAAATCTGATCCGCTACTCGACGTCCTACATTGATCCTTACATCACCAATCTCAATCTTATTCTGTCGTTCTACTTCGAGCCGCAAACCTCTGTCATCATCCTGTGATTTATGCAAACTGCATTAAATGCCTTAGCAATCACTGACTACTTCAATGATGCACTGTTCACTTGCCACTTGGAGACTATGTGGCATCTCAGTTGGCACCCAACTCAGCTCAATCCATTGCGTCAGTTTAGACTTAACCATCAACTAAACACACTACCGTTTTTCACCTTTTTCTACCAGTCTTCTTTCCCTACCAGTCATGCATTGACCGGTCAGCCCTTGTATCATCTCTTCATTGTTTCGCTGGTTACTTCAAGCTAACTTGGATTGCTCTCGATTCTATGTTCACACTATGTGATCCGGCAATCGTTCATTGTATTAGTTTGTCTTTTACTTGTTCATAAATCATGTTCTCAAACTAGATTTATGTGAGTTAGGGATCGTCTAGATGAATCTATTACAAGTTGGGTAGGTATGGACTGGGGGAAAAAATCAATAACAATGTTTGTTTAACATTGCTAAACTTTGAGTAGCCTGTTCGAACGAAAAAATGAGTGGGAGAGGAGGAGTACAAGGGAACGTTGCGGGGGGTAGGGTTTCAGAGGGGGGTGATTCTGAGGACGCGGATGAGGCAGAACGCGCGAAGGAAGTAGACGACGGTGTTGGTCATGAGGCCATAAAGGTTGCGGAGGCTTCAGAGTTGGTGTGGGTTGTGAATGGCGTTGTTGGGGTGCGTGTGGAGTACTCTTGGTGGCAGTGTTTCTTGCCTCTGCATGGGGTCGCGACTGGGTTTCGGAGGAGACCTGCTCTGGAGTTGGTGGTTGCTGATCAGGTGGCCCCTATGTTTGGAGTGTGTGGTGGCAGTGATGTGGGTATGTGCCCCTGTGTTGGATCTTGGTTGTTTGTGCTTGTCGCCTCCTCCTTGGAGGTGGTTGTGGTCGCCATCGACTTTGCTCTGGTCGTTGATGAAGCTCTTGCAGATGGTGCTCTACTTCATGGTGATGGGGGTGTGGATGAACCTGCTAATGCTACGAGCAGAGATGGGTGCGTTGTGGTGGGTTTCTCCCGAGCTCTTCTCCCTCTTGGCTCAACTATTGGTTGCTTTGTCGACTGCTGGGAGGGTGCTTCTCTGACTCTTGGATGTGTTGTGCCCCTGTGTCGATGGTTTCGCTGCCTTGCTTTTGTCTAGGTGTGGAGGAGGTGTTTGGGATCCAAGTGGGGCTTTCATGGCTTGGCTCTTCCTTGAGTTCTTGGGCTCTTCTCTCCTATCAGGTTGTCCTTTTCCCTTGTGGGGATTTTTTTTTTCTGTAGGGGGCCTCTGTATGTGGGATCTGTTTATTCTTGTTGTGTTGCCTTTCGGGGTTTCCTCTTGATTGTTGTAGGTGCTCGTCTCTTCCTATCTTTTTCAAGAGGATCTCTGGTTTTGTTCAGGTTTTCTTTGTTCTGCTTTTCTCAGTCTATCCTATTGAAGTGGATCATTCTTCTATTGAGGGGAAGATTTGTGGGCTGAGTTTGGTGGGACGTTTCCTAGTTTCTTGCGGACCTATGCCTCATCAGATCTTTAAGGTTTTGGGAGCCTTTTTAAAACCCAACTCTCTTGTGCTCCTAGTTATTACTCTGCATATTTGGTCTTTTTTGGTGTGGCCTATTGAGGTGGCCCCTTCTTCTATAGAGGTGGAGAGGGCTTGTTCTGGAGTTGATCTTCCTTCTATTGAGGTGGAGGTGGGTGCAGCGTGTTTCTTCAAGAGTGAGCTGAAGGTTTGGGGAGCCTTTCAAAACCCTCTGACTCCAGTTTGCAGTTTTATGATTATCAGTTGTGGGGGCCTTTTAAAACTCAAGAAGGTTAGGGGAGCCTTTCAAAACCCCATGTTTCAGTTCAGCTTTTAATTTTTTTTTCATGTAATCTTGTCTAGTTGGATGTTGATAGTTTTCAAGGGCCCAATATAGACTGTGGGTGTTTTTTGTTAAGGTTTGGGCTACCTTTTTGCTGCTTGGAGTTTTTATTACAAGTTAAGGTAGCCAGTAATATCCCTATTGTTTAGTTGAGGGTGCTTATTAGACCCTCGTCATTTACTTTTAAGTGTTATAGTTTGAGGTTGTAGCCTTGATTGTGTGGCCAGCCTGTTTTGTATTGGTTATATCTTGTTTGTTTGTCTAGTTCTTTCTACTTGTGGTTGCGCTAGTATTTGGTTGCCATTGGTTTGTTCAGCTGTGTTTGGGTTGTTGGTTTTCATGGTTTGTTATATTTGGCAGCATAGTATTGTGGGTTCCAGATCCTGGTAAAATCTAAAGGTTTCAGGTCCCTTCAAAAACTGTTGTAAGGGGTTTCGAGTCCCCTCAAAACCTACTTTTTCCTTAATCAAAAACATTGCTAAACTTTGAGAAAACAAATGCTAGGATTAAGTGGCATTTTATCTTATTGGTTCTTAGAACCCTGGATTTTAAAGGGATTTTAAAGGACGGTGGATATCTTGTTTCAAGAAGCCATTGTGTAGGTTGAGATAAATAGTTCCCTTGCTATGTCTTTTGAGTTGCAAAGGTCTATCAAACAAGGTTGTCCTCTTGCATCCTCATTGTTTGTCCTTGTTGCTAAAGGTCTTAATTATTTATCAAAAGTTACCTCCATTAGCCCTCTCATAACATATCATTATTCCATGATGATTCTAAGTTCTAATATCTTCAATTTGCCAATAACATGTCCTTATTCCCCTATCTTAAGAAACTAATCTTCTTAGGCATGTTATTTTTGCTTGCTTTATACAATTTTGCTTCATGTTCCAATATATCCTTCCATAAATCTCTTTATTTTTTGAATTGGTTGGAAGATTCTTTGTAATGGTTCAATGTGTTGGGTGGCAATAAGGTGTCCCCTAAAGATAGTAAAGAAATTGGAGTTTTTGTTTGTTCTTTCTCCCTCCTTAGTGACTTGGACTTAACATGTTACAAAAAGATTGATAAGAGAGTTGTTAGATGATAGGGTCGCCTCCTCTCCTTGCCTAGCAAATTTCAAGTTTGTTAGTTTCTCATCATTTAATATTTAATCTACTTTGTAGAAAAGATTCGTAAGCATACAAGAGATTTTATGTTGTTTAATGAAACTAGTAATAGAAAGAGTTTTGTTGTTGCTTAGAGTTCACGTAATCCACCTCAATAATAGCGGATGTGGATCTTAAGAACTTGAGAACTCAATGTAAAGTTGTAGATGTTCATTGGACACTCCAAAGATAGAGATGGGGAAGAAACCTTGGAATGTCTTGGTTAGAAATAATATTTGTGGTATTGTTCATAAAAATAAGAGGTATAGACCAAAATATTGAACTTAATTGGATAAAGCATTGAGTTCTCATTGTGCAAAGCCAAGTTCAAATCCCAAAGGGGCATTTAATATGCAAATCTATGTTGTGACTCTTGGTCTTCCATAGTTAGCTTCTAGGCTAGAGGTGGTTTCTAAATATGGATTTCTGAGATGACTCTTCGCCTTTCATAGGTGGTTTCTACTGTGGTTGTTTATAAGGGGCTAGTATTAGTCTCATTATTTTGCTCATGAGAGCTTGTCTTAGTCTCATGTAGATGCTCGCATGAGCAGAATATTTGATGCAAGAGCATCCAGCTTGCAAGGGCAATATTGCATCAACCGAAAAGATTTCCTTGTTCGTTTTCTTCCTTCTTTTCCTGTAGGTGTTGGTGACCAATTTTCAGCAAATTAAATTGGTTCACAACCCAAAATGTATTTCACCTTGATAAAAAAGCCAAGTACTCATATCTCAAGTAGAAGAAGTTTTGATCAAAATTGAGCAAGTTACGAAGTTGTGTAACTTTCACCTATGTTTGGATTGTCATACGGGCCATGTCCAAATATTGCAGAACTTTTGGCTATGAATAGGTCACAAGGTCCTTGTTGATGTGAAACCCTTACTAAAGCCTTTACTCTTTCATCTTGCAAAAATTTCCATGATATGTGGACATATCCTCATACTTTTCAAACTTCTACAATTTCCCTATCACCCATATTTCCATGATATGTGGACATATCCTCATAATTTTCAAACTTCTGCAATTTCCCTATCACCCCTATTTCTTCACAAAATGGTTGATAATTGCTTTTGCTATGTTGGAGTATTAACGTATTCATGTTTTTCATGTTTGTCTTTCATGGGAAGTTAGAGGACTATTTGGTCCTATAAATATAGTATTTTCTAATATGAAGTTATATTTGGTTATGTTAATTCCTCGTGTAAGTTGTGTAAATCTTACAAAAAAAATTATTTAGTGTTTTTGATTAAGTAAAAACAGGTTTTAGGGGACCAGAAACCCTATTACAATTCGAAAGATAAGCATTAAAGAGACGAAACAAAACAGCTGCAAACACCAGCACAAAAACCAGTAGCAAAGAAAAAGACAACAAGAAGCCAACAAGAAGTTGGCTCCAAACCCAGCATTACAAATTACTTGAAAACTTTAATAGATTCCTCAACATTTTGAACCAAGAGCATCATCGCCTTGGCCGCTTCCCTCGGGTCGTTGTTTTCCTCTCTCAACTGGCTATCTTTCGTATTGATCTCCATCCCAGTAGTGTTCTGCCTTGTTTTGCTTATTTAGTGTTATCGACTAGAATTTTGTAGTTTTTTCAAAAAGAGGATTCCCAACTAATTATTCCAAGGAATAAATAAGGTAAAAAGAGGTTACTTACTTGTCCTGAAGTCACCATCTTATATGTTGCTTTATGGGCATCTATCATGTTGAAAGTTCCCAAAAACAAAAATTATAAACTTTCGAAATAGGTTTCTCTCACCATTCACAAAGAGAATTTTCAACAAGCCAAGCAGTGACCAAAATGAGGTTATAAAAGGTATTAAGTCAATCAAATCTCAACAAGATATCATGTTATAAGGAAACGTGATAGCCTAGATCTACGAGTGTATGGCACAACCATTAGAATTGATGGAAGTGGTTCTACACCCTTGAATGATTAATAAATGGATAAAAGATGAGGTGGTTGTGGTAAAACAGGGAAAACAGTTTATGAGTCCTTTACTAGTGAAATAATTCTAATTAGTTGTGGCTTAAAACTAGAAGATCATTAGGAGAGAAGTTGGCATCACATGTAGATAATATCATTAAGCTTATCTCTTTTTGGTTTTCTAAAAATGCTAACATGTTGTTTTTAACCGGACTTGAATTGCTAGTTATTGGTTTTTATTAGCAATGTTATATGTTTAGAAGATTTTTAGTTATGATACACCTATGGTTGGAACGCCTTTTCGATCTCTAGGTGGCACTCTATATGGTAATAGCTTTATGATGGCCTAGTTCATGTGTGTGTGTAGAAAGGGAGATAGATAGAGAGAGATTTTGTTTTGTAACTTTTCAATAGTACAAATAATTGTGGAAGATTAGACTTTCTTTTTGGCTTCTTGTTAAGGAATGAATAGAAGAATTACATATTGAACGAATCCAAATTGACCCTTCCTATCCTTCCAAAATACATTTATTATTGGCTATCTAGATATTGATGTTAATCAAAGTTCGACTACCTATTGATTTTAATTAACCAAGATATATTCATTTATAATTGATGCAACAAATGAGTAACATAACCTAAAAATCATGACTAAGGAATTATTAATGATCCCTCCTTTAAACAAATACATTTTCATGTTTGTTTCTCCAAACAAGCCTTAAAACAATTAATTCTTGTGAAAAGATGCAATTTCATTATAATAATGTATAAAAGAGAAGACAATTAAGCCTCAGTCACCCAGCGCAATATCCTTTAAACATCCTCATCTTGGAGAAGAGGCAACATTGTCTTCATCAAGATTCTTTTGGTAAAACAAACATCCAATGCCACTTTATAAAAAGAGACCACCTAAACCTTTATTTAGCTTCCAACACTTTAAAGGATACAAATACTATAACTAAAGCTCAACACTCATTAAACAAATTACACTTTTAGGGCATAGTTAATATCATATCAATACAATTCAT
The DNA here is from genome assembly GCF_030272615.1 of Cryptomeria japonica. Taxonomy (NCBI): domain Eukaryota; kingdom Viridiplantae; phylum Streptophyta; class Pinopsida; order Cupressales; family Cupressaceae; genus Cryptomeria; species Cryptomeria japonica. Next base: position 405,062,554 of record NC_081409.1, read on the forward strand.
TGATAAATGCTTCTCAGCCCTCACCTTTGAAACTCATTCTAGTAATTTGGATTAATTATCATGAGCATGCACATGATGATCATATGCTTAATTTTGCATCAAAATTTAGGTTTTTAACACACTTTTTATATTATAGAGTTGATCTTCCTCTTTGATGTGGTTTAGGTATGAGGGTCTAGCTAAAGACAACAAAATCAATTCTTTAAACCACGTAAATAATTGCTCAAACAACAATCTAAACAATTCCTCAAACAACATTCACAAAGAAAATGATAATAATTAATTCACTCGCCACAAACTTGAAATATCCTTCCAAGCTTCAATAATGTTGAAAAAATCTCCTAACTATCACACAATAGAAAATGGCATAGGACTAACTATCCTATTGGTTACTCTATGGTTCTCCTTTGTTTTCTCCAATGTATCCTTGATTCAGATGGTCAATTGCATTGCTCTAATGATATGTCCTTGTTGTTTTTCCTTTCTCTTGCTCCAATATTCTCAATTGTCCGTGATCTACAACACCTTACCTTCCAAAATCAACATACCTAGTTCATTTCGTCCACATTTTCTTGTCTACTAGAGTTTTTCAAATGATTATTTCCCCTTAATACCACATAATGACTTTAAAAAACTACACATGATTTGGATGCCTACAATAACTTGAAGTCCTTACTAGGATTTTTTTTATACAAAATGCATTGTTTACAACTTCTCATCTACTATGTTCAAACCTTTAACCATGAAGCTTTAACAACTACCAAATGTTTGATAGAATGTTTATGGGAGAATAACACCAACCAATAAAAATGTGTGATCCTTAAAATAGTTAGAAGTTTGAAAGAGTTTTATTTAGACAAATGATGCCAAAAATCACCTTGGCCAACAATCATTCACACCTTGTGACTGAAGTCATCCTCGATGTTATCAAAAAGGACAATTGTTGATAAATTGAAACACCCTAGTGCCAAAGTAGCAAACAAGGTTGTTGCAAAAGATGGCAATATTGTCAAAGTGACTTACTATTTAAGTTACAAATGGGCATGTTGTCAAAGATGACAATGTTATAAAAGATGCAACTTTGCTTTCTAATGCTACTAAAATCAAGTAGAACTTTCTTTTGACTATGATTTGTCCAAATATGTTACTTCAACTAAAAGCCACAAAACCAAACATCCACAAATACTTTTATTTTGTTTTTTGTGTCATGCATGATTGCTTGTGAGCCCAAATGTCTCCTACAATACTCTCCCAAAACATTGCCATACTCTAAACTTGATTTGATGTGCCACTCATCTCTTGTTTGAAAAGTTATGTTCCTCTTGACATCCTTGGACCTTCTCTCGAGATAGAAAACAAGTCTAATAAATTAAGACAATTCTTTCTCTTGATGATAGTGAGATGTTGACATAGTCAACTCTTCTAGTGCCAACAATAAAGATGTGAAGAAGGTTGGTTCTTTTATGTGGTCCATAGATTATGTTGCCAACATGTTGGTTGCTTGATGATAATATGTTGACAAAAGGCTTCACTTATGTTTATGATAAATGAAACCCCAAGACATTTGATGGTAGATGATGAGTTACTAACAATTGTTGATGATGATTGAGTTGCCAAAAAAGCTTCACAAATATTCAAATGCAGCCAAGCTTTGATTTTGTTAACAAATTACTTCTACTTGTAATTGTTAATACATATTTAAATTCGATAACTTTAAAAATAATCATTTAAGACATTTCACGTAATATAAAACATGGGAATATATATATAGGCACAAATATTAGGCCTATTCCAATGATAAAATCCAAAATCTTTTGTACACCCAAGTTCTCTTTAGATTGTCGATCCTAAAATGAAAGGAAGAATATAAACTTGCAGCAAAATTACAAACATATCTATATAAATACCAACTCATAAACAAATTTATGAATTCGTTTTTGTTTTTGCTTAAATAAAAATAATAATGGATTTTATTGTGCCTCTTTAAAAAAACAGCAGCTTTCAAACCTTGGTCAAAACACGCCAGTAATAATGTAGAATTTGTACAACATTCACATTTAGTCAAAGCATAAATTTTGAAATAATTATTAATAAAAAAGACCTACAAAGTTCTAAACTATTAAAACAAACAAGAGTTGTGATGCAACTAGAGTCCCTGCCTTTTGCCAAAAAAATGACATTTGTTCTATGTTTGTGTTGAAAAATGTTTAAGATACACTGAAGAGGTATCTATTAGTTGCATACTCGTGTATAAAATGAGCTCAATTGTTAGGCCATGTTTAGCAAGTGATGTTGTTTGTGCAACAAAGGTCTTAATGAAGAAATGATATCTTCAAATCAACTAAGAATCCATTTATAAAGATCCAATCAAGAGTGAAATAAAACCTATGAATCAAGAAGATAATTAAACTAATGTTATGTTCATAATAGAAAGAGAGGGAGAGGTGGAGTGGGGAAGAGTGGGAGAGAGAGAGTAAGAAGATAGAGATAAAAAAAGGTATAGATAAAGATGGAAATGGAGAAAAGGGATATAGAGAGAATGAGAGGAGAGAGGGAGAGAGATTAAAGAGATGAGATGGAGATAGATAGAAATGAAAGAGATAAATATGTAGAGGTAGAAAGGTAGAGATCTAGGGATAGAGAAAGATAAATATAGAGATAAGAAGTAATATATAGATAGAAATAGAGTGAGGGAGAGATATAAGGGCGAAGAGAGAGGACAAGGTAACAAGATTGAGATAAAGGGAGAGTTGGGAGAAGTATGGAGAGATAGAGATAAAGATACAATGCGATATAAATATTGAGGCCTAAGAATAGTAAGAGGGAAAAGGGGGGAAAAAGAAGGAGAGACGTAAATGAATAGATAAACACATGTCTAGAGATAGAGGGAGCGGGAGGAAGAGAGAGCGAGACAAAAAGGGAGAAAAATAGACAAAGATATAGAGAGGTAGAGGGAGAGGTAAAGATAGGGAGGTGGGAAGATAGAGAGGGAGATATAAAGCAAAAGAGATAGCAAGATATAGATGAAGAGGGAGAAGGAAAGATAGATGTACATTGTGATATAGAGTGCTAGAGAGTAATAAGGATCCATTTGCAATGTGCTATTATATTTTTGATAAGGAGGTAGAAGGAGATGAAAAGACATGTATATAAGGTGGAAGAGATAGAAGGGAAAGAGATAAATATATAAGAAATGGTATATAATATAATATATAATAATTTATAATATTAAAATATTAAAATATTGCATATAATAATAAGTATAAATTACATTATATATTTTTAAAATAAAATAAATTTAATTGAATAATAATTTTATATAAAAATTAAATATATAACATTTAACTATATGATATTATTATATCAAGATTTGATTCTTTTTTAAATGGAGCATCTCAATATTATATTATTTTATTTTATTATATTATAATGGTTAACAAAACTATTTTTTTAATTGCATCAGTTTAATATAGTTCATTCTATTTTTAATCATTTACTTGAATTATAGTTTTAATTTTTCAAATTTAATTTATTTAAGAATTTCACTATATTTATGTTCAACTTTTTTAATTAAAAATTATTATTTAATATTAAATTTATCTTTCAATTAATGTTGTTCTTGTTTGTAATATCAATACTTTATATTCTTATACTTTATAAAATTTAAATTTAGATTAAGAATAAGAATATAAAGTATTGATATTACAAATAAGAATAATGTTAATTTAATGATTCCAATAAAAAGAAACATTAATTCAATGATAAATTTAATATTAACAAATAATTTTTTATCATAAAATTAAACATAGATATAGTTAAATTATTAAATAAATTAAATTTGAAAAATTAAAACTATAATTAAGATTATAAATAAAATAAATTGTATTAAAACTATTGCATTTTAAATTTGGACTTTTATATTAAAAATTTAGTAAAATCATAGGAAAAAAGCTAATAATACAAAGAAACATATTATGAAGGTTTAAAAAGAAAAAAATTATTTATGTAATTTTTTAATATCTTTTGACATCATAGATAATTTCAAATATTGTTAAAGTTTTTTAAATTTTTATAATCAATATTTTATAGAATTTTTTTAAAATATAATAATTTTTAAAGAAAATATAATAATAATATGATTTTTTAATGCTACTTAAATTAATATGAAATTTTAAATTTGGAAAAAGATAATAGAAAAATAAATTTTAATATCAATGATAGTGAAAACAAAATAAAATTATTTAATATTTTTATTTCAATTATCTAATTTTTTAAACTAAATTATTTTATATAAATATAAAATTTATCTTTAAAATTATTTTAATAATTATCATGTTAAAAAATTGCTTTATAAAAGAAAAAAATAAATAAATACAATATAATATAATGAAAATAAATATTTTTTATTATTTTCAAATTTATTTCATATCTACCGAGTGTTGAAAGTGGGTAATAATTGTTTAAATTATTTTAAAGAATGATTTAAATAAACAAAATTAAAGGGGTTCAAGTATGGACATACATAAAATCTAAATTTAAGCATTGTTTCAAAAAGTGCAGCCATCGGTGCATGATGTATGGTAAAAAAAATTTATATGGTAAATTCTTTTTACATAAAACATTAGAATTAATTTTTCCCCTTGTCGTTGATTCCTCAATTATTTTAATTTAAAAAAAAATACTAAAACTCCACTAAAATTATCCCTGTCAATAAATAAAAGGATAAAAATAGAAAAAAATAATATTAATAAATAAATTGTGCTAAACTATAACATAAACTATATAATAAATGATTGACACAATTTTCAAAGCAAAATTAATTAAGAAAGTGGGGAGACTGAAAACTATAGATAGGCGGGACTAATAAAAAATAATATGATACAACTCGCATAATTCCAATGAAAGTGCCCTTCACCCTTATCAAAAAATAATTTGATATTTATAAGTTCAAAATCTAATACCTTGATATCAAACAATTAATATAAATAATTAATTAACCCTCACTGATCATTAATCCACATTCATTACAATAATGTCAAGTACTATTAAAAATCAGTATATTGGATACTGAGCACAACTAACAATAAATAAAAAATGATTATTAAAGCTGGACAAGATATCATACTTTGCCCAAGATCCCTTAGAGGTCCGCTAGTCTGATGGAAAAAGCTCCAATTTGGCCGTCCCACAGAAGGTTTTTAGTATACCTGGCGCAAAGTTATGAGCTAAATTGTGTTTAAATGTTTTTATTATTACTTAATTTGTCACCCATATTAGCCAATGGAATAAATTTTGGTTTTTTCCGCCGCTGAAAACTAAAAAGAGTACTCTTCATTACTGAAAAACAGCTTAATATTTTTTTTAAATAAAATAAATAAACCCCAGCAAAAAATGAAACAGCTAATGATTGATCAAAAAATTAATAATTTTTTCCTTCTCGGATAACACTTTTATATGCAATGTAATAGGCTTAAGAATTAGTGGGAGACTTACCCATACATTAAATAAGTTTAGAATTATAAACATGTGCTCATATCCTAGCAAAGTATATGAAACATGGATATAGAGCTAACCCTATTAATGTATAGTTTGCCTCCCGCTAAATCCTAAGCCTTTCCAGATATCCTTAGCTTTATTATGTGATCCCCATAGAAGGCCGACTCTAATAGCCGAATGAATCATTAAGGACAACCTTTACGTCAACGACTCTCTCGATCAAAGTCGGTGTGACGGCTAACAGCGAAGGATGAGTAAGGCTGCTGCAGTGATGGGACATTTGAGTTAACTCAGGCTCGGTGGCGATAAGGTAATATTAATTACCTCTCATCTTGAAATTCTCATTCCCTGCTTGTTATTTACTATTCAATAACTGCTCATTATTAAGTTGGTAGAGTGCGAGTCCTTCCTTGATAGCTGAGAATCCTTCCGCAAAGCAACAATGGATACAACACTCAGACTTATGGGATTGAGGCATCAGATGGCCTTTGTGGGTGAAATTAAAGATGAAAGATTGAGAGGTATCTTGGTTCAACAGAACCCTTTGATTTCTGGAGCAGTTATGAAATTCCTAGGGAAGGATTTCATAATGAATGAGGATCGAACCCGAGCTAACTCAGATATCGCCACTATGTTCCTAGCTTTAGCAATGTATTTCGAAAGAGACAGAGAGGTGGTGGCGAATTTATGCAAGAAGGTCTTCATTAAGGACGTTCTTGGTGAATTGGAACGGGTTTTGGTGAACATAGACAATGATCTCACAGCTCCAAAGCCTCGAGACTATGATGTCCTTTTCAGGAACAACAAACCGGTTCCTCGTTTTCCTATTGTAGTTATTGAAGACCACAGGACCTTCGAAGCTCTACGCTCTGTAAGGAATAGGAACTTCCAATTCTTCTCCTGGATCCTCATGGTAAAGAAACCCCCGCGGGAGAAGTGGCTACAGAATTATCTGGATGCAAAAAATATTACGGTCATCCCTGATCACATGCCCATCCCTCGCTTCCCTGAAACCCCCGCTGCAGAGACTCCAAGGAGCTCGGAGCCTCGCTCCTCTCAAAAGCCAAGAAGGAAAAGTTAATGGCCATTGTAGGGTGCTTCGTTATAGGCAAAGGTCTAGGTATTAGATAATCTTCAGTTTTTGAGTAACTAAGGAATATTGGAACATTAAGCTTAATGTCCTTTTTAATAATGATCGTAGTATAGGATATATCCTTAACTTGATAAGTCTCGAGCTGGTTTTTTGAAGTAATTTTGACTGCAAAGACATTAACTTATTTTGCTAAGGTAATATACAGATTATGTATCTTGAAGATGTCTACTTGCCTTAAATTTATCTTAAGCTTCTAGTCCAAAAAATGGAAGTAATTCAGTAGTATACATACATTCAGTAATTTATACTCATAGATATATATAGATATATATATATATATATATATATATATATATATATATATAAACCTGAAAAATAGCAATCTTGGTTAGCTTTCTATATCACTGGTTTTTTGAGATATATGGTAGCCACTTTTTAGCGTTATTCCTACCTCTGAAATGCATGGTTTAGTGGTTTTCTAAAGATGCTAACCATTTAATAGGTATCTTTGTGCTATGCATATGTAGCAAATGTTTATTTAATCCAGTCTTTAGCTTCAGATCCATAAGAAATTTAGATTCAAGGGTTTTTAGTACTTAAAGGTTACGGTGTCTTTAAATTCTGATTCCTGCAGATTTCCTGAGTCTCTCAAGCTTCAGGGTTAAATTTAATGGTGCGGCCATAATGATTTTTGTATGAATATTCCTTTATTGATAAGACCCATCATCTCTTACCCAGGGTTTAGAATTACTTTTAGATTCCTTCAGACTCTCTCATTCAACATTTATTCAATCACTCCAACATTTGCATCAATATATATATACTCATGCATCCTTGTATATATATGTATATATCATACATATACATATTTCTCGATGTTTTCAAGCACTCTTGGGGCGGCCCTGTTTATAGCCCCTTCGGACTATTCATGCCCAAAGTCAAATTCCAACCCTTGAAGTATACCTCAGCCCAACTTCTCACTTCTATCCCTTAGACCCTTCGCATCATTAAGGTATATTCTCGATAGCAGACTAGGGATAAATTTACAGCAGATCTTCTGGATTGTTTTGGGTCAAAACAGAGGTTATTTAGACTCAACTACATTCTTTAACGCTGAGCCAAATCTATAAGCGGTTTGAACCCTCAAGACTTAGTCAAGACAGCCACATTCCTCCCTTCGGTTCTAATGAACCAGCAATTCTTAATGTTTGTTTATTATAGTATGTTTACATCGGCATTTTATCCAGGAGAAGCCTGTAATTGCCACCTGCTGATTCTCTAATTTTAGCTATCTTACACGATAGAATCCTACCTCACCACCCTCTCTGTTATAATCTCAAAGGATAGGAGGTGGGAATGATTGAACCCCATTTACCAACCCTTGTTAGTGTAACCTGGATCCCTTCTCTCTCAGGGATCGCATCCAGGAGCATTAACAAGAGCTGGCAAGTATGGGATTCCTCATGTTTGGACATTAATGATTTTAACTCCTATTGCAGTTCGATGAACTATTTTCGTTTGAATATTCTTTAAAAGACAGGTTTCATAAGATGAGTTTCCATCTACTATGTTGGCTGACCGATACTAACAATCTGCCTAGTGTTTGAGCAACTAACTATGCAGGCCAAACAGGCAAAATTCGTGGAAAAATGGAACTATTCAATCAAAAATCATCCACAGAGCTAAAGCTGGAAGCTAAAGAATATTGACATCTTCTATTTGAAAGTTGCAAATAAGGGCTTGTAAAGGAGGGGTAACATAAAAACACCCCTCCTGATTTCCCTGGCCCGGGGTCTCTTTGGATTAAGTGGTGGTTGTACCAAAAATTGGATTTATTACTTATTTTGTAATATTAGGCTGGACTTTGGTCCTGAGCAAGGCCGGAGGTTTTCTCGCCTCCACTCTTTCCTACCGGCGCCCACACAAGTGGAGATTTGTACTATAACTTTTAAATAATTAATAAAATCCTTGGCCTCGGCCTCTTACCGATCTAAATAAATAAATAAATAAATAATTTTTAAAATAGTTTAATAAAAACAAAAATAAAACTTTGATATAAGATTAAATTTTTCAATTCGCACAATTACCAAATGCTTGAAGGTGAAAACATTAGTTCCCTACTTAATGCAGGGACTAATAATAGATTATTCCTAACCGATCTCGATGAATCTTTATCGACCAACCATTCCTATAATAAGTCTCGTAAGGACATCATAATTTAGCTAGAAATATTTCTCATGGCATATAACAAACTCCTTCCATCTTTAAAGACAATTTACTAACAAATGTTTGTCGTGAAGCTTTTCAAATAAAACATACATTCAGGATACAATGTCTCACTTAGTTCCTTGATTGTCTAACAAAATTTCGAATAAATGAGGCATCTACTCCTAATGAAATCAAGTTAGATAAATAAGGCGTGTTTGACACTATTAAAGGGGAGATCGTAGACACAACAAACGAAACAAAATTCATTTTGGAAGAGGATGTTTAAGTTTTAGTGTTTATTTAGTGCATTAAATTCAAGATAAATGATAGCTGATAGGGAATTACTTTTAAAACTTATATTATTAGAACTAATGGAAGATGGGACTTGGGTATATATTCATTTATAAAATTACAATAGGCAAGTGTTTTGACATAAATATCCAAACATTAAACGCATATTCCAAATTAACATAGAAAGGGTGGCCAAATATAAGATTTGACAAATAAATTAAATGATACAGAAATTATAATATTCCAAAAAAGAGACAAGTGTCTAAATGATCTAACAATCTGCTTACTGGTGTGACTATGTCTCGGGATTGTTATCAAGTATTGGAAATAAGAAGTTCAAAAAATTTCCACTTCGAAAACTTGGCTTTCACGACAAAAAAAAGAAAGAGGTTTCATAGCACTAATATGGTACATGCCTACGCATATAAAAGATGAGACTTAAATACACAAAGCGATAGGTAAATTGATGATCGAGATAGGGTCTCAATAAGAAAAAGGTTTCAATTGTCCTAGGGACAATGTCATTGGCTGCGTACATATAGCCTCTTTTTCACAGCGTAAAAGATAATCTAGCATATCCTGTGTGTGCATAGATGAATTCCTGCACACCTTGAGATGATAATGAACTTTTTCGAATAATATACTTTTATAAATGCATTATATTACATTCATTTGGACTGCTGATCTTGAACACAAACTTATGTCACGCTTTAACATTGTAACCTGGTTCATCTTCCATGCTTTATTATGTTTAAACCAAACTAATCTGTATTAGAAGAGACTAAAAAATTGACTAGTGTTGAATTTGGGAAGAAGATATCAAACAATTTGCCTCTATTTTCCCCATTCTTTTTTGGTAGCAAAATTATTTTAAGTTATTGAGATTGCCAGGGCCTCTTAACAATTTAGACATTAAGGAAATGAATCGATAAGCTTCCATGACTGATTTCATACATAGGCGACATTTCCTACAAGTCTTCAGAATTTACAGCTTTGTTAAATATGCACAAAGAGTCCACTGCAAATATCACTAGCAGAGGATTTATGAATAAATCAAATAAAAGGCTGCATGAAGAATTAAAACGATTCGACAATAAGTGTAGATCACAGTACATCTGCATGACAGTTTCCAGGCCATCCTTCCCCAATTTACTATCATCCAAGATTTCCTATAGCGCTAGTTAGCTGGCCCAACAGGCTATCTTTGTGCATTTGGACATTACGTGCAAATGGATGTGTAAATAGCCTCAGATTTCCTCTTTGATCATCAATGGCAATTGTTTAAAAATTTGAGACACACTTTGCTATATCAAGATTTCAGATATAAGACACATAACTTGAATTTGTATGGTAGTGACCTACTCTCATAATGGCATTGGAATATTTTGGAGCCATTCTGCTGAATGTTTTTGTTATCATTTTCAATCCTGCACAAGGATAATTAAGGTGATGACTGTTGTGGACTATATGCCAGAGTAGCCGGATATGCATCTGCCCCTTCCCAAACGTGCATATCCCCGTATCCGATATGGATACAGATACAACACAATGTGGATACTTGTCAAATACCGTACACGTGTGCCCAGAAAACCTTGATTTTCCAACCCTGTTGGATACTGTGTGATTCCATTGTTTAAAATATTTGATGTAAATCTTCCTAAACTTACATTGAAAAAACTTAATCATGCAATTTTTTCTATTTTTGGTATAAACAATGCCTACTCCAAACGATGAAGACAAATGAAATGTTTTTCTATTTCAGCAACCCATTCTTTTGGGTTATCTTCCAGTGCAACTCCACTATTTTTTGCATATTGTAAATTGTTAAATCAACTTATAATTATTTATGTAGCAATTATGTGTCTATATTGCTTTTAAATTAGTGAAAATCTCCTCTAATAAATTAGAAAATTGTGTTAAATATATGTGTATGTTTTTTTTATGAATATCGTATCCAACCATATCCATATTGGGGGTTTGAAATATGGCTGTATCCATAACCAATACCATATCCATATCTGTATCCATATCCGTGTCCATGCAACTTTGCTCTGCACAAAATGGCTGGGCTTATATCTTTGCAGCCTGTTACTCCAAATACTACACATCCAAACTCGCATCCTAAAGAACACTAAAAAATTGAGTAACATGCAAATAAGTCTGCAGCCTTATTATAAACGAGTTCCGAGGTAGCCAAAACATCATGATTCAAAAATCAACCAAGTTAACCTATAAAGCTGTCCAATAATTTTGTTTATCCACTTTCAACTTTATTTTTCCCATGCAATGTCATCATGTCATTAAAGGGCTGACTATATGTATCAAAAGGTTTTCAGACCTCACTCAAAAGTCAAAACCAACCTAGCCCACGACATGAACACGGTTTTGTCCATTGAAAAATTAAGCAATTTTATCCAACAACCAGCTTTGACTCCCTCTATCTAGAACTTGGCCTGTGCTAATCAGAAAATGACTATTAAAATGAATAAATGTTTCGACCTTAGGTTTTGTTATTTTAAACGACGTCACATCTTTCATTTGCATAGACCAGATATCAGGACTAGAAAATTTCCAATTGTTGCAACTGCGTTATACCTACTTACTCCAATTTAAGAGACAATATTGATGTCCTTCCCAAACAAGTCATTTGTGTGGATCCTAAGTAGAAGTTTAGTGATTTGTAATTGCATGCATATCATAACACAGACCATGAAAAACACATTGCTTGAGTGATGCATAATACAATTGACGAACAGAACACACAGTATGACGTAGTGGGAATCTGTGAGGTAGGAATGTTAACACACATTTAAACATGTGCTACCCCTAAGATTAGTTTAGTATATACAAATTACCCTTCATATAATGAAATGACCTGGTTAGCCTGTCTCTGTAGTACAAAAATCCCATCAAACAGAAGGGACCATGAGACACAGAGAATACTAATATTGTGCATATTGCTAGATAATTCCAGGCTATGTCACAAGATTCGCATTTGAGTCTGCCCAAGAACAAATTAGGAACTAGTTTGTCAACTGATAAAAATTTGGAAAACAAATCACGATTAAGTTCAAAAAATATAAATATAATTTTTTAAATAATATAACATGTACTTTTTATTATTTTAAAATTAAACTAGATTTGATATATTATCATCAGATTCATTAAACTAGTTTTGAGCAAAATGGATTGCAACCAGCTCACAAATGCTCTATTTTTTCTCATGTTTTAGTTTTTGGTAATGAAAAATTGGAAAGTAGAAAACACTTTTCTGAAAATGGTTTGATTTGCATTTTCATTCGTCTATGGCCTATTATTTCAGAAATGCAAATATGGCTGTCCAACTACTGGTATCCTCACATGAAGAGCCATCTTCAAATCTATTTATGTGCAGTGATTTTTTATTTAAGTGTTTGAATACCTTAAGGATAGATATTTTATTTTTTTTCTTAATGATTAGATCTGGAGTTGGGGAAAGCATATGCTTCTCATGAAGCCAAAGTTTCCACATTTTAACTCTTTGACAGAATCTTTTAAAGTAATGCCCATTTCAGTTAGGCTTCCAAACCTCGCCTTGCAATTTCAGAATGATCCTACTTCAAAATGATTGAAAATTCCTTGGGGAAATTTTTGTCAACAGATATGACAACTTTGGTTTTCATCATACTACTATTCCCCATAATTTGGTTGAGTTGGATATATCTAAAAACCTTCCAGTTGATATTGTGCTGAAAGTGGTTGATCACTTGTGTAAGCAACTTTTGGACTACAAGGCTCTTGCTTTTCGTTATCGTAGATGCTTTGAAATGGGCCAAGTAACTCCTAATTGTTGCAGCCTCAATCGTAAATATGTCTGTAATGCTTCTTAATCGGCAAAAGCTCTTCCCACCACTTACCTGTTCTAGGTACTTTGAAGGAATCATTGAGCTCTTCTAAGCCTAATCAGGGGCTCCAGTAATTCATTCTTTCTCTACATTGATAGCTTCTGATGTTCATAGAGGGCCACTTCTTTGGCATATCTCTATTGCCATTTGTCACACTACCTACTACCCCATCCTCACACCTCATCTCTATTCACCATTCACTTTGATGGAGACCCATACCTTTATCTCTATCCAAAGATCTACAACTATTCCATAATTGGTAATATCATTCTTTTGTGTGGATTCAATGCCTGTACAAGAACCAACTAAACACCCATTCATGATCTTGTTGAGGAAGACTTGTGTCTACATGCAATGGATCCAAAGGAGTTTGGTTTACAAAGAATTTCTGTTGATGGGAAATATTGTTATCACAACATATGGGAGACACCTCTAGTTTGAGAAATCTCAGAGCCTTCACATTCTCAACAGGCTCCCTTGCTTCCTTGAGTAGTGTCAATGTGTAGGTTTACATGCTTTCCTCACAGTGGTAATGTTAGCATCACAGAATAGGTTCTCACCTACAAGTCCCTCAACCCCCACTTATGTGATTTTCTAATTTCACCCCAATTCCGACATCCTAACCATCCTACATTGACATTAACCCTTCACGCTAATTCCCACCATGTCCCACAACACTAAACACAGCACAATCCACTTTGATAATGATTCAACCTTGACTATTCTACCTGTCTCTCTCTTATTTTGCTAAAGTTCTACTTTGTTCCTCTTCCCACTATTGATTCCATGTAAATCCCTTTGAGATGTTGCCCATGATTCTTGCCCCCACACCATACATCATCCTATACCACCTTGCCTCCACAAATCCTACCCTATGAACCAATGATCTATTGACGAGTGTAAATTTCATCAAGGACTTTAGTATCCCCTAAACCATGACCCTCCCTCCATAACCTTCATCTGTAGGAGCATTTTTGTCTTCTCCAAGCAAGAAGTGAGGCTTCTTGCTTTTTGACAACTTGTCCTCCATGAGGATCTTCATCACTCCCTAAAGCCCCCCTTTAGCACACTCTTCTCCCAAGAAAGCACGTTGGTTTCTTATGGTAGCTCTCTTTACAATGTGCCCAACCAACCTACTATCACAATCCCCACATCAACCATTTTCTCCACATCTACTACCAAGAGGGCTATTTTGAAGTTGTGTAACAACAAAGCAGAAAATTGCAAAGGCCTCCAAGCTGAATTCATCAAATATGAGGTGGATCTTCTTGTCTTCCCTTTAGAAAAACTTTTTAACAAGGTGGTTTTCTCAAGCCTCCCTCATTCTTGTTCCCAGTACATAATTCATTCTACTCATATATTTGGAGATCCATTCAACCTTGGCAACTACATGAACATCATGATTGGGCATAAATTTATAAAACTTTATGCCACAAACTTATACATGCAGTTTTCTAAGCATTTAGAAAAAGGTAATTTTAAAGCTCGTGGGCAAGTTGGCTTCAAGATAAAATATCAAACCTTTGCCCACATCTTTACACTCCTAGCTATCATTGAGGCTCATCATCAATTCCACAAACTTTTGTTGTTTTCTACAACTCACAAAGGCCTTTGACTCGGTTCCAAAACACTTGCTTTTCCAACGCATGTGTAATGTTGGTGTTCGTAATTCTCTCATTACCACATTGAAGCATGTGTAATGTTGATGTGTTTCTTAGACACCTCAAACACGGAATAAAATACCAAACTATTTTACGCTCTCTTGATCAAAATCACCTCAGATGCTAAATGTATGATCAACCAAGATGACTCCAAGGTTCCTATTGTCAGATCTTGACGTGTGGGTAGCTCAATAGCGGATGTGAGTTGTTGTATGCATAAGGGACTTAACAATTGTTCTAATAAGATCTCAAATCTTCATGAATAGAAGTATTTTGCCATAGTTTTGAAATGACTTATGATGTAGCAAGATGAGCACTTGTTCCTATCTCTAGCAAAGATTTTAAAATAAAATGCAAAAGGAAAGGGTTTAGGAATTATATTCTAATCCTAGAATGTGAGAGATAGTGAATGACCCTATGAAATTCAACTAGGCTTAGTTTTGTCATGCAATGAACAACTCTACAAAGCTTAGTGCAATCTTCTAAGGTAATCAATAGATATTCAAATTCATACCCACAACACTAACACCATCCATTTGATGCATATCAATGAGCAAATAGAAATTGAAGTTAAAACTGAGATCAAATTCCAGTTGACCACACAAGGTAAATTTACAATCAGCAAATAGCTAGTGGTATGGATAAACTAATTTCATATAGATTCATTCAACAACAATTTCTTCATTTAACTAAAATACTTAAAGTAAAATTCTAAACTAAATTGAGGATTAAAGAACCACACAATACTCCAAGATTTCATAAAAAATGACCCAAGTCCAATGCTTCGATTCAATTTTGGCAGCATCTAGGTGACAATTCTCAAAATCTCCCCCTTACAAATGAGAGGAGAAGGGGTTTATATAGTCTCAAATGAAATGAATGGCCAAGATTCATTTAGAATCAAAGGCCAAGATCATGCCAACACAACCTTACTTAAGTTTTCTAGCAAAAAATGGAATCTTATCCATATCACAAAGCTCGAGGTATGAGGTCCAATAAGATGTCGCCTAGTCATCAAGCAAGTTGCTTCTAGAGGATTCCTTCCTCTATCTCTCTCTTTGGCTACATAGTCAACGAATCTAGACATGACTGAATTGAGCTCTTCCATTGTGACACTTGACAAACCATCTTGTTGCAATTCGATCACATCCAAGGCATCTAAGCAAGCATCGAAGATGTTCTCCCAATCTGATGTATATTTTTGCAAATTGTTGATAAATATCATGAGGGAGACCAAATTGTTTAGCTGCTTCTTCCTGATAGACTCTAGCCCTTGAAAGTAAACAAACTTCATTTTCTCTTTCAATCATTCCAAATTGAAGCTGCTAAAGTGTTGACATCTTGTCCCAATAATTCCTCAATTGAACTGAGGATCTTTGATTGTTTCTCTAAGATTGATCCTTCCTTTTCCATGCACTCTTCCCTCGCATGATCAAACACCGATTTCTTCATTGCCAAAGAACAATACCAACCATGGAAATCATACACATTTCCCTCTTGAATTACTCCCTCCTAGATCAATGTTGATATAGGAATCTGCTTCAACACCTTGCGGCGAAGAATAGTCTTGTCTTGGACTAGTTAAAATTCTTCCCATACTACCTCCAAACATTGTATCCTATTTATGAGTAGTGTTGTCTTATCATAGGCATGGAGAAATTGGACTAGGAAGTCCTTTGCTTGCTTCGAAATATCCTTTACCCATTTTCCAACCTCTTGATATGTACTTCTCATTGCCTCGTGATCATTAAGTGACCCTTGAGCAACATAGATAGGCGGAACAAATGTAGGATCCTCACAACCTTAGGGGATTCAACAACCCCTCAATGTATTCCTTGAGTTTCTTGTTCTCTATTTCTAACATTTCCTCCTTCTCTTCAACTCTGTTTAACCGTGCCTCAATAGCCTTGGCGGAATCATTCAGCTCCTGAAACTCTTGTTGCTTGTGGATGGTCCAAGATCAATTGTTGTAACTTGATAGTCCATGGGAGTGATCTCATCTCTAGGCTTGTCAACTACTGGGACAGCCACTTGCAAAATGTAGGATCTTGAATCATCTCTAGTAATTTTAGAGAACTTCTTTGCCTCCTTTTCTTTAGCCTTACCAACCTAGGCTAAGAAGTCATCTATATCTTCAATGGGCTGCATTTCTCCAACTTTCTTCTTCACCATATTGTTCATCAACCAATCAGGGATTGCAGAAAATTCCATTCCATCCTCAAGCTGATCATCATCATCAATTCCTCTCAAAGCGGAAATTACCTCTTCATCTGCTCTCCACTTACTGAGGTCCTCCACATCATCTCCTAAATGGACCTCAAGCTGAATGGTTGGAGATCCTGGTTGCTGCTCTTCATCTTTATGTGGTACTGATTGTGTTGATGCGTGCTCATCCCAATCATTATCTGGTAGAATCTTCGTATCGGAACCTTGTTTGGATTCATTGTCTTCTTTTGGTATATCATTCTCCTTAACGGATGAGGAACCCATCGTAGACTGAGGAGTGTCAGAACTTGTGCTTCTTATGTCTGGATTCTTGACTAGCAATCTCCTTACCCTTTGCTTGTGTTTCTCCTACTATACCCTTTCTTCTCTTAGGAGCTTGACCACCTTGATCATTATTTGTTCTCACATCACTTATAGTTATCTCGTCATCGTTAAGAGAAGACTCCTCGCTTTTCATTTTCTCATAAGTCAAAGTGGTATTATGTCTCCTTAGCTTGTTGATTTGTTTGTCTAATCATTCTCTAGAGAAATCATTCACTTCTCTCATCAAGATGTTCAAGTCTACTACTTCGGGTACCATCTAGTGAGGTAACCGGCTTGTCTTTCTCCTAACTATATTGAGGATGAATATGATTCCCATCATCCTTTACCTGATCTGGAATTGAGAAGAAGTTACACTTCCTCATGAAGTCCACTGACATTCGAGATCACATCTTTCTCCTAACTCCCAACTCATCTATAAGATTTGCCAAGTAGTCCTCAATGTCAACCTTGTGTGTAAACTTCTCTCCTTTGGCTGTTAAAAACCTCTGGAATGGATCAAAATGGTTCCTAGCCTTGTATATTTCAAGATGGAAAAATTTTAATTCTTCATTAATTGTATCTGTTGCTATCACGATGGGGCATATCTCCATCATTTTCCCAAGTGTGATAGGAAAAGTTATACCTTGCCTATGCTTCTCTTTCTATATGCAATCAAATTCTGATAGCAGCCTCACTACCTCAAGCAACACTATCTTGTCAGTCAGATACCTGGGAAGCTTGTAAGGTTCGGAGGTGAATCCTTGGATCCTTATGTATGTGAAGGTAGGGAATTGAATAAACCATGATCCATATTTTTCTACTAATGACATTGCCTCCTTGGGTAACCTCTTATGTACTCCACCTTGTAGCAACCATGTTAGGTACATGGTGATTGTATCATTCACCCTTCTATATTGTTCTTTCTCATCTAGAGGGAGTTGTGGATAGCATTCATATGCTTTATGTTGCCCCTGTTTGTTCCCAACTTCACCCTTGCATATTAGTCCTTTGTATTTGATGTGTCTTGCGAGCATGCATACCAAATAGGAAGTCATGTAGAATGGCTTTGTTCTCTCCAAGTTCCTCAACTAGATATCCAAGTTATCACTTATAATCTTTGCCCAATTTATCCGTACTGTTCCAACTGATATCTTGAATAAAATAAAACATCCATGTCTCAAATAAAGCTCCTTGAGGTGTTCCCATGATCCTATTGAGTAGGAAGATCATGTCACTATACTCTTCTTTGAAATCTGACGCCTTGTTTCAAGGACCCACTCATTGTTAATGAGAATCATACATGCATCTGGTCCTTTCTCGAACATAGCTTGGGCGTCCTCCTTAGTTCTTGTTTGCATCCCTTGGTAATTGGGAATCCCAAACGCCTCTCTTACTGAATCTTCAATGAGATATGCAAGCACCAACCCCTTAGGTGTTCGGATTGTTCTGACTGTGGGTCATAGTGCCTAGCACACTCAACCATGAGCTCATTGCATTGTATTGTTGATGGGAATCCAGCTGCATGGTAGATTCCACTCTTAATTATGTTGACTGCTAAAGGAGAGAGTAGCTGGTTCTTTGTTCCGTACAATCTTCGTTTCATCTTTTTCCTATCAAGATACTCCATGTTGGTGTCTCCAACCTTCTTCCACTTGGAAGATGTCTGAGATTCCAGATAGTATCCCTCAAGTAGTTTCTTCAACTAGGTCTTCCTTGCAGCTATACCTGCTTTTGACATGGTACCTGTATGAAGCTAGAAGTTGACAAATTTGAACAAATAATTTTCCAGAATTAACCTAGATTCTGATTTCAATTGATTTTCAAACTTATTAGCTTTCTACAATCAGAAAATTGAAACTATGTAATGCTGATTGTGGAAAATACAAAGGATTCAATCCAAATCTGGAAATTTTGCCTTAAGGAAACCTGATTTTCAGACTTATGAAAGGTCTGATTATAATTTGTAAGTTTGAATATATCCTTCAACTCAGAATTAGGAATGAAGTTGCAACCAAATTCGCTCTCTAAGTCTGATTTCTGAGTGTGAAAGTCTGAAACATGTCTGAAAATCATGTCTTATCAAGTGAATGTCATTCCTTTCCTTGTGTGATTCATGTAGCTGATACGATTTGCATTTGAATTGGCCAGAAATGATATGTTTTCCCCTTGAAGTGATGGCTGGAAAAGGCATCTTCAGCTAGCAATGGCGTCTTCAGCTGGTAATATCGCTTCCCTCTATGTGTTGCAAAACGCCCTCAATGGTGGCGCCATTGATGCCTAAGGCAAATGTCGCACCTCTTCCTCCTCTTGTTGGCCTATGCGATTCTGATCTCCTTCTCTTTCAGCTCACTTGACCTTGAATCAGCGATTTAATGATTACTTTATTGATGCTGTTATGTGTTTTACCCAGCACTTTACCTTTCACTTTCACCACACAGCCAAAATGTCAAATCAGCAAGGTGAAGAAAAACGATATGTATAGGGACATTAAAAATCAGCCACATTCCTCTTTGCTTTGTCCACCAAATGAAATGGTGGAGAATCAATCTCCATCTGGACTGATTTGTCTTTAAAATCCTCATTTCACTTTGATCTTATGGCCCTTGGTGGAAAATCAATGCTCATTGGGACACTTAAATTTGGTCAAATCTTTGTAATTCAGCCCCAAGTGGAAAATCGACCTCCATCAGGGCAATTTATTCATGTTGTTTTTGCATCATTTGATCCTTTACTCTCCAAGTGGAAAATTGATCCTCATCAGGACACTTGATTATTGCCTAATTCACCTTGTTTTGGTCACTTTTCCCTCAAGTGGAAAATTGTGGGTCATCAGGACTTTCACTTTCCTTGCATATTTTCATCTTGTAAGCTCAATGGAAAAACGACCTCCATTGGGACTCTTTATTTCCATTGTTTTGTCATTAGTGGAAATTCTTTAGTCATCGGGACTTTCCAAAATAATACCTTCATTTGCATGTAAACTAAGTCCTAGAGTGGAAATTCGACCTCAATCAAGACTTTACTTGTCCTTAACATTGAATAGGTAATTTGATGTTTAGGATGGAGTGGAAAAACATCCTCCATCAAGATTTTTCTGATTTTCATCTAGATTTCATAGTGGAGAAATGCTCTCCATCGGGACTTTGCTGATTTAACTTAACTGCTCAATGGAAAAACGACCCTCATCAAGACTTAGTTGATTTTCATGCTTTTTAAGTCCAAACTTACCCAATTTGACCAATTCATGCAGTGGAAATTCTATTTTCATCGGGACTTTGTGAATCATCCAAAGTTTTCATGGGTGGAAAATAGAAGTACATCAGGACTTTGTGTATTTTTCAGCTCATTTCACCTCTTAGAAGTGGAAAAACGACTCCTATAGGGACTTTCAGCATTTTCACACAAAATTCACATCAATTAGCAACATTTTCATCATTTTTTCACTCAAATTTTGGGGCAAATAGAAACTCAACACTTAGAAAGATAAAATAACATGCTAAGGCAACTTGACACTTCGATCATTTTTTACATTTTTAACATCCTTCTCAGCATTTTGATTCTATTGACTTTAAAACTTAAAGATTTATCATTCTTTGCATCATGGAAACCAGAAAACATGACCATATCCAAGGACGGCACTTGGACTTTGAAGCTCAAAATTGTCACTTGACTGCCAAAACCCTAAACTAACACGACTGGAAAGTAGGAAAGAGGAAGGGCCCATTTGCAATGGCGCGATGTGTGAAAAGGTCACAACAAGTCGTTTTCTCAAGCCTCCCTCAATCTTGTTCCCAACACATAATCCATCCTATTCATATATTTGGAGATCCATTCAACCTTGGAAACTACGTGACCATCATGATTGGGCATAAATTTATAAAACTATATGCCACAATCTTGGACATGCAGTTTTCTAAGCATTTAGAAAAAGGTAATTCTAAAGCTCGTCAGCAAGTTGGCTTCAAGAGAAAATATCAAACCTTTGCCCACATCTTTACACTCCTAGCTATCATTGAGGCTCATCATCAATTCCACAAACTTTTGTTGTCTTCTACAACTCACAAAGGTCTTTGACTCGGTTCCAAAATGCTTGCTTTTCCAAAGCATGTGTAATGTTGGTGTTCGTAATTCTCTCATTACCACATCTTGGAGGCTTTATGAAACAATTCTTGGACAGTTTTGAACTTCTCCTGATCTTTCCAACTTTGTGAAGAATGCTATTGAGGTCAAACAAGAGTCTTCTCTCTGACTAACCCTTTTCAACATTTAAATTGATGAGTTGTAGGAGTTTCTTTGATAGCAAACTCATATAGAAAATGGTTGTATTCTACAATAGGTGATTATAGCCATGATTCTTTTTTTTGACATTCTCTCTCATTTTGGAAAAAGCTTACAACTACTTGATGCCTTTGCTAGATTTCCACACCAATCGCCAGTTGTTGTCTTGTCATTTGGCCTAAGTTGCCAATCGTATGGGAAAAGAAGTACAAATTTCATTCTAGCAATGCCCCTTAGCCACACTGAGGGTGCTACTCTTTACCGCTCAACCCCATTGGAGTCTCCACTCTCAAATTCCCATTAGTTATTGGGTCTCTTATCAAACAAGAAACAACCTATCCAAAAGACTACAAAATCTAAACAACCTCCTCCTTCTCACCTATCTAAGAAACTAGCAAATCTAAACAACCTTTGGATACCACTACTTAACACAGACACAAATCCTATGAGATGATATTTCTAACAGCTTATCACTTTTACTCAATGTCCCAACACATTCCCCCTTGGCAATGTGGTTCTACTTCTTTCAAGCAACATAGATTGGCTCCTTCTAAATGACATAGATCTAATCTCTGGTCACCCCCAAACCACATGGAAAGATGCATCTTACAAGCTGCTTCATTACTACAAAAGTTACATCAACCTTGGATGTTAGGAGTGATTATAGAGGGAGTCTCTTCCTTCCTTTTAAAATCCTTTAGCTTCACCCTACTAGGTTAAGATATTCCCCAATGAGTACTATCAATCAATCCACTCACAATAATTGATGATGACATGGATAATTCCTCCATTCCAAGTTTAGAAAAAGATATTCAACGAGACTTGTCTATTATCTCTCCAATACTCCTTAGCTTATGCTCTTTCGGGATCTTGTTCCCCCTACTTGGTTATTTGCATTGTTTCTTGGCCACATGTGTCAGTGGTACACAAGTGTTTTATTTTGGTTATTGTAGGTTCTACTCCAAGTCAAGCATTGGGTCCTTTGTCTAAAAGAAAGAAAAGAGGCCAGAAGAACAAAGTTTAAAAAATAAAAACCCAATTAAAAGGAAGCACTAGAAGAAGGTACTCAAAGCACTCTAGATGGCTTTCTTAATGGAACTATTGGATCAAGGCAGAGAGAGCAGGTCCCTTCACAAAAAATATGAATAATGCACGGCCTCTAATGTTAGAGCATATTTAGCTATTAGGTGCTTTTTTACAGCTACTTATGCTTTTTGCTTAAGTTCACTTAGGATTGCTTGTTTCTAATTTATCTTTTGTGCATCTAGTTTAGCTAGAGTTGAGCTTTATTTAGCTCCTCATGCTTGCACTATAGTTCTTCTAAATTTAGCTTTGTGCTTTCTTTATAAGCACCTCATTGTCCAATTGTAATTCATTCTGTATTCTTTGCTTTTGAGTAATATAGCATTCATTTCTGCAACTCTCATTTGTGGAAGGTGTTTTGTTTGTTGTTTGATCTTGCAGGTGCTTGTGTTGCAAAAATCAACATCTAATAGAAAGTTAAAGAATTCAATGCCCCTAAGAAGAAAAGGTTGGTTACGAGCCAACTAGCAAGTAATACTTTGGATTTTGTTTTATACAAGACTTCCAATGAAAAACTCCTATTTCTACTCAAAACCTCTTGGAAGATATGACTTAGTTGTGCAATAACAGTGAAAGGTGCATCAGGTGGTCTATGCACCCTTTGGAATCATGCTTCAGTACACCCTTCACTTGGCAAAATCTTCCATGTAGATTTGTTGTTCTTTTAAGTCCTATTGTATCATTTTCTCTGGATTTGTAATCAATGTGTATGGTCCCAACTCCCAATGACCCATTTCAAAAGACGAGGCTTTTGGAGTTATCAAGTTAGCTTTAACTTCTTCAAGGTAAAAATGTGCTATTAAGAGTTGATTTCAATGCAATTGCAGGTCTATTTTATAAGTAAGAGGCTCTCATAGAACAACCCAATCATAGAGTCCTTTTAAAGCTTTTGTGGAGAAAAATAGTAGGTATTACTCCTAAGGAGGGCTCTTATACTTTGAGTCTTGGACTAATAGAAGTAAAGGCTTCTGCTATATAGCAAAAAAGTTAAAAGACATATATTTGGTCTCCCCCTCTTGGTTACAGTAAACTTGCATATCTGAGACTAAAATTCTTCTTGTAGCAGGTTTGGATCATTTCCCCCTCAGTATTAAGATCAGTCCAAATTCACTCCATGCTCTCCTTTTAAATTTGAACCAATATAGCTCCAACGCCCTGATATTTTAGCCCAATTTGAAAGCTACTGGCTCTCATGCCCTAAAGTACAAGGTACTACTATATATTGCTTATATCAGATAATTAATATAAAGAATAATTTAGAATCAACAATTATATCTTTGGCAACATTTTTAAGGGAAAATTTGCTACAGAAGCATCCCTGGAACAAGTATCTACTATCTACAGCTATTTAGGAATCAGAATTGACTGATGCTCTACTGGAAGAAGAATCAAAGCTATTGTTTCATCAGGATGTTTGTCTGGAGCAAGCAAAAAAAAAATTGAGTAAAAATCTCCAAGACAAATGGATTTTGGAAGGAGACAAGAATTCACTAGGCAAGGTAGCAAGCAAATAGGCTATTGTTTATTATTCATGAGCAAGGGAATCATTTCAAGAACACTGAAGACATAGCTAAGGAAGTTGTGTCATTTTTCCTAGGGCTTCTAATAGAAGATCCAAATGGAGATTTAGAGGTGGAAAACTGCAACTAGCAAATATCCCAATGTTCTGAACTCTAAAAATAATGAATGTCGTCTTGCTCCTTTTTCTGTAACAGAAGTAGAGATGGTGGTTGTCTTTGAATTGAAAAATGAGCACCAAAGCTGGATGGGCTACATGCAATTTTTTTTCTTTTTGTTCTTTTGGGATATAAGGGAAAGAAGCTGGCCGTCATAGTTAATGACTCTTTGAAATCAAGTAAAGTGCTTAAGGATTTCAAAAAAATGTAACGCAAAATCTTTTACAGATCATCCTATTGCTTTCAGTACAACTATGAATAAGATTATTTCCAAAGTTGTAGTAAAGCACTTAAAATCTATATTAACTAATTTGATTGCAAAAGAAAAAGGTGGCTTTGTTGGGGGAAGGCAAATTCTTGACGGAGTTCTAACCTCTCATGAAATCACACTTTCATTATTTAAAAGAGCATGATAATTAAATTGAATGTGATAAAAGCTAATGATAGATTTCCTTGGAAAATGACCTTTCTAGCATTAGTTCCAAAAAAATGTAATGCAAAATCTTTACGGATTATCATCCTGTTACTTTGTGTACAACTACGAATAAGTTATTTCCAAAGTCATAATAAAGCAGTTACAACCTGTATTACTTAATTTAATTGCAAAAGAACAAGGGGAAGACAAATTCTTGGTGGAGTTCTGATCTCTCATGAAATCATGCATTCAATATTTAAAAGTAAGGAAGAGAGCATGATTATTGAATTGGATTTGGCAAAAGCTAATGATAGGCTTTCTTGGAGCTTCCTAAGAAAAATTCTTTTAGCATTTGGTTTATGTAATAAATAGGTGGATTAGGTTTTTCAAGCAATGATAAAGGCATGGTTTGTGTTGGTTAATGGGAGCCCAGCAGGCCTCTTTCAGTATACCACGGGCATACAGCAACAAGATCCCTTGGCACCATATCTTTTCATTCCAATGGTGGAATCTCTCGGCAAGCTTATTAGTAGTTTCAAAAGTACAAGGAGATTATTAGGAATTAGTTTTTCAACACAAATGTAAGCAATATCTCATAGACAGTTTGTGGACAATACTATTTTTTTTTTCAGGTAGCCATGAGATCAGAAGCAATAGTATCCAAATGAAATACTTAAAACTATGTTAAGGTATCAAGTCAATACGTAAACAAGAGGAAATAAAAAATCTTTATTTTTAATACTTCTCCTAGGATTTAAGTGCATGTAGCCAAGCTGCTAGATTTTAATATTGCTTCTATCCCCTGTCAGTATCTTGGCATTTCTTTGTTTTCAGGTAGAAATAGTCCTCATTTGTGGGAAGAAATAGTGAATCAACTTCAAAAGCATTTAGCCCCTTTGAGGGTAGCTGAATCAATTTAGCAAGAAGGATTCTTAAAATAAAGATGCTTCTTCATGCAGCCACATTTAATTCCTCTTGATTCTTCCTATTCCTAAATTTGTTCTATTGAAGATCAATAGGATGTTAAAAAAAATATATTTATTAGGGCACTTCAGCAGAATGAAAATTTCCACTTCTGAAGTGGTAACAAGTTTGTGCCCCTAAAGAGCACAGTAGAGCAGGTATTCAAGATTTGATAACACAGAATTTAGCACTAGGAGCTAAATTTGTGTGCCTGATGTTGGATTAGCCCGAAGCTCTATGGAGTTAACTGCTAAAAAAATAATCAGGGGGTTTAAATCTGTTCACCTTTTTGAAGACTGAATTGGTTCCAAAGAGCTCTTCTAAAAGGAGTTTGATGTCGAAGGCAAGGCATGTGATACGTGAGAAGTAACGAGTTCAATCATTGTCCTCATCTTCAATAATATTTGACCTAGAAATCCCTCATTTTCAAAACAGTTTCATATCCACTAACCTTTTTTAAATATTATCATCCAAAAATGGCACATAAGTATGTTGTATATATTCCTGGTTATGCTTTAAAGACTATGCTTTCTAGATTAAATAGTATGATTTCTTATCTTATCAATTTGATATTACTAATATTGAAGGATGAAAATAATAATCCATGGTTGTAACCCTTCTTGCAAGATATTTCATGCAGCAGTGATTCTGCAGTTTACTTGCAACATCAATTCTGCAGTTTTTCTTTAGTTCACCTATGTCAATGCTGTAGCTTCACGTACCAGAGCACCTGCTACATTACTATAGCTTCCTATAGCAATAGTTGCATCTTGCTCAGATCTGTTTCTCAACATTGTTGTGATTTAAGTTGAGGTGGTGCCAAAAGTGGAAGAGTTGATTGCCACATATGTTAACTGCACATGCTTCAATAAAACAATGTATTTATAGCCATTACTAAAGATGCTTCCAAAATTCATTTATTTTCTTGTCACCCCAAAGGGCATTACCAAAAACTCAAAGTGTCCAAAGTGGCATTTGAACACTATATTCTCTGTCCTCTTTCATCATCTGTATCTGATGGTAGCCTGACCTTAAATCTATCTTCGAAAAGTAACAAGCTCCATGCAACTCATCGATCAGCTCATCAATTCGAGGAATGGGATACCTGTTTTTTAGTGTCTTCTTATTGAGTGCCCTGTAATCAATGCACACCTGCATTGTCCCATCCTTTTTCTTCACTAAAACCTCTGCTGATGCAAAAGGGCTCTTACTGGGTCTGATATGCCCCAATCCAATAACTCCTTAATAGCTTTCTCTATCTCATCCTCGTGTCTCTTAGGATGTCTATACGGTGTAGTAATCACTGGTTTGGCACCACCCTCCAAATCTATGACATGCTCTATTCCACTCTCTAGTGGAACTCCATGAGGAATACTCCCAAACACCTTGCCATGCTTTAATAGCAACTTCTGAATATCCAGATGGTAATTCTTTTGCTGATCTATAATGTAAGCATGATAAAACACTCTGCTGCCCACTCCACTTGATCATGTGTAATCAACCGCTCCATCCTTTTGAAGGGTACAATTCTTGGGCCTCCATCTGATAGTCCTCTAAGCACTATCTTTTTCCCATTTGATTCAAACTTTATTCCATCTCCTGCAAATTGAAAGAGAACTCTACAAGAGATACCATCCAATGCATCCCTAAGATCACATCAGTGTCCTCAATATTAACCACATAGAATTCATCTATCAACTCATAATCATACAGTTTACCCAACTGTATGCTCAGATAGAAATCTTAAAAAGTACAAGAGAATTTGTACCCATCAGCTACCATGACCTTAAATCCATCATGTTTTGATGTTTGTAAGCCTCTCCTAGCCACAAAGCCCTCACCAATGAAGTTATGAAAGGCACCTGTATCAATAAGAGTTATAATTCACTGCCCCTATAACACACCTCTCACCTTAATGTAGCTACCTTATGTACACTAGAGAGTTGGGCAATAATACCATCACCCTTTTGCTCCTCTCCTAGTGAGCTTTCCCTGTCACTGCTCTCCGAATCTAATTGTTGTTCTGATTTTTCTGATGCAGATTCTTCAGCAAAAAAGTACTCCAATCGCTTAGCTTGCGCCTTCACACTGCACTTGTGAGATGGGTCCCAAGGTTCTCTGCAATGGAAGCACAATTTCTTACTTCAAAGGTCATTGAGCTTCTCACTATCCAATCTGTTGGATTCAATTACATGGCTGATGTGATTCCTATGAAATTATTTTTTATCCTTATCCTTCTTATGAAGGAATTCCTTTGACTGGAATTTGTTCTAGAAGTAGAAGCCTCCATGTCTCTAGCCTTCTTGATGGCTTCCTACAAGGTAGATGGATTGAGGGCTTCAATTCAACCTCTGAAGGGATCTAAAAAGCCATCCATGAAAAGTACCATGCGCCTTCTCTCTGAAATATCATTAACTAATATTGCAAGTCTCTGGAAATGAGCCACATGTGTCTACAGAACCACACTGCTTCAGCTGTGCCAACTCTTTAAAATGTAACTCTGGATCTTTCTTATAAAACATCTCAATCAGCCTCTCTGTGAACTCTACATAAGAGGTAATCTCATCATGACCCATGGTGATCACCACTCATGTGAAATGTCATCTAGATGTATTGTTGCATACTTAATTACCCCTTCGTTTAACATAGGATTGAGCTGGAAACAAGTGTCTACTTTCTAGACACAAACTCTAGCTGAAGCTTTCCCAATCCATCAAAATAAAGAAGAGTTAGCTTCCCAACCACCTTCTACAAATTGTAGTGTTGCGTTCTACCTCCAACTCAAGGTCTATACTTCATTCTAACATCAATATAATCACTCAATGATATAGCAGCCTCAAACTCTGGCCCTCCATTCCTCCAATCTTGCAAAACTGATCTTGCAAATCTATTACTTGGGGCTCATTATCAACCTATGGTTGAGCCCTAGGTGGAAAGGCAGGCATAAGAGGTTTAGAAGCTATTGTTTTTGTTCGCTGATTTGCATTCCCACCATGAATTGAGTTCTCTCCATGACAATATTAACCTCCATTATTGCCTCCAATTTTTGCATTATTGGCATTATTTGTGTTGTTTGCACCCATATTCACCCCCAACTGTTGAAGCATTGATTTTGGTAACAAGCCCAAGCAATGATTTGTTTCCTATGCTCTCTCCTCTGCATCCTATTGCCCTCTAACAAGAGCATCCATCAAGTTCATTTAATTTAATTTAAGTTTTTTGCCTTTGCCTTATTAATTTAATTTTTAATCCACTTGTGTCTCCCAATGTGGCATCCAACCTCAAGAAAGCCCCATTCATTAAATTTTAACACTTTTAGTTTAATATTGGGTGCCCATATAGTCCTTTATCAAACATATTAAAATCACGATAAAGTTAAATCTTTAATTCACCTTTATAACTTAATAACTTCTCGTTATTTAATTTAAAAGCACTAGACTATAACAAATACCATAATATCAACATTAACTGCATCCACTGGCTATACTAAAAATAGCAATACTAACTGACTTAGTTGAACTTACTAAAAATATCAGTGTGGGAAAACCATCCAGATCCACTCCAAAAAAAGGGCATTATGAACATCCCAGCTATCTAAGCACAAAGAAACACCTGTCTCTGCTGGGACAGCTGTCATCATGAGTTCCCTAACCCAACTTATTAGCCTATGGGAACCTGCTGAATAGGCTAATACTTAATAGTCCATCAATTGAAATGCTTAGGAAAGGGGCATTACATGAAGACACCAATCTGTTAGTTTAGATTTATTTTTGAATGTGTACATTTAGTTCTTGTTTGTAGTTAATTTCTTTTAAAATAGTTTAATTATGTAGATGCATTTTAATAACATGTGTGCATTTTAATTTTGTGCATGTAATTTCCAATTCCACTATCTGGGTAGCTTCCAATATAGTATGGATTTCCATTGCCTGCAATTTCCTTTCCAGCAAGCATGCAATTTTCCTTACTACAAGTGTGAGTTTAATTTGCTGCAAGTGTGTTTTCTTATACGTGACATTGATTACCTCGGTCCTCAACCTTCAAAAGCAACTAGTGCTGCACATACAGTGTTTGCTGCCTCTAGCTTCATTCCTTCAGGTTGTAGGCTAGTCTTTTGCTATTCTTAGCATTTTGATGGCTTGAGTTTACTCATCAAGAAGTTGACTTAGGATTTTGTAGATGGTACTAGTGCAGAATTCTAGAGCAATTCTTGGATGGAATATCCTCCTCTGAGAAATTTCCCTAGCTAGATGAAACAAAAAGAATCCTTGCAACCTCTTACGGTATCAAAGTTTGTAATTACAGGCAGGAAATTATGAAGAAAGGTTGTGCATACAATACTCAGAAGAGTTTAGATTGTGTACATATTTCGGAAGAGCAAAGTTTATTCTTTCATCCATAGTTTTAAGACTCGTGGACTCACCACAAACTCGCGAGTCCATGGGAACCATGAGTCGACTCGCCAAGGACTCGCGAGTCTTTTGCAAGGACTCGTGGGAGTCCTTTGCAAGGACTCGCGAGTCTTTCATATGGACTCGCGTAGCCCAGAAAACACGTCATTCAAGCAATAAAACTCAGTTTTTTAAAATTTTTTCCCCTCATTTGCAATTTTTGCTTGGCTATATCATGTTTGTAGGGTTTGAAGGAGGAGGGGAAAGAAGATAAAATCAGAAAAATTGAGCTATATTAGGAGAAATACAAAGAGGAAGATGTAGTCTTCTCTTTAGTTTGTTCGTTGTTGTTTTTCACATTTGGAGTTGGACATATCATTATATGTAATTTTGTAAACATTTATAAACTTATGCTTCTATTATACATTTTAGAGTTGAAACTGAGTATGAATGATGAAATTTCAAATATTGCGTGTCTGTAGATCATATGACGTGTAATGTTTCAATTATGGCTCTTATGTTCTCTAAATGCATTAATTTCTTTGTTTTTTTGTAAAACTACGGTTTTTTTTTGCCGAGTCTTCGCGAGTCTTTCACGAGTCCGAGTCCGAGTCCGAATTTTTGGTTTGCCAAGTCTGTGGCGAGTCCGAGTTTTAAAACTTTGCTTTCATCCATCTTGCATCTAATTATCATATCTAGCTTCAATCAACATGATTGTGCAGGATGGAATGGTCATCCTTCTGGAATATTCAAAGTCTCTGCAGGTCATGCTCTCTTGAAGAATAGATACATTCTAGCAAAAGAGTTGTGGCTGAGACAGTTACTATGGTGGAAAGAGGTTCCACCAAAGTGTAATACCTTTGAGTAGCTGACTGAAAGAGCTTATTCAGATTGTTCTTATTATAAGGAAAGGTGATGCATTTGCAAAGTAGGAATTCTAAACCTATTGCAGAGTTTATTTCGCATATGTGGGAGGTGTTCAGAGTACTAAAGAGGAGTAATAGGAGAATAGGTTGAAGAGTTTGCAAGCATCCTTCTTGCATGTAGAATTCACTCCCATTTAATGTTTTGTTTTGTAGGGGATTGGTCTTGTTCTTCATATGTTGAGATGGCTTTATCATATGAACCATTGGAGGCAGTGGCATTACATGCACATACATCTCATATAATGTTAGGATAACAATTGTTGGTTTTCTTTTCTCTTCAAAGGATGTCACAGAGAAAGGTGGAGCCTATACAAGATCCCAAGCCATATAAGTGTCTAGAAGCAAAATTCACCTACTCACACCCCATTGGTTTTATGGTTTATCAAAGTAGTTCCTAGGCCCTAGAAGCATGTCAATGGGAGAGGCACCCATGTCTCATGCAATGATTTTCAATGATTTTTATCTCTAGACTAGTGAAGGAAGTGCCAAATGTACAGCCAAGGTTTTGGGTGCTAAGGATGTTTCAACCAGAGAATTCAATGATATGGAGTTGTCCATAGAGAGGGAGTGTGAGCAGTAAGAAGAAGGAAAACTAGGTGGAAGAGGATGAAAAGCCTATGAAGGAAGTAGCAATGGAAAAAGAGGAGAAAATGCATGTCCATTTTTGTGTAAGACAAAAGCTTTGTCTCCTTCAGGATTTCTACAGTGATGTAATACAGTTCTAAAAGGGCTAATGGTTTCACATACCAGGGGATGGCTAGAGGTAACAAGTGAATACACCATTTTGGTGTTCAGTGCCATCTTAATATATTGCATGTTCAGATGTAACCAGCAATCTTTGCTTCTAGGACTGTTTTGCATGTTTTTGTTCTGAATTTGCATATGGCTGGTAATGGAGTAGCACTGCTACATGCTTTGGTATCTTCAGTCTTAATGGTTTGTCTTCTGATGTTCCCCTAATGCTATTTAGAATTTTGGTGTTGGCATGCCATTGGCTTGCAGTGGTTGCATGTACATTGTTGGCTCTACACACAAGGTATTGGGGCATCTTGTATCATATTTGTTTTTAAAGCTCACAACATTTATGTTGTTTCAATTTGGGATTTTAAACTATATGCATATAGTTCTAAATGAACTATTTCCTGTGGGTATGGGATGCGGGGGGCTATAGAATCCCCCAACTTCATTGAGTAAAGAAAAACTTTTTTAAAATGTTAAAAAAAAATTAACAAATTATCTAAATTTATTTTTTTTTTAAAAACTACTATGACAATTTCAAATAAAATATGATAAGAAAAGTTTTATTAACATTACAAAATTAATCATTAGGTAAATCTGATTTAATCCCAAAAAATAGCATGGACACATAGGTGGTTAAGTGCAAAGAGTATCCACTCGAGCATACTATTATTTCCAAATTCACGAAATCATGGCTCAAATTATTGAAGTTACATGAGTGGATCACTAAACAATAGAAACAATACATAGTGTGCAAATTTTACATTTACCCCTATGCATACTTGAGGATTTTTTATTCTTAAATTTGAATCTTTTAAGTAAGAAGGAGCTTGTTTTAAAACTTGGACCATAGGATTTAAAGGATGACTTTCTCTTCATCAATCCTTGCTCTCCAACGTTTGATCCTTGAATGAATTCCTACTCATCTACATACATATTGTTAAGATTTCCTTACCTTCCCAATACTGGGAGACCAATGGTCTTGAGGTGATTGGAAATGGGCTTGGAAAGTTTTCTTGCATCTCTTATGTGATCCTCGTGGAACTTGCATCACTTTTGCCCACATATGTGTGGAGATGGATATCATCAAGGGGTTTGCTACCAAAATTTCCTTTAAGGTTGGAGATAAAAGGTGAAGACGGATTATGAAGATATCTCCTTCTAGTGCAGAAGATGATTTTCTTCAGAGCATCAATCTTCACAATGCCACAAAAAGCATTTCAAGAAGGATGATTTTGAGCAAGATAGACAAAGATTTGTGCCTTCAATACCCAGTTGGTGGGATGGTCCTAAACCTCAGCTCCATTTGATTGTTCCTGCCAGTTTGATTGCAGATATCTCTCACAAAGTTCTTTAGGAGGGGCCTCCATCCCCTTTTGCTTCCCTTCTTCCCCAAGATGACAAAGAAGCTTCTAAAGCTTCAGCTCTTTTAACTCTTGAGACATGTAAGAAGGGCCAAGAAGGGGTGTAAAATCTGTTACTTGATCGTTAGAAGCAAGAAACTTTAGTGAAAAACAATTTTTTTAAGAATTCTACCTCTCCAGCTCCAAAGGTAGAGCAAGAGAATCCTAAGAGACAAGTCTTGATAAGGGATTGTGATTGGCAACATCCTCTAAAAATGAATAGATCTAAGTGAAAAATTGGAAGAACGATCCCACAAAAGATAAGACTTCATTGCTGATGACTCTTAGATCTGCAAAAAGCAGGGAGGTTCCCCCTTGCATGTCAAGGAATTGAAGTTAGGCAAGGAAGCAGTTAAAATTTTGTTCAAGTCTAACTTTTTCCCCATTTGCTATGCAGGTTGCGATGTTTTAAGTGTTTAGGGTAGTTCCCTTTCCTTTTCACCACTAGATGGTAACTTCACACTAAAATCTATTTTTTAAATGGTTAATACCATGGATTAAAATCTCACAAAATACTCGCAAGACATTTAAGTTTTTGTGAGCAACAAGCTCCCAAGTCACTCACCCAAAAACTCATCGCCAAGTACTTGCAAATTGAAATTGAAAATTTGCCAACAAGCACAAATATCAAGATAACGGCAAAAAATCAGTTCATTTTTTCACACTTACAATTTCAGGTGACTTGAATGGATTTTTATTGATTTCGAACAGATTCCAAGTTTTTTAATGTTTAGAAATTTTTTCAAAGTTTTGGCAAGTATTTGCTGAGTCACTATGTCCAAGTCAAATATGGGCCTGCAAACTTTCCCCCCAAGTCACAAGTTTTTAATCTGAGGTTATAATACAAACAGGTGAGGGACCCTGTTCCCTCAATTTAAATACCAAAAAAATATAAAATGATTAAAATCTAATTAAAATTTTCAACTGTTAATAACTTTTACTATCATAAGAATCTCAGAAACCTAACTTTAAAATATTATTCAAGGTTGTGAAAATGGCAGCAACAGTGGAGCATGAGGGGAAAAAAATGACATTGGCAGAAGTGGAGGAAATGAAAATCAGTTTGACGGCATCCTACCTAGCAACCTTGCCTACAAATTAACAATTAAACATTACTAGCAGACGTCCAAATTTGAGCAGTATGCCTCCAAAATTGAACAGCAGATGTCTAAACTCTGAGAACAAACAGCTCTGAGCTTCCTGAATCTTTGGCACGACCTGATAAGAGCAGTGAAGTTTTATGTAGAAAATGATTTTCTTGTGGCTTTAAATAATATGCCCTAGCAGAAACCCCAGCAGATGAATTGGTTTTTCTTCAATAAATGTCAAATCCTTTAAATTCTGTGCAAACTTTAGGGAATTTTCAAATGATCTTTCTTTTTCTTTTTTTTGAATTTGCTAAATTTCGAATTTGTACAAAAAAAAAACAGCAAACTCGGTGACTAAGGTTCCAGGCATGAGCCACATACTTCTAGTATCATATTTTCTGACATCCTCAAAGGAGACTAAATCCTCTAAATCATCCAACATCTTAATATGTCAGCTTCTGGTTCAATCTAACTTGAAGTGCAACAGCAATGACCTCAAAAAATCTTACAGAACAATTTCAATAGATGACTTTGGGGCCAAATTCTGGCCCCTGGATAACCATACATATCTGTCTCCTATCCCATAATATGGAAATGACAACTCAGAGAACAATCCCACTGTAATACACAAAAATATTGAAACAGCTCTGGCTCTCAGAAAATTCATATAGATCTGAATTGGAATCATATGTAATACCATGCAATTTTTACATTATATGGAACAAATAGATTTCCAGGAGACCATTCCAGATAATTACAGAAAGAAACTCTACTTTGAAGCCCTTGACAACTTCCTTTCTACAGAGGAAAGCTTGGCCATGCAACCAAGATCTTAAAAGAACATCTGAAGCTTTATAAATTACTTACTATGCAAGATTTCCACAGCTTGGCCATAGCATGCGAGCAATTTTCTTGATTGAACATAAATTCAATGCCTGGTTAACTCTGGGATTCTAGTTCTTGTGCTGTTGATGAAGTAGAAATTCAGTTGAACATATCATTCAATTGTAAGAAAGCAGAATAAAGATCTAAACAAAGATGCATACTCCCCAAAAAAAGGGTTCATGAAAAGCTTATCAGCAAATGATATTTTACCTTTGAGAATGAATGCATGAAGTAGACTCTGAGCTCTGTGCGTTTGCTCTGGAGATCCAGATATTTCAACTACTTTCTCAAATCCAGGTCTAACTTCAAGCAAGTTAACAATTGCCCCTGACATCTGAGGAAATAATGTAAATATCCTCAAAAACTGTTTAATTAAAACAATAGAGACAATAACAGGAATCACATTACCCCTGACATTTGTAGAACTATAGCAAATATTCTCAAAGACAAATAAAAAACTAGGGCAGCATATGGCATCGAAAAGTTGACAAAAAACTGCCTTGTTTTCTACATCCGGGCTCCTGGAACCACAGAACTTATACATACATCGAAAATCTCATTATAGCATTCCATTTACACAGCAATTGAATTACATGGGTTTAAAACAGGCAAAAGGTGGAACAAAAATGATTAAAAATAATCATTAAATAATGGATATAACTAGCATACTTATCTTTTGAAGAAAAAATGTAAAAGATGCCAAGAGATATTATTCTCAAGATGCCTAATTTTAACTAGATTTGTGATCAAAGCGGAATACCCACCTCAAGAATGATATCTCTCCATCTATGTAGATTTTTCTAAAGATAGGTATGCTAGTTTATATATATAGAAATATGACTTTTAAATGTGTAAGTAATATATATGTTTTATATTATGCATATATAAGAATGATATTGCTAATATATAGTAACATTACTTATGTATATATGTAAGTAATACTACTCTTCTATATATTATATACAAATTATCAAAATATATATATACATATATCATATATCAATAAAAGTAACATTTCTGTATAAATTACTTTTAAGCATTTGTGTATATGGGAGTATCTCCAAACAATGTAAATAAAGTAATGTATAGATATATGTATAGTTATATAAGTGTATAAGTCACATATATATTTGCTTATATTAAAGATAATTCTCTAATCACATAATGAATATAGGTTATTACACATCATTCTCGTTATTTATTATAGATTCATATTCTATTTTTCACTGTAATACAAATAAACTATATATCTAGTCATATAATTACTTTAAGATACTATCTTCTATTTTATTCACTAAACGACATAATTATTTCATTAAAATTATTTGATAAATATACAATATAAAAAATAAATTGAAGTATAAATCAATATGAACATTTGATTATATTACAGATAAATCTTTGATTATGTGATGAATATAAGTTATAACAAATCACACTTATTATCTAATATAGCTCTATATTCTACCTTTTACTATAATATTTAGATATTATCTTAATTATATATTTAATCACATAGTATTATTAGTTCCTGCCAAGGGCAGGATACTATTGCATCCATTCAATTCACATTTTTAATTAATTTGCCCAATTAATGCATAGAATTAAAATTTCTCAACAAAATTCTATAGTTTTTGTTTAATTTTTATCTTAAATAGTTATAAAATTGACA
Organism: Cryptomeria japonica; assembly: GCF_030272615.1. Lineage (NCBI taxonomy): Eukaryota > Viridiplantae > Streptophyta > Pinopsida > Cupressales > Cupressaceae > Cryptomeria > Cryptomeria japonica. The sequence continues at coordinate 405,099,234 of NC_081409.1, forward strand.
TTTTTCTTTTTTCTTATTGGTTACAATAAGTAGAAAATTCAATTTTACCAAAAAAAAACAAATTCAATTTTCTTTGTGTAAAATAATATATTTATCTCTTCTATTAATTATTTTCTGGAAAGAACATTTCAAATATTTTCTTTTTCTTTTTTTAGTAAAGGCATATGTAACATCCAATAATATTATTTAAAGATTTTGTTTTATGCTTTAATTTGATTTAAAAAATAATATTATCAAAAATAATAAAGAATAAAGAAAAAGAAAATTTGAGATAAAAACATCTTTTACAAGATAGATATAGATATTATAAACATTTTTTTTTATTTGTAGGAAATAAAAGATACAATGTAAATGTTTTTATTTGAGTAATATAATTGATTAAATAGAATTTAAATTATTTAAGTGATTTAAGATTGAAATATTGAATTGTAAATGATGATTAAAAAGAAAGGAGATAGGATATTGCTTAATTTTTTTTAATTATATATATAATTTAAAAAATGTATATTTTATTATTACATATTATATAATAATCTAAATAAATTCAATTTAATATTATATATTATTTTGGTATAATTTTAACTATTAAATTTATTTTTATTTAATATTATATTTTATTTATGCTACATATATGATATCTTTATTATTTATTTATGTTTTCTATAAATAAGATATATATTTATTATTATATATCATGCTTAATAATATACATTATTGAATAAAAATATATTATAATTTTAACATATAATGTTAATTAAAATATGAAATATACTATTTGTATTATTTATTCATATTCTTAAATTAAATATAGGTATCTCTTTAGCTCTTTTTAAATATTTATTTATAACTCTTTAGCTCATTTCATGCAAATATCTAAAATGTCATCCGCAACTAATAAATATATTTCAAATCTTTTTATAACTAATAATACTCACACACACACAAACTCTTTGTTTCTCCTTTCCTATCTCTATCTCTGTCTCTATCTCTATCTCTATCTCTATCTTTATCTCTCTATGTCTATCTCTATTTGTTACTATTCCCCCTCTATCTTTTTTCTTCAAATCTCTCCTCTCCCTCTCTATCTATGTCTCATTATCTACATATCTCTCTTATTTGCTCCATTTCTCCCCTATCTCTCTATGTATATATCTACTTATCTCTACTCTCTATATATCACCTTTTATATCTTTACCTTTCTATCTCTCTATGTATATATCTACTTATCTCTACTCTCTATATATCACCTTTTATATCTTTACCTTTCTATCTCTCCATCCCCTCCTCTCTCATTATCTCCCTCTTTCTATCTCTATTTCTCCACATCCCTTTTATTCTCCCCTTCTCTCTCTCTCTCTCTCTCTCTCTCTCTCTCTCTCTCTCTCTCTCTCTCTCTCACACTCTCACATCAACACTATTGGCAGGAACTAGAAGCATTGTGTCCCTTGTTTATTGAAGTGAATAGCTATGTACTATTTTATTTTCAAAAATACATAATTATTTTACTTGTATTATTTATTCAATATAGTTAAATGAAAATAACCATAATTTTATAGAGTTATTAAAACTTTTCTCTGTCAGTCATATTTTATTTGTTTTGTATTTTTAAGTTGTATGTTGGCTCTTTTATAGTTTATGTTAACACGATCATGCCATTACACTCCAACCCTAGTTGCCATTGTAGTTATGCCTCTCAGCATGATTTAAAAAACTGCATCGTGTAAAACCAGGCCTCCAAACTAAGAAGCATGCAGTATTGAATAAATTGCATCTTAAATGATGTAATTGATGCCAGCTTTTTCAAATTTATTGCAGTTATACCTGGTAAATCCGATTTTGATTGATGTACTATGCTATGCTAAACCTTGAATTATATTAATATACAGTATAGAAATTAAAAGGCATCCTCCTTCTGAGGTAAGAAAAACCTTACCTCACTGATTTGAGCAATATTGTTCTCAGATTTCCGAGTAAGTGCTGCAATTGCATATTCTGGTATGACAACTTCAACTGTAGTTTTAGTAACTAAACCACCAGCTGATCTGATATCATTCCATCAATCAAACAAATCATTAGAAGTGTCATAAATTTAGAAAATGCAATATAATGCACTTGACACAAGCAAAATAAGGTTACAAATATCTGCTGTACCTTCCTAATCGCACTAATGCTGCTTCATGAGAAATTCTTTCCTTATTGTCAAGACCCCTGCTGCCACTGTCTGCATCCTGCTTTGATCACATATGTAATGGACTTTTAAATAATCACTTGCATATGCTTTGCTTCCAAATAATAAAATACTATCACAAAGGAAAGTAATGGAAAGGAAGTGAGAATAACAATATTTGTAAGTAATGAGAAAAACTATCCAAGAAAAGTTAACTGTTGGGCATTACCAAATGCCATATTTGTTATCATGCCAGAAAAGTATCAAGTTGCATTTCCAAATTATGCAGGCACCAAAATCTGGGATCGAACTTGACCAAATTATAGACTTATAATTTAAATAACAAATAGTCAATCCACTATTGCATCAAAAAATTATGCCTCCACAACACTCGATGATGTTTACTAGTAGAAGTTTAGTCTGACTGGTATGTGGGCGAAGCTGCTTCTCCAATCCTCTGACCACTTATTATTATTGAGGTGAACTTGAAAGATTTTGGTAAGATTGTCAACTTAGAATTATCCAACAGCTAATAGATATGTAACTCCCAAAATTTATAACAGAGAATATTAACTAAGCACATTCTCGCTAAGAAAATATCAATGAAAATATGCCTACATAAATGATGAATAGGATTGCTTTAAATTTGTTTGTTGAAAATCAAGTAAGCCCAGAATATTTCTAATTTATTGTTACCACATTGTTTATCTTCTCAAACTATCAACTCAGCACACTAATATATTCATCCATCTTATTAATGGTAATCATGTGTGCTAGCTTACTTGGTCCTATACTCTTCCCCAAGGGTCAATAACCACTTCCTTTCCTCTCTTGTTGTATCTTGTTCAACATCATATTGTGTCAATGTGGTAATCAACTGTTATTCCAAACTATCCAACCTTTCTTTACATCTAATGTCCTACTCATCCAACTTCGGAAGTAGGCAAAGTAAGTCATAGAGTGTCCTCTAAAGTAAGAAATCTCCCAATCTATTCATCTTTTGCCTTTGTGCAATGAGTTGTGAAACAAGTAGGATCATTTGATTTGCTAGATCATCCCTAAAAGCCTCTGTCTTAGGCTTTTGTTATTGCTCCTCTAACGGCCCAATGTGAGTCAATAAGTTTTGCAGTATCTTCTACAACATATTTAAGCCTAACTTCCCCAATTGATCTAATGACTTCCCTACTACTTCTACCAGTGGCACGTATTTGCTCATCCAATCTGACTGCATACTATGATGGACATCCCTGAGTTTGATTTTTGGATAGGAGTTAACTTTCTCGAGTCAGCCTCGCATTCTTTATGGTTTGCTTATTCATCCCTAGGGCAACGATGATGGAAGAAATCTCAACAATGTTAGGCAAGAAGTGCGCTCATCTTTTCTAAAGGGTTTCATAATGTCTCCATGGTCATTAAAGGAAATGAAGTATCATTTAGGACACTCTTGTTTCACTTTGGCCCTCTTGCACCTATTTGTTCTTCTCCCCAACCCCTAGTTACCGGGTTCAGCACTCCTGTGCCCCGTGCTCGGACGAAGCCCGTGCAGGTTTGGGTTCGGGTCGCACCTAGGTACGCACTGGGTGCACCCTAGGGGCCCCGAATTCTCTGAGGGTTGGTGTACGCAGATTCACAGAGAACACAAGGCCCCTAGGGCACACCCAGGCCGCACTTGGGCAAACCCAGGTGCAAACCCGGAAGTGTTGTCGGTAAGTCACTTAAAAGTGACTTAAAAAACATAAAAAAGTTAAAAACACCATTTTTTTTGCCTTTTAAAAAAAAACCCTAATCCACCTACCTATAACATCATTTCAACCTAAAATATGCTCATTCATTCTCTCTGTTTTTATTTTGGCATTTTGAAGGGCAGGTAGTTATTTTCGAAGGAGATCGTTCGTAGAGTGCTTGAGGAAGGAGGAGAGCTTGCGCAAAGGAGATTCACGCATCTAAGGTAAGCATTTAACCATATTCTTTGCTCTTTTAATAAGTAATTTCATGTTTTTGAAGTTTTTTTTTTTTTAATTTTTTAAGAAAAAGATAGACAAGTTCTACTATTTTTTATAATGTTTTTCATACTTTCACTAGCTTTTACATTGTGTAATCTTTCATTTTTATTTTTTTTCTAATTTAGATATGTTTAATTTTTTATAATACCAAAAAAATCAAAATGGCAACAAGTTCAAGTTCAGTGGTGGGGGTTACTAGACTCAAAACCAAAAATTTAAAGTTGATAGGATCTCCCTTATGGAATTATACTACAATGCTTCAACAACTTCCAAGAGATGGGGGATATAAATGGAATTGTAATTTTTGTAAAACCAATTATAGGTGCTCATATTATCGGGTGAGATGTCACTTTTGAGGCCCTACCCAGAAAGGGATTAAAATGTGTGTAGGGCCAAATGAGCAAGGATTGTCTGCAACACAAATAGAAAGATTCATTAGCAACCAGTTACGCTTCACTGAGTGGATAAAGGAGGATTTACTCCAATTCCGTTTAGCAACAGAAGAACTAAGGCCAACAAAATCTAGTGTGGGACCCACTTGAGACAAGGCAAATAAAATAATAATAAAAAGCCACTTGTGGGCCAAGAGACGAGTTGTCTTAGATGGATGTTGCATACTCTTGGGCTTAATTGGGCTGAACAACCTTCCTCAACAACCCAGGTTCCCTCGAATTATGTAGGCCACCCCAAGTGATGGATTTGTCTATTCCTACCACTTGTGGGCCAAGAGAAGAATTCGCTTAGTTGGATGTTGTGAGCTATTGGGTTTAATTGGGCTTAACAGTCTCTGAGCACCCTTTATGGTTTTCCTCTCCAAACCCTACTATGGTTGATTATGGGAAATGGAATTATGGATGCTTGTTCTCTAAAGTTCAAAGCTATTGCATGGTTCATCTAAATAGGTTAAGATGATTAGGGGTATATATATGAATTTATAATTGTTGTTAGATCCCTAACCCTAATAAAAATAATCGGTCTTATGAATTATATTTAAAAATTTGTCCAACATGATTGCAAGACCTAAGTCAAGATTTATCTTGATAACAACATTCTATTGGTAAAGATAATTCTAGCTATATTACATTTCCTATTTTAATTGAATTTGTAATTTTATGGCAAGATTCAGGATCATCCAAAAAGGGGACATTACATAAATGCAATTAAATCTTCAATAAGTATTAATCACTTTTAACTACTCTCATAATTTATTGTATCTAAATTTTAATAAGGGATGCAATGCGTCAAGTTCTTGCCAATAGTGTTGATAGAAGAGGTGAGAGAGAGATAAATATATGGAGAGGGATAGATGTCCAGAAGGGGAGAGTACGAGGGATATGGAGATAGAGATGGAGATAGGGAGGGAGAAATAGTGTGTGTGTGTGTGTGTGTGTGAGAGAGAGAGAGAGGGATAGGGAGGGAGAAACATGGAGTGTGTGCGTGAGAAAGAGAGATAGGAAGATAGAGATAGAGATAAATATATATACATATATAGAGAGAGAGAGGGAGAGAGAGAGAAGGATGGAAGGATAAAGGAATAATAATTTAAATTTAAAAAATTTGGGGATGGAAGGATGAAAGGATAGATGAATAGAAATTTAAATTCAAAAAATTTAGTTAGCAAATTTTAAAAAATAAAAAAATATTAAAATAATTTATATAATATAACATAAAACAAGTAAAAAAATACAAAGAGGCACTTTTCTCCTCTATAATAAATTAGTATTAACATTTGAAGAACGGTAAAATAGGTAAAATGAGATAACAAACCGATAGAAAGGGTCATATTAGCAAGAAGACTAGCAATGGTCCCCAGTAATTGATTAATGGTGGCAAGGGCCCTAAGTACATCAAGCTAAATATACGTAAGTATGAACTAGCTCTCAATTATAGGCCATGAATGGAACAACTGTCTTTATAGAGAATGAAATGCCTGTACCTTTACCTCAACTATTGCTCCTTGTACGGCAAAGATGTTACAGACAACAACTAGGCAAAAATTCAATCATACGTCGGAGCAATGGAGGAACCAGTCATGACCACAAATACTAATCCATTCATATGGCCATCTTATTTGGATTGGTCATCTTAATCTAATTCTATTTTGAATTTAATCTTAATTTAATTTTGTTATGAGCTCAATCTAAATCCCCAATTGGTCAAATCAGCCACTACTTAGAGTAACAATATGGTTTGGCCTCGTTAGTGACCACACAAGCATCCAAAATATTTTCCCATTTACATTTTACTGGAGTTTAATCGCCTATATGCAAAATTAAGATTATTTCCTAATTTCCCATGGCTCTATATTTTTTTTCTATTTCCTCTTTAAACTATGTAGTAATTTTTTAATTAACCTTTCAATGGTACTCCGTAATCCATGATGGAAGCAAAAAATGTAACAATATAAAATTCTCTGAAACATCAAAGACATTGTCATAATTTCCAAAACAAAAAAACTACGTAATCCAAAAGCTACAAAACACATCTAATTGATCACAGTAGACAATTTTTAAGTGTAGATCAAAAACAGAAAAATTTAAATAAGGTACAATCACTCCGCTATGGTGGATTCTAAATTTCAAAAAAATTGCCATTTACAACAAAAGCAAATTGCAACATAATTTCTCAAATAATTACTGTGTAAAGCGGTATATTCAATCTTTCATCCAAAAAAACTGTAATCTGTGAGCAATTACTAGGCTTTCAATAAATCGAAGGCCATCGAACCTTGGCACAAATGCTTCCTCTATGCATTTGTTCTTCGATCTTTCACAGTTTTGCTCTTACAAATGGAAATACGCCATTATTTAAGTCCATACTTTTATTTCATGCAAGAAGTTGTCGATCGAAGTAGCACAAATAACTCTAGAAATTTGAGAAAAGAAGAAAAAACAAGGGACAAAATTATAACTTTCCATAGGTGCAAACTTTCCATAGGTGCAAAGGCCTATACTAGGATGTCATAATTGCTAAAAGATGTCAAAGCCACAATCGTGGCAGATGCAGCGGATGTGAAGAGTACTCCAAGTTGCTTCATTTTCTTAGAAAAAAAACACACAAAAATGGAAACAGATCTACTAATAATTGAAATTCTTCTTATAATTCCCCCATAAAAACTAGGAATCCGGACACAGACAAAGGCAATTCCATTATAAAATGAATCCGAAACTAATTATAGAAAAATCCAGCAAAGCACAAAAGCATGATGAATAGGCATCAGGAACACCAGATCTGGCGATCCCTAATCTCTCTTGGCCTGAACACTTCTCCTTAGATTCCACATGCTAAGAAAAATATACTTGAAATTTCTGGAACCAATAACCTTTGAAGACAAAATGATACCTCTATGTGTTTTAGAAGCTTCAGAACAATTTCACATTGTCTTCACCCATTGTCTGCTAACCTCATTATAGCCTTCGCCATTTTGTACTAAGAAAATTTAATATTTTATACATTTGATGTAATGTATTAAATGAATTTAAATATGTAAAATTGAATTTTGCACTTACTCAAACTAATAGAAAAAAAAAAGAAAAATGACGATTTTAAATCATTTAAAATAAAAATTAAACATAGACATTGGAACTTTTGTTCAAAATTTTTAATTATATTTAATGATTGGTTAAACAAATGGAAAAATAGAATTAAATGAATGCAATAGTATCCTGCCTTGGCAGGAACTAATAGTTGATGATCCTGCCTTGGCAGGAACTAAAAGTTGATGATCCTTCCTTGGCAGGAACTAATAATTTATGACTACATGAGAGAAGTGTCCTCGTTGGTTTATGGATCAATGAGCTTACACAACAAATTTGGAAACTCCTAACATGCCTACAACACTACTCTTACCATGAAAGACTATCAAGAACACAATTGAAGCAATCACAAGATGCACCAAAACCAAAATAGAATGAAAGCCAACTCGTTACAAATTGTGTAAAATGAATACATGACCTCCCTTAAGTATTCCATCCTTGAAAAATGATAAAACAATCAGAAAATTTAGAATATCAAATGATAAAAACGCCCTCCAATCCACATCATATCTAAAGATTTGGTGAAAGCATTGGTTATTCCAAGAGGTGTACACATATTCACAATATTTGAGGCATTCACTGTGATATATGGCAAATTTGCCATCTATCCAAAGCAACAAGTTTGGAAAAAGAGGTTTTCTAGGTCATTTAGAGGTTCGCAACTTTTCCAAAGACTTTCAGAAATCTTTGATACCATCCTTGATCATCCTCAACCATCTTTATAACTCCCTTTTGCAAAACAATCCACCAAGAGTGATGAAACCATCCCCTAGCACCTCTCAACACTCCAATGAACATGAAACACAGTGACCGCAATGGTCCAAAAGGTTTTCAACTAATTTTTCTAATCAATGATATTAGGGGATTTGACACAAATAAAATCATCATCTACTACTATTGTTTGTCCTTATACTTGCCTACAATCATGCCAAAGATGTGATATCATGTCACGATCATCATTCTTATACTTTCTTCACAAACCCTAATGGAAATAATTGTGTCATGTGTACGTCTCTAAATGATCTTGAATTTACTAGGCTATGGGTTTGGCTTCTCTTTGTACCTTCCTAACATAATTCTTGTAAACAAATTGCAAGCACTATGAGAAGAACGCCATAGCAAAACTCATGTTTAGCTTTCTTTATCTTCTCCAAGTTGTCTTGCAATTTTTCTTTGAGTGCCTCACAAAGGTTGTACTCCATGTCATTTACCATGTCCAAGCAATCTAGATGCTCTTGGCCATGCTAAATACTTACGGTTTCTATGGTAGATCTTCCAAGCAATGACCTTGGTAATTTATCTTATGTCGACGTTTGATATGTGCCTTATGAATAATGCCCATTAGATGGAGAATGTTTCAGTCATCAAAACCACTTCTTCAATCATGATGCTACCCCTTGTGTCCCACTTCTTTACATCTTGGTCATCATTGAGTGACCTAAAAACTGTGTGAATGGTTGCTAGAATAATTTTATATGCCTTGTCAAAGTAGAGCATGTTGCAATGTACTCTAATGAAAATTTCCATGTATTCATACAAAACAAAGAACAATAACATCGCCCATATCTAATTTCATGACTTCCATTATGCTGCAATTTTTCTTATAAAATCACTCCATTTATTGGGTACCCAAGTTTGGTTGCATCATCACCAAGTCTCTCCTTCCTGTTGTGACCATTTCACACATCGCCCCATTAGAATGGGGACCCCCTCTTTTTGCTTTTGTTTTGCTTCCTCTCTGCTTTTGGAATTTTGAGTGAGTGGTTGTCTGTCTGGGCTAGGGCTAAACCTTAAGGGTTCTTTTTTGGCATCATTCAAGCTAAGTCTAGTCAAATTTTGGAAAATTGTTAAGTGTCTCCCTGAAGAATTGAGATTGTTGGAATGAGGTAAACCTTTCAGGGGAGTCAAATTGGTTAGGTCAGGGGAGTCAAATAGGTCTCAGGTTAGGTTTGGATTGAATAGAGGTTTTTTGGGGTAAAGTCCTGTTTGTTTCCAAGTTTGAGTCAGTTGAGCATGGTCATTGAAGAAAGTGAGTCTAGTCGGCCGAGTTAAATAGGGAATGGAATGGATCAAGAGCCTGAAAATGTTAAATTCGCTCCTGACCCTCGCTGAGGGTCTAGGGCGAAATTCTTTGTAGATTGGATTTCCTTCACAATTTTGACTAAGTGTTGACATGTTTTAAGATGAATTTGTGTGTTCTTGGCTGGAGAGGTTTTGATCGATTTTTTGAGAGCAAGATGATGCCTAAAATAGAAAATTCGCTCCTAACCCTTGCTGAGGGTCCAGGGCGAACTCCATTCTAAACACAATTTCTTGTTTTGGGATGGATTTGCTAACTGGTTCCTAGCCTTGAAAATGACCTAACTTTGCCTTGTGAAGTGGTTTGAGACTTAAATTTTGAGCAGTTTAGCCTAAAGTGAGGATTTCGCTCCTGACCCTTATTGAAGGTCCAGGGCGAAAATGTTGTTTAAATTTATTTATCTCTAATTTTGGCTAACTTGTTTTGTGCAGGGTCTCCCGGAAGGAAGATTGGACGTCACTTGATGCATTCGAAGGTTTGAAAACATGAAAAATGATGAATCTTGGGCAACAAAGGTAAAATCGCTCTTGACCCTTGCTGAAGGCCCAGGGCGAAATTTTGTTTTTTCCTCATTTTGCAGTGAAAAAGGACCAAGTTTTGAACATGAATGGCAAATGAGCATCTCCCTCTACCCGCCTGAAAAAGTTTAACTTGAAATGATGGAGGACTTTGTTGAAAACCTAAAATTCGCTCCTGACCCTTGCTGAGGGTCCAGTGCAAAAATTCCTATTTGAGTCATTTCTGACCTTGTTTGGTCAAATTGAGATATCACAGACATGATGAATGGTGAAATGAGCATGATGAAGCCTCCAAACTTGTTTGGAGATCAAAGATGAAGGAGTTTTGCCCAGGAAAGGCAATTTCGCTCCTGACCCTTGCTGAGGGTCCAGAGCGAAATTCTTTATAAGCACATTTTCTGACCTTTCTTGGGCATGAAATCCTATTCATAGCACAATACAAGGTGAAATCTTCCTTAGCAAACAAGTTTCAAGGTGAAAAGTGAAGCATTTTGGTCTAGATGGCAAAGTTCGCTCCTGACCCTCTCTGAAGGCCCAGGGCGAAATTCTCAAAAACACATTTTTCTTGCAAAGTCAAAATGATTTTTATGGTTGGAATGGATGCGAAGGGATATGTTTTACCCATTGAAGATAATTTGGATGGCCAACAAAGAAGCAATCAAGCTAAATGGGGAAAATTGCTCCTGACCCTTGCTGAGGGTCCAGGGCAAAAATTCTAAAAACCTACTTTTTCCTCCAAGTTTGAACGAAGCTAAGCCTACACACGAGTTTGAAATGATGTTTGAATTGCCTTGAAGTGAAGAAGGATTGTTAAGAATGAAAGTTTTGAAGGCAATTATCAAAATCGCTCCTGACCCTTGGAGAGGGTCTAGAGCGAATTTCCAAGGTTCTCTCCTTTTTTTTGTAGAATTAAGACAAAATCTTGCTATATCTTCCTTGGATAGGAGAAGGACGTGATATGTTATGCCTTAGAGGTGATTTAAAGTCTAAAGAATGAAGGAATATGCTTAGAATTCAAAAGTCGCTCCTGACCCTTAGAGAGGGTCCAGGGCGAAAATCATAAAACCAACATGTTCCCTTCAAGATTGTGCTAAGGCAAGGTTATGCTAAGGTAGAAAAGGCCTTCAAAGACATGATGAATAAAGATTTGCTCCCAAAACTTGATGATCCTAGGCTAGGAAAGAAAAATCGCTCCTGACCCTTGGAGAGGGTCCAGGGCGAAAATTTGAAAACCTCTTATCCTACCTTGCAGAAACAAGACAAATTTGGATGGAGTGGAGAAGGAAAGACATTACCTAGTGATAAATAAAGTTTCAACAAAAAATGATGATGGATTGAGTCTAGATTTGCAAAATCGCTCCTGACCCTTGGAGAGGGTCCAGGGCGAAAAACTTGGAAAGAGGATTTTCTTGCTTAGTTTGGAGGCATAAACATGATCTTGCTTGGTGAAGAAGTTTTTAGATGAGGAAGTGAGGATTTTTAGTCAAAGTTGCAAAAATCGCTCCTGACCCTTGGAGAGGGTCCAGGGCGAAAAACACCAAAATCACACTTTTTCTCCTAAGATGGATAGAACTAAGACTGGAATTCAGTGAGAAAGCCTATTTGAGATGCCTTGAAGAAATTTTGAGCTTTGGAAAATGTCAATTTTGAGCCAAATTATGAAAATCGCTCCTGACCCTTGCTGAGGGTCTAAGGCGAAATTCCTCTAGAAGCATTATTTCCTCCAAGATTTTTGATGAAGTAACTTGGTGGTGCAAGGAAATGGATTTTGGAAATTGCGTAGAGAGTTCAACGATTAAGTTAAGGTGGATTATAAGCCTAAAATGAGAAAATTGCTCCTGACCCTTGGAGAGGGTCCAGGGCGAAATCCACATTTCCACCTAAATTCCTCATGCAAAATACCAAAATTTGAAATGCAAGACCTTAAACTGGATATGAATTTACCCTCCAAGAGATTCTAGAGTCAAGGTACGAAATATTCAAGGCTAAATTTGGAAAATCGCTCCCGACCCTTGGAGAGGGTCCAGGGCGAAATCATTAGCAAACTTCATTAAGACCTTGATCAAAAAATTGATTTTCTCCAGTTTGCACTAAATCACCAAAATTGCTAAATTTGAGGCATGTGGAAAATTAAATTTAAATTCGCATTAATTTAAAAGCATTTTGCATTTAATGAATTAATTTTAAGCCTTGAAATAATCGAAATTTTACCTTGGAGGATTAAAATTAATTTTTTTAAATTAAATGAGCACTCAAGGGAATTATTTTGCCTTTATAGGCAAGTCGGCCACCCTTTTTAGAGATTTTATTTATTTATTTTTTTCCCTTTTTTGCCAAGTCGGCCTAGGGGAAACAAGAGGTGAGCGCTCTATATAATGGGGGTGCTTTGTTCATGTTTTAATCATTCATTCATCCCTTCTTGAATGCGAAATTGAAGAGCAAAATGGAGGAGCGAAATATAGCTTGTTTGGAGCGAATTTCTACTAAGTGTGGATACTAAGGAGGGTGGAATTTATTCTTTTTGAAGCTAGAGGAGGCGCAATCCATCCAAGGGAGGATTACAATCTAGGCCTTGTCCATCAAAGTCTAGTTTTCTTTCATCATTGTCAAGTTTTTTTTGAATACTCAAGAGGAGGTATGGCGAAATTATCTTAATATCCTTATTCAAGACTTGATTTTTAGGTTTTTTTAGTCCAAGTGTGATTAGTTAATTAGGAAATGATAACTCTAGATTTATCATGAAGTTTCCTAATTAATATCTTAAATCTTCCTTTTGAGTCTTATTTTCTACCCTTTAATCCTCAAGGACTAATTTTGAAATGTTGTGTAGGTATCAAGATGGTGACTCCAAAGGCAGGAGTATCTACTAGTCGCCCGGCTCTCATCAAAGAAGATCAGAAGAATGACAAATTGGAGACTAGGATCGTGTCCAAATGGAGTAATATTGGAGACACCAACTTAGGAAACTTCAATCTGAGGAAGTTTCGAGAGGTACCCTACATTGGCAAGCCATCACCTGTTGCGAAGAAGATAATTGAAAGTGGCATCATCAAGGCGGCAGGTTTCCCTCCAGCAGTCAAGTGTCATGAGCTGATGATCGAGTGTGCCCGCCACTATGACTCACAATCAAGGACGATCGTATCCAAGGAAGGGAACACTTTAGCTTACCTTTCAGAGGAAGCTATAAGTGAAGCTCTTCATCTTCCAGAGCATAAAGATATGATTTACAAAAGCTTAGAAGGAGCCAAGTCGATCTATGAAGATGATCCTGACACTTGTTTGAATCTCATCAATAAGAATTGGTTGCTCAAAAGTCGGCCTCGCCTGAACAAGATTCCCAATACTCCGCATAGGATCGACTTCCAGGAGGAGTATAGAGTTTTGATAACTTTGCTCAATCGAGTTACAGAGGCTCCTCAAGCCTTCTACTTTGAAAAGTGGATGTTCTTCTTCATTCAAATGATAGTCCAAGGAAAAGGAATGCTTCATTGGGCCAGAATTATTAGCAATAGTCTGGACGTGCAGTTGAGAAGGCTAAGACCCACCAAATCGTTCCACATGAGCTCATATGTTATGTATGCTTTAATCAGGAGTTTCGAGTATGCAGGGCTACCTCACAGGGGAGTGATCGGAAGAGGACCCGGAGAAATGAGAGTTTGTGACTCTTATGTTCATCTGCATCATCCGCCTAGAAGTGACTACAAGTTAGTCATTGATACCTTCACGATGAACATTACTAGGATATTGCAAGGTGGGATTCATAATCGACTATCTCTGGATGCACAAGAACTTGTGAAGAAGTATGGTGCATGGTTCATCCAGTTTCCAAAATTTACATACATCAGAGTTCATGGGTGTCCTTCACCTCTCTACATGTTGCCGAGGCATCCGACAGACAGGATAGTGCTACTTGAGGTGACTAGACAGTTGGCAGCTTATGCAAAGGCATCCAGACACAAACATGGAAATGGAATTCCCGTGCCCATCATACTAGGGAATTCACTTGAAGTATGTCCTAACACTCAAGCCTCGGAAGATGCAGAGAAGGAATTATCTTTATATTCATTCACATCCTTTGCCTCGCGGGAGAATTTTGATCCTCACGAGTATATGGAGGAGACAATCGGTAAGAAGTACAAACATGAGTTTCAGGTGGAGGACTTTTGGATGAATCTCCCAAGTGATTTAGAGGTTAAAAGAAAGATGCATTCCAGGCTACCCTTAGATTTTATCAAGAAATGCAAAGTTTATAGAGTAGCTGATCAAGCCCAAGATAATGGCAGATACCTCCAGTCGTCTTATGACAAAGAAGATAAAGGAGTGAAGATAGATTGGAATGAGCCTGAGGTTTTAGACTTGAGAATTTTGGTGGCTCCTATCTTATCATGTACTCGCAGATGGGTGGATGTACAGCATCAGAAGTTGAGAGAGCAGAATGTATCAATGACTCTTACTTTGGAGGCAAGACCAAAAGAAGGAGAAGCAAGCGTGAGTGAGAACACTTCTCATCCCAGAGGTGCAAAGAGGAAAGAAAGACCTGAGAAAAGGGAACCTTCCAAGAAGAAGCAAGGAGCCAATCTTAGTCACCCATCAAACACATCTTCTCGACATGAAAAGAAGGCAAGCCAAGGAGAAGATCAGGGGAAGATGGTACCTGAAGTTGATGAATCTATGGAATCCATGGTGCAAAATGATAAGCTAGAGAAGGGACAGACGCCTAAACATTCATCAAGTCAATCTCCCCAAGTTGATGCTAGTGAGCTACATGAAGAAGAGAATGATGATGAAGCGACACCTCCTTTCCGAGAGGATGGACCACCGCTTAAAGAAATACAAGTAAGAGAAACAAGATCCGCCATTCCGGATTGGTTAAAGGAGAGACTGACAAGGGTAGTTGTGGTTGAAGAGGAAGAAGATGTATTTGATTTAGAAAGCCTTGTAGGAAATTCTCAAGAGGTAATGGAAAAGAAGAAGGCCACAAAGATGTCCAAGGTAATAATGGATGAGACAGGATCCAAGAAATTGCAAATAGCTACACCAGTAGTGGACAAGTATGAGGGTGAGATTCTTGCAGATGAGTATGACTTAGAAACATTTGAGCTTGGCCCACTTACTGCCGAACAAGCAATGGAAGAGGCAACCGATTCATTTGAAGCACTTAAAGACAAACTTAAGGAAGAAATGGAAAAGAATAGGAAGCTTGAGAGAGAGAGAGGTGCTTGGAGAGGCTATTTTAGTCATCTCAATCAGCCCTTGAGACGTCAGGATCCAGCAGTATCTCCTTTACAGGCACTTCCTCTTGAATCAGTTGGCGAAGCAGAAAGGGTCAAAAGCTTGGTTCAACTTATGAGCTCTTGGATTGATAAATCTCACATGGTAGCCGTTGAATTTGCAACAAGAATGATGAAGACAATTCATCGAGCTATCCAGGTCCTTGAGGTTATCCATAATCTAATGATAACTGTAGCCGCTTTCACTCACACTAGAGATGTTATCATTCCTGTCCTGCAAGTAATAAGGCAAACACCAAGATGGATCCTGGCACAAGAAAAGATAATGGATGGAGGAGCTCATAACCTCCTACAGTGGTCAGCTCTGCTCCAGATGAAAGAGGTCCTTTTTGAAGATATCAACACCAAATGCAGTCAAGTTGAAGGTGTCATCCATCCAATTCAAGATAAGGTGTTTGAAGTGTTGAGTACCATTCTTGGCAAGCGGATCAAGATTGAGACAGATGTAGACATCCAAGAATTGGAGGAGAGAGTCAAGGTCATCTTCTGCAAAGAGGAGAGCGTCATCACAGATGAGCAACGAGATCTGATGTTCACTACCATGTTCCTAATTGAGAAGATCAAAGAACTTGAACCTGGATGGGAGGCAGCTCTTCTCACTGCTTTTGATCAAGTCCTTCATTTGGAAGAAGGAATGAAGAATCTTCCTGAGATTCCCATTGCTGAGATTGAGAAAATTGTGTCTAGATTCGTTGGATATGCTAAAAAAGAGCATAGGAAAGGGACCAAAATTCTAGATGAAAAGTTGTTATAGGATGATGTGGCAGCTTAATTCCTATTGGTCTATGTTTCCTCAATTTTTGTGCCAATTAAATATTTGGCTATGCATTTAATAATGTTCATCTAAATGGGGACCTTTTTGTAGCAAACCCTAATTAGGGTTTAGGTGTCAAAATCTCAGCCATTGATCTTCTTTCGATCTGGGCCATTCATTGTATTTGAGGATGCTATATATACCCTCACTCATTTTCATTTTGATAATAGTTAGAAGTTAGAGAAGAGAGAGAGCTTAGAGAGAAGAAAGTAATTGTGTAGCAAGATTGAGTAGTGAAGAAAGAATTTTGAACAATTGTTGTCCATTTGGCTTTGAGATCAATAAAATATTGAAGTTATGGTGTTTTATTGCAATACTTGTGGCTATCTTCATGGTTGTTTATTTTCTCGAATCACTCTCAGTTGAAATAGTATTTAAGCTTAAGTTTGAAGGACTAAGTGTTGTGCTTGATCTTTGGTGAGATTCACGTTCCAAACCACTAGCTTCTTACTGATTGTAAGGACGCCTTGTGTTGTCAACTGGAGATATTGAGATTGCTTAAGAATTCAATCATTTGGGGAGTATTGATATGTATCTCTATGATAGTACCTATATCCTTGATGATTTGAAAATTATTTGAATCACCTTAGAAGATCGTATCAATTCCAGTAGAGTTGTAATTTCTTGGCGATACTGAAATTGGTAGTCTTACCAAGTCTAGCCTACATTGAGTCATTCTTAGGATTAGATTAGAATTCATCTCTTGAAACCCTTGTCTTTTGCTATTTTTTGAGAATCTGTTAGTATTAGGAAAATCCTGTTCCTGCAGTTAAAAGAGAGTGACACGGACAAGCTTTCTCAGAAAGTGCGTAAGACCCCTTGAAGAAACAACATTTACAATGACCACTGGTGCTTATCCACACGTAGAGATCCTACAACGAAGAACCTTGAAGTCACCCTGATTGATCCTTTTCGCGATATCTTCAGCATTCAAAGGCTCTAATCAAGAGAGGATAAGGTACCATTTGGGTATTTTATTCTGTGTTTGGCTGTGTACAAAATACACGTCAACACTTCCCTGTTGACCTATGGTCCTATTGTGCATTTTGCACACACGCCCCGTCTGTGATAGGGGGCCCCCATTACCCAGTTGAGAGAGAGATGACAGGCACTGAACCATAATGAAATTCCAAACCTCCTAACATCCCCAAGCTTGCTAATGAGCTTGAACGTTAGAGTAAAGGGGAGAATAGATTAAAGAGGAATGCCCATAAGCCTCAAAACTCAACATTTTCAAATCCAATGAAATTGGTTTATTTCATTTTGGCCAAAGGTCCAAGTTTTGAATTAGGGGGGCATTGTAAAAGTTCGCATTTTTGGCCAAAAAGCCGAGTTCTCTTCCCCCCTTAGCCATCAAGCTTGCAAAGTGCAAAGGGCGCGATTCTCACATTTTCCTCAAAAAGTCCGAGTTTGTAAACAAACCAAAGGCGTAGAAATAAAACCCGACGTCGCATCCCTTAGCCGAAGTTTGGCATTCATAACCAAGAAACAAGAATCGCACATTTTACTAAAAATGCCCGAGTTTTATGGCTAAGCAAATGGGTGTTTGATTAAAGTCACGCATTTTCAAGCACAAGAAAGAAAAAATAAAGTTCACTCATTCTGTGTAAAGAACCCAAGTTTTTTACCTAATGGGGCAAGTTCGATGTTTTTTAAGTGAAATAAAACCCAACGAAATTCTCTCAAAACACCTGAAATACCCGAACTTCATTTGTTGAATGAGAGTTTCTTCTAGGGCAAAACCAAGTCGAAATGAAACTTGCGAATTTCATCCGTAAGGTCCGAATCAAACCCTAGGTCACGCAATTTGTCCAAGCATCCCAAATTTCATAAAGCAAAAAGGAGCGTCTTACATAAAGTCGCACTTTTTTAGTCAAATGGCCAAGTTTTGTGACAAGTAAAAGGCGTCTAAAGTAAAACAAGAAAATAAAGTTCACTCAAAATATGCAAAAGGCCCAAGTTTTGTTTGAAAACAAAGTGATAGGGTGGCCAAGCCAGAAAATCACACTTTTTAAGTGAAGAGGCCGAACTTTTGAGCCAAACAAGTTAAGCATTTAAAGAACAAGCCTAAAATCGCACTTCCCTAGCAAAATACCCGAGTTTTCAAAACAAAGAGAAAGGCGTTTAAAATATGAACTAGAGTTCACTTATTTTGGGTGAAATGTCCAAATTTTACTGAAGGAAGAGGGGCCTTTGACATAGCTAAAGTTTGGTAAGAGAGGGGCGTTTAAAACTTAGTAAAGCAAATCGCTCCTTTTAATAGAAATGTGGGGGAATCGTGCATTTCAATCTTACAACCCTAATTTCGCAAAGGGGGATTTATATTGTTTTAAAGGCAAACATCTTTCATGTTCACCAAAACAAAGCCCGACATTGCCCCAAAAAATTTAATATTTGTTAAATTTATTTAATTTTGCGAGGTGATTGATTCAGGTCGAAATTGATTGTTTGCAGATCGACGACGTCGAGAAAGGCTAAGGTGACAACCTGAAGCGCAGATTGAGGAGTTGATTGCGATCAAAGTCGGGAAGCGATGATACAGCACACAGTATCAAAAGGACAGCCCCAAGCACTGTCAATGAAGAACACACCGCAGAGCATAAAATGAAGCACGAAGAAACACGCCACCACCAGACGACAAGTTGAAGCGCCAGCAAGACCGAAGACAAAAAAAAACACACAAAATACCACAAGTGTATGCATTCTCAGAAATGCACAGCTAGAATTAATTCCAGAAAATCAATTTAAAAACTGAACTGCTTTATTGTAAAACAACTACATGTGGGCCCCATTTAATGTATTTAAACAAGGGGGGTGCACAGGTCATTTATTTTCAACTACCAGATTGACCGAATTGATGCCAAACAGTTGTGGGTAGTTGAGAAAGTGGTTGAGAGGACAACTAAAAATAACTAGGCATGGGTTAACGCTGCCAAGCTTCTAGAAGGCAAATCAGGGCCCTTGGATGCAGTCAATCTTGGCCTTTGATTCAAATTGTAAAATCTATAAAAGGTAGAGGCCTTTCTCTTGTAAAGGGTTAGATAGTTAGAGGATTAATAGTTAGAGTTAGTTAGATTTCTAGGAGTTAGAAGTTAGATGCAGTTTTCAGATTAGAAGTAGAGTAGAATTGCTGCAAGAAATTGTTGTAATAGCAGCTAAAATCAATATATGAACATTGATTTGGTGTTTGTTATTTTGGTTTTATTCTGTTTGCATGGTTTCCTTCCAGCTAGTTAGAAGTACAGTTCAATGATTTCAATGGCAAAATGTGGGGGGTATTTGATGCATTTTCGGTTCATACCATTGGGGGCCTACTGATTGTAGGTCACCGTGCATGGTTAATATGAACCCAAAACTGTGCTTAGTTCAACAGTAGGTATTCGTTTTAAGTTGCGCCAGAATTGGGTGCCTAGATGAGTATCTCCAGTATGAAAATCCTTCATCCCCTTGGAGATTGCACTATTCTTGTCAAGTTGTGAGGGTGTCTCTAGCGAAACAAGGATTGGTTATGGAAATCTGTCTACGCGCAACACTAGTCATTCCTATCATTGCACTTAGGATCCCTAAACCCTTCCCTTTTGATTTTATTTCCTAGCTCAAGAATCACAAAATCGTAAGATGCAAACCAGCTTGTTGTAAACGTAAGACCCCTTGTGTTACCAGCAAAAAACATCAAACCGTTGAGCTATCCCACAGTCATGACCTGACATTTGGAACCTTGAGGTTGTCCCCTTTGATCATTCAAAACAGCATTAGGGATTTCCTTACGCAAGAGAGGATAGGATACTCAGCAACATTCTATTTTGCGCTGACCGGAAGGAGTTGGTTATCTGACTTTAGCCACGTCTTTTTCCCAAATTTGCAGATGATATGCCTTGTGGGGATGCTTCTTGAATTTTGACCTCTTGATGTCCACATCTGCCACGAGTTGAGAACAAGCTGAAATTTTTCACACCCTATTTCATAACCATGCACTTTATTTACTACTCACTCTTTAGCTCCACATAATCACAACACTTTTCACATTTACTTCTTTTGAACCAACAAAAATGTGTTTAGCCTTCTCTCCTTATATGTTTTTCCTTAGTTTCAAAGACTTCCTTTCTTGTTTATTACTTTTACCACTCCCGCCAACCACCATTTCTTCTTATTTTTTCCTACCTAATGTTCAACATGCCACATTAATTTTTCAACTTTCAAAGAAGTTGTGTGCTAATGCTAGGTGTTGGGAGTTGCATCCAAAAAGGGTCTACAAAGTCCATGACCACCATTCAAGACGAGATGGTGGTTGAGAACAATTTGGATGTAGATGAAGGCTTGGTTGCGTTGCCAAAAAAACCATCAATTCAGAAAAAAAGCTTAATGAGATAAGCGAACTTTTTACTCTCAATTCTCAAACTACAAGATTAAGTGCGCTTGTAGACATTGGTTCTCAATGCAATTTAATTTAACTGATCTTACTAGAAATCTTGGTTTAAAAACATATGATCCATAACCATTGGGTTGGGAGAAAAGGGTGTGGAAATCTAAGTTACTCAGTTGAAATTTTAGTTTTTTTCTGAAGTCCACATTTTATTGTTGAAGTAGATGCCGTTCTAATTTCACAGCATTTGATATAGTGATTGGGATTCTATATTTGTATGCTAGAGATGTTATTTTAATGTTAAATGAACGCAAAAGCAATGGTAAGTTCTAATTAAGTTATTAAGTGACCAAGAAGTTTTGTTTCTTTTAATGAGAGATAATCAAGAAGATGGAATTGTGTTTTCTTTAGCTTGTAACGCTAACCATAAAATGAAAAAACTGGCTGTAGTATCAGTATCTTTTCCAAAAGTCTCATAAGCCTAGAGGTTGCCACCAAGAAGACAGGTAGAGCATGAGAATCATTTTCTTCTGGAATCTCATTTGCCTAATACTGAAATTTACAAGTAATTTACTTCAGTAAGTAATGAGGTTGAAAAACATCTCTGACAATTATTAACTATGGAGTTATTTGCCCAAGTACTTCACCATGTAGTTTGCCCATACTCATGTTAAGCGAGAAAGATGGCTCTAAGAGAACGTACATGGATTATAGGGCTCATGTACATAGATTATAGGGCTCTAAATAAGATTGTCATCAAAAACCAATACCCTCGGACCTCTACCAATTTTAGATCACTTGCTGGACCAATTTTTGCATGCAAGTTATTTCACTAAGTTGGATTTATAATCTGGTTATCATCAAGTTTGCATTGAGGGGATACATAGAAGAATACTTTCAAGATCAAGTTTGTAGTAAGGAGGAAATACGTGGAAGAATACTTTCAAGACCAAGCAAGGCCTCTATGAACGGTTAGTTCTTCCTTTTGGCATGTGTAATGCACCTGCCACTTTTATGCAGCTAAAGAATGATGTTTTAAGAGATATCACACACACATGCATAATAATGTACTTAGGAAGCAACATGTAATCCACTTGAAGCAAATTTTGCAAGTATTGAAGGAAAAACAGCTTCTATACAACATGAATTATGAGTTTGGCGAGCAATGTTTGGGTAATCTAGGACATGGAGTTGGAGGAGTTGACATGAGAGTGGATCCTACAAAGGTGGAAACTAACACAAATTGGTCTATGCCTAGGTTGCTGATTTGGGTATATATATATATAATGAGCAATTAAATAAATTATAATATTAATAATACTAAAATAATAAATATATAATAATAAATAAATATGTATTTAATACTGATATAGCTATAAAATAATAAATATGTTTAAATTTTTAATTTAAAATATTATTAATATAAAATAATTTAAATAATAGATATATTATAATATAAGTTTAATTTAGATTTTAAATATTTTAAAGTATTATACAAAATTACATTAAACTAACAAGACTGCCACAAAATCAATGAGCCTTATGTATATATAGCGTGCAAGTATTATAAATAAATACTTGAATCCTATATATAACATGTGTAATATAAATCAATTACTTGCACCTTAATAAAAGTATTATAAAGAAATCGTGCATAATAAAACATGTCTTGCATAGGATTCAACTGCAAGCAGAGTCAAGACATGGAGGAAGACACAGAAGCACTGAAGGACATGGAGGCACCGATAGACATGGAGGAAGACATGATTTTTGAATTTGAAATACAAAACGCGAAGTTTTTCAAATCTGCTGAACCCATTGCAAAACTAGGCCAAACTGGGATCAGACCCAGACCCGAACCTAGATCAAACCTGGACCAGCACTTGGGCTCTAGGTGTCGAATCCGGTATCATAGGTCTATACCAAAGGGTGCCACAAAAGCAAAGAGTTTTTAAGTGCAGTTCAATACATGTTTGAATTCATTCCCACTTTCACTTTTATGGCCACTTCTCTACATTTTGTTGCAGCCATGGTTAAGAGTGTTCAGTGGATAAAATACATAATGGGTATGAGTTATTCAAATACACAATCCGCCACACTCTTGTGTCACCTCTTCCTAATTTTCTGCAGCCCTTTGAGATAGAGACCAAGGCAAGCGACTAATATTCATCGTCCAACATTCAACAAACCAGAGGCAGAGATAGATAGAGCTACATTAGCTCCAACGGATCCTATTAGATGGTGGACATGGCATGGGAAAGATGCACAAGAGTTGAGGATGCTCACTATTTGCCTCCTTTTAATAGGTTGCTAGTTCCTCTACTGCAAAGAGGAATTGGTCCACATACAACTTTATTCACTCTATCAAGAGGAATAGATTGACCTCTAGACATGCAAAGAAATTGCTGGCATGCATAGTACTTTGCGACTCCAAGATTGTCAAACTTTAGGGTATCGACAAACTCCAACTTTACGGTTGGATGTTGATCCAAAGGATGTCACCCAGATTGATGAGGAGATACAGTAGGCATTGGTTGTATTTCCATTAGATGAGCCAACCCCTCATACTCATAGTGGCAATGTCTCAAAGTCAGATATTGATTCTGGTGCAGTGTTAGGAGATGCCGATTAGAGGCAGCCATCATACTTTTCATCACTATGTTTTACAGTTTTTCACATTTGTGACTTTGTCATTTTGACATTTGTAGTGAAAACTTGTAGTGTTTGGGCATTTTGGTGTATGAAATTGTCACAACCCTCCTTTATCACTTTTGGATTTAAAAAAAAACAAACTCTATTATATTCTTTGGTTAAGCTATTTAAATGATTGAATGAATATTATAAAAGGATAAAATAATAAAACTCACACACACACATGGAAAATATACATTTTTCTTAATTATTTATTTAGTTTTCCTCATCCAATTATGGCACATGTTGTAGGAAGAATAAGAAGCTTCTAGAGGATTCTCCACCACCTTGCATGTAACTCCTCCCACTAAGTCTAATCAATTTGCATGAAGTCCAAAATTGAGAAAGAATCTCTTTTTTTAATTAAAATTTTAGGTAGTGGAATAGAGGGATTTTTCTTATAAATGATATGCAAGTTTTCAAAAATGGGAGTTGGTCATTCCATAAAGAAATTCTTCTCTCAAGTAAATTTTTTTGTAGTCATATTTCATTCTTTTGAAAATAGCTAAGATTTCTTTAGAGGATTTCTTTCAAGTTTGAAGATCAAGGGAGGCTGATTGAAGAATTCATAGGGGATTCTTCATCAATTGCAAGCATCTAGGTTTTTCTTCTTATTTAGTTTTATTTCATTTTGAATCATGCATCTTAATTTTGCTACGAATTAGATTAGATCAATCTTGGTTTAATGCATTGCTGAAATTAGTTTTGAAGAATTAAAATCTTGTTTTCAACTCCTTGCTGTAATTTGAATTAATAAAATCTTGTTGTGAATTAGTTTTGAAGAATTAAAATCTTGTTTTCAACTCTTTGCTGTAATTTGGATTTTGTTGTGAATTAGTTTTGAAGAATTAAAAATCTTGTTTTTCAACTCCTTGCTGTATATTGGATTAATCTTATTTTATATATACACTGTGAATTAAATTCAAGGAATAAAATCTCGTTTTTTTTTCTCTTGCTATGAATCAATCAAATCTTCCTGTAGGAATAAGTTAATTTCTTTGTAAATCTCAGTATACTCATTATTCTCTGAGGAAGCGAAATATAAGTCTGTCTCTGCAAATTTTAGATTGAAAAATAAATTATAAATTCACCTGTATGAGCTTGCATTTCTCGGTATAATCTATCTTTCAATCATCTGTACATTGCTGGGAACTATTTAATCTCCCTGGATTGTTTTATCTCTGTGAATAACTCTCTGGGTTATTCACTCCTATGAATGAACCCTTATTGTTTACTTTAATATTTTATCCTTATTGTTAAAAATCAACTCTCTGTGTAAATTACTCTTATATATAAATCCTTATTTCATTTTTGTATGCTGATTAACTCTACTCTCTTGTTTAAATAAATTAGAACTGGATATCATATATATATATATATATAGTAATTATAAATTTATGTTTAAATTAAAATGGGAGATCATATATTATAAACTTCTTTCATTTAATGTAAAAGTGTTTATTGTTGGGTATGCGGTACCCAGCACTCCGTACAAGGTAGTGGGCCGCAGGCGGAGTTAATACTCCGCAGTGGGAGTGGTACCATTACGGTACCCTCCACTAGCCTGCGGTCACTGCTGTGGCAATGGCCGCAGTGTAGTGGAGGGGACCGTGGGGTCCCCCTCCCACTCATTCCTTTTTAATGCCAAAACAAACTTGATTAAAGTTTTCGTTACATTTTCTTGTATAAAGTTTTAAATAATTAAATTCCTTTTTTTTTATGTATAGTTTTAGTTATTAAAATTTTGAACTTAGATGAATTTTTTATTTAGATTTTAGTTTTAGCAAATTATAATTGTAATTAATTATATTAAATTTTGTATTAGAACCTTTTGATCCACTTAGCAATTAATCCCCATTAAATGATTTGAAGCTAAAATTTTATTTTGGGATTAGTGGCTTTATCAGCGACATTCTCACATGTAACTTACACTGCCTCCACCTCCTGCAAATTGCTTCACATTGATTACATTTATTGGTGTTTCCATCTCCATGCAAGTTTCACATTACTTATTATTATGCAAGTATTCCTAATAGTTATTATGCAAAGTTATACTCCAAGTTTTTGAATAATAAATAACGTTAATTATGGTTTTTATTCCATGTAATTCATCAAGTAGTTATTTCAATTAATTGAGCTTTGCAATATTTAAATTTTACGCGTTCAATTTGAAATTGTTTTCAAGCATGATGTTTTCGTAGTTAGAAAACTAAATAAAGGAAGTTGGAAAACCAAAACCAAGTAGCGTTCGGTATATACAGTGCCTCTGGGTCACGCTTACGGGTAATGCCGTCGTGTTGAACTACTGCACTTAACGCCTAATAAAGCTACATCAACGACGTCTGTGGCATCGTCCCTATAAATCGTCGGGGAGTAATAAGGGACACCTAGAAGTTAAAATCCAAGGGACGGGTAATCCCCCTTGGATCGATAATCTAATAAGATAACTTTTAAATGATTTCACATCCGTTGAGATAAACCATAGTAAACCCCCCCCCCCCTTTGGGGATGGTTAAGTTAAATGCTTTTATGAAATTGATTTTTTTTATCTTGAAGAGATATTGGTGATTGACAATTTGGTCAAGGGTGACGCTCATGATAGGTGCTAGGATCTAGTTGTTTTAGGCCACAAGCAATAGGCCATCTTGAGCCTTTGCTTAAGCGCTACCATCGTGGGTAGCAACCGCAGAGAAACTGTCTGGGACATTGACCCTAGAAAGGGTTGCGTACCCACTAATCAGTTTACATCAAACCATAGAGTAAAAAATAGAACTACATACTTTACGCCTTGATCTCGTGCCGAAGCGGGTATGTAGGCAGTCTTGGGACGGAGTTGTCCCTCGTACTCAGGTGTTCGTGGGTGGAGTCTAGGCTTGGTAAAGAAAGGTTGAGTAAGAATCCCATTTTGAAAGGTAAGATAATTAAATTGGAAAAAGTAATTCAATGCATACTCCGAAGGAATCTCGTATGGATTTGCTTGATTTCCCGAGGCTTTAAGCCAAATTCCGAGGCGGAATTCAAGCTTGTATTATGTTATTAATTACTCCTAAGGACGGCGACCTCGGTGCACTTCTGTTAAAAGAGTGTAGTACTTAGTGAGTGACTCAGGACCCGAATGGTCCCGATGAGTCTAAGTCTCTGGCCAGAGCATCTCCTATCCCGTTTGGATAGATGCCTACCCCGTATGGGTAGATGCCTATCCCGTATTGGATAGATGAAATCTTATGTCCCGTATGGACAATTGCCTAACCCGTATGGTTAGATGCTCATCCCGGATGGATGAATGCCTAATCCTAATGGATGGATGCCCAGAGTATGCAATTGAATAAAACATAATGATTAAATTAAACACACAAAAAAAAAAGAATACTCAATTTTGTTGAATTAATTATGGTGGGTCTTTACAGAAATATTACTATTTTTCAATTTTATATCATATGCACATTGACATGAATTATGTAAGCAATTAGATATTAAATTGTTCGACTCTCATTTGAACTCTATTGTTTTGTTTTAAGGATTCTATAATGTATATGTAATTATAATGAATCCTTTATCAATGTCATCATATGCATATTTGAGTCTCCCCTATATTTTTAATATATATATATATATATAGCCATTCCCTTTGCTGTCCCCTACCATCCCCAAAAATGGCCTCTAAAATCCTATCCTTGAAACACATCCCCTCATCCCCACACCTCCGAAACTTGGTGAACATAGCTTACCCCTTCCACTACTAAAAAGAAAAAAAAAACCATTGGAATAACATTAACTAGGATTACGAACTCCGCTGTAGAGACACATTCCTTAATCAAATAGAGAATTTTTCTCTTGAACCCGAACCTATGAAGGACAGCATATTGAACAGACCATGAGACTCTATCATAGGCTTTATATATATCTAATTTAAGAGTCATACCAAACTTCCTTTTATTGTCCAAAGAATGAATAATCTAATGGGTGGCAAGGATAGCATCTAAGATCTGCCTACTTAGAACAAAACCTTTTTGGAGGTAGCAGATAAGGAAATGTAAAAAACGTTTATTTGAAGACAACAAGCTTTGAAAAAATCTTATATATAGATTTTTATTTTCAATCATTTTATATTTTTTAATTTATAAAGTCATTGTATAAATATTATAAATAAATAAAATGAATAAAAAAAGTAAAATTAAAAAACTAGCACTATATAGAGAGAGAGAGACGTGTGTGTGTGTGTGTGTGTGTGCATACATATGTATATATAGTTATATACATACATATGTATATATGTACATATACATATATATTTATGATGCACCTGTACATATACATATATGTATATATGATGCACATGTACATATACATACATACATATATATATGTATATACATACACATGTGTATATATATATATATATATATATATATATATATATATATACGTGTGTGTGTGTGTGTATGTGTGTATGTATGTATGTCTGTGCATATATATATGTATTTATACATACATATATATGTGTATATATATGATGCACCTGTACATATACATACATACATACATATATGATGCATATGTACCCTGCCCCATATCCTGATAACTACAACATACAGAAAATTAAACATCTCATCCCAATGATAAATGTCTACATAAAAAACGAGCCATCAAAATTTCAATCAATAATAAAAAAATGATGAATAACAGTCTCTCAATAGGCAGCGATGAATAAGTGCAAACTATGAAGAATCCAGTCACCTCTCTATCGGTATTCTGTCTGTGTTGAACTATATTTAAGCTCAATTTAAAACAGTGTTTTTGTTGTCCATGAAATATGAAAAAAAGGCTTTTGAAAGAACATTGATAGAAGGATTTTATGTCAGTCTTTCAGATCAAATTGGTGACCCATCATTAGAATGAAAAGATATGTTTGAGGTTTCTGCCACTTGTACAGACTTCATCTATACCCCAAGGTTTTCTACAAATCTCCCATATCTTATGGCACTTTTCCTTAAGAAATTGCTAGAGCAAATTACACTTATGTTTTAATGTCCCATAATCTCATTGCATTTCTCCTCAAGAGATCACCAACCTAGATTGCATTCGCTTTCTACTATAGTAAAGATATCAAATTCAGGAGTAGCCTCAGTTTTGAGTGCATTGGAATCTCAAATGGTTGCGATTCAAAACGATCATATTGCAGATCTTTTCCTATCAAAGGAGCTTGACAATTGCACTCTCTCCATAAGGAGGGCACTACTCAATAGATCTACCCAAGGAGAGGACACATTAGCTTCTTATAGGTGCACTTAGCTAGCATGTCTTGTATCCCAGGCATCCAATTTTTGCCATCTCTATATGGGGGGAGTTGTCATGCATCAACAGAATGTACCAACAAAGACTATTTAAGGGTGCTATTGAGCTATTGTCACCAGAGTTAAATGTATCTTCACACTATTTCCACTATTAGTCTTACAGACTGACCATAAACAATAATTGGGTATCCTCATGCAGTTGCCATTTATTAGAATTACTTCTACATGGTTTTTGGCCTGTAATCTTAGCACATCTCCAATAACGCCTTGTTACAAGGGGACACGCCACCCCAAAAAATCCCCGTGTTTCCTGCACAAGGACGTTCCTGGGACATGAGAACCTGGGGGGCATCCCCTCGCCACACCACCACTGCTATCAAGACATCAAGGGGCACTACCCCTTGACCCCAAATCTCCACCCACCATTGTTATTGTTAATGGAAAATGCAATCATGGTCATGTTTTTTATGTTTATTAGTTTCAACATCACTTAGTATGCCAAATTTTCACTTGCAATTCTTATACTTTTTCTTGGTTTGTTCCCAAAGTTCGAAAACTCTACCCACCATTGTTAATGTTCAAATTTCAATGCAATCATTGTCATGTTTTTTAAGTTTCTTAGTTTAAAATTTATATGGTACGCCAAAGTTTCATTAACAATTCTTATACTTGTTCCTTATACATCTGTTTATAACTGATTTTTCAAGTCCTATATGTATTTGTGCCACCCCCCTGCCACTCCCCTCCTCCTCCTCCCCCCCCAACCCCACCACCATCCCCAAACTTAGGCCCTTGGTCCCCCCATCAGGACACTCTGTGGAACTATGCAATAAAGATTACCAAGAACTTAAGAACATAGTTCGCAGACTCAGACTCAGAGAGCACTCAGCAAGCCCAAAATTTTCAACTTGGCAAAAACTTGGCAACTTAGAAAGCAGTGCACTAAAAATTAAAATCTCTTAAAGAAACATATTGTTTTTGCAAAATTCAATTTTTACCCATGTTTTTCCCACATCTATAAAAACTCAACCATAAAAAAAAATAGAGAGTACTTGGCAACTCGGAGAGTACTTGAAGAGTTTGCAAACTAATGATTAAGAAATACCTCGTTCTTTTATTTCCCAGTGCATTTGTAAAAGATGAAAGAACAGATATGTAGATGTGTCATTGGCAATTTTACTTTCCATAGAATAATTCATTAGATAAAAAACTAAGAATAGTTAATTCTATTGATAAGAGAAATGCTATCAGAATGCTTCCAGCCTGCCTTTCTTCAATGGGCTTCAAATGATAGTCTTTAGCATAAAGGCAAAGATCATTATCATTATTTTTTAGTCCCTACAATTAACTAAGATTATTTTCAAGAACTTATTTCTTGTATCTTTTATCTTTTAATAATTTTAATTTCTCTTGTACCTGGTAACTATGGTCTGTCCTGGTTTCTGATTTGGATATAGTCCTGTGTCACTGATCTGGAATGATAGGCATTGAGAGATTGCAGAGGTCCTCTCAGAGGTGACATAATTAAACACAGTTACATTTGAATTTTGGACAATTCAAACTGAAATTTTAACATTTCCTTGGACACTGCCAAACGGAATCTATACAAATCGGATTTACCTTTGATGGTGAACGGCCCCGTGAAGGAGATAAACTTTGATAGTTTGAAGAAAAACGTCCACTGCCTCGATAACCTGGAGCAGATGAGATGGATCTACCAGGAGAACCCAGTCCAAAGTTACTCTCCAGATGATCCAGAGAAGGTAAGGATGGCATTAGCCCTTGCCCTGAAAATGACAATTCATGATGTAGATTCCTCCTTAATCTTGATGTAACTTGCATTAGTGCCTCACGAGACACCTGTATGTCACCTACAATCTGTCCAGATTTACTTCAATGTTAGAACATTTTAACTAGCTTATGCATTGTACAAAATCTTAAGAGCATTTACAAAACAATGCGAATCAGGTCCGATAAAATCAGAAGTGTAAAACATTAAATTTTAATACTCATCAATACTAAATAATGATACTGGAATTTAACACTGCTGCCTGAAAACATAGAGCGAACCTGAACCAGTTCATCGGCACCTAAAGCACATGGAGGAAGAAAATCTCTAGGCAAAATCTGTATGTTTGCACGGGTTTGTCTCCTTATTTCAGATAAAATCGATCCCCCTTTTCCATGTAGACAGCCAATTTCATTGGATGGAACAAGTAGCCTAGTGGTTATAACACCATCCCTGTCTGGACCAAGATCTACAATACAACTTTGAATATGCAACAGAGCTTCCTGTGCAGGAAACAGATCATCATCCGGTACCTGTAAAATTGTCACATAGATCACAACATTCAGCAACCATTAAAAAAGGATGCAAGATGCAATATTATGTTAAATCCTCTGACCAAGAACCTAGGGAATCATCTCACTCTCATATATTCACTTTTATGCATGCTATTATAATTTGTGGCCATTGATGTACTTAGTATAAATTTTTTATTGGGGCTGAAATTTGTTGATACATTTATTTTATTAAGCGAACCTGTTCTTTTCAATGATAACAATGTTGTATAATACTATGAATATATTCATTAGCCTCATGGACCTATTCTTAGAGCAATTATCTAGCATACAACATGGGTGTAAGGAATTGTTTCCCCAGAGATGTGTTCCCTAAGGCTTTTCTGCCATTTCCTGAGTGGGGAAGGTGAGAGGTGAGAGGTGACAGAAATCTTTTTTTTCTGAAAATTTGAGGACATCCATGGACACCTCTACCCCATCCTCTTTTTTCAGAAAATTTGGGGACTCCCAAGGATTCCTGCTCACTATGGGGGACATCTCTTGGGAATGTCAACTAAAGAGGGGCCTCCAGGGGGGTGCTAAGGTAATCCAGGGACATCCTGACATCCCCTGTAGACTGGCACTTTTTAAACATGAAAAAATAAGTACTCACTTTTTTGAAAAAACCCTAAAATCATGAAAATAACAGTATTGCACAGCAAATCAGCTCATACACCAAGTATGATGATTTTCTTAATAATCTTGATCCTCCACTCACTTTTATTAACTTTAAAACTCTAAAATCACCATAATATAGTATTATTCAGCAATTCAGCTCATACAGTGAGTGTGATGATTTTCTTAATAATCCTGATCCTTCACATAGTCCCTAAAGCAGCAACTACCCTTCTTTTCAGGCAAGTGGCTATGAAAATTACTAGACCCACATCAGCATTATAATACTATACTTTTCCTTTCATACGATGACTTCCATAATAGTTCAACTACTGCTATTGCTGGACCTTGGATGCTGCAAAATACAACAGAAATTATCCTTCTATTTGGCCAGGTGGATTTCTGCAACAACATCTAATATGATGCTTCCTTTCTATGTCATACAAGGGGTATATGCATTACAGTGTTGTTGCTGGGCCTTTGGGTAATAACAAGGCTCACGATTCCTGGGCTAAATCAGCATTGCAATGTCATGCTGATTTTTTAAAATAGTTTCACATATTTTTCCTGTGAAGTATAGGCATACTGCATTACAAGGTTTTAAAGAATTTGTTAAGGATTTACCATCAATAGCTCATCAGCATCATCACATTGCACAATAGAATGAGCAGATACAAATTGCCAACAGATATATTCACTGGGTAAAAGCATCATCTAAAAACAGAAAACAACGTACACAAAAACCCTAGACCACAGTTGACACTTTGACCATTCAGCTCATTTCTAATAGAGTTTGATTTTCAGCTGCCATATCATTGATATTCAAATGATTACATTTTGATTTATGATTTGACAATGGGCATTGTTTAACTAATGTAATACATAACTTATTGTTAGCATTGATCAATTATTGTATTGTGTTCTCAATTCTGTATTTACTACTTAAAATTTTACATTTTGACTTTCGCATAAATTACGGTGTGTGTTGTGTGTGTGTGCACATATAGCCGTCTCCCCACTGCCCCACAAAATTTTGGAAAATAATTGGCATCCCTTGAAACATGTCCCCCTATTCCTGAAACTTGGATAAAAAATGGTATAAAATGAAATGTTGATGACAATAATGTCATGCAGGCTTTGCAATTGAGGAAAAGTGGTTTATGTTTAAATATCATCAAGGTATGAATTGATGCGAGTTACAGGAATTATTTTAATTGTTGAGAGTCTCAGCTCACACATGAATGATATGAACAGCCCTATGACAATTTAAAACGCAATACCCCATAGTTCTTGGCAATTACACCAATTATGGGGTTGCTTATAGAGCTCACACCACAGTTTATCCCCTAGTGTGTGTTCATGCAACAATCTCATCCAGCTTGCATCTGATCGCACCAATCCAGGGAACTCTCCAGATCACAGATAATAACAGTGGAAACTGTCATTGAGAAACGAGCCTTGTCTGAATCATGATTTATCGGGAGTCAAAACCTGGAACAATTTAATCAGCCAAAAAATTGTCGTCGATTTTCAAGTAAAAATTGCGCTGTTTTCAGAGAAAAAATCACGAGCAAATGGCAAAAAATCGTGTTTAAATAAGTGATTTCATTTTTTAAAGAAACCAACAACGGTGCGATATTATACATTTCTTTAGGCACACAGGAGAAAACGCATGCACCTGACGGGATTCATGTCTTTTGCAACATCACTTTCAAAGCGAAGGGAGTTCACAGAGTTTGAACAGGTGCATTGCTAAATTCTTTCAAAACATTATAGTTTATTCATTATATATGACGTGATTTGTTTGTTTTGTTCTCTTAAAAATTGTTGATTTTCGTTACAAGCACTCCTTATCTGCTCCTCCTCTAATATCATAGCCAGAAGTAAGCAAGTGTAGGATTTTTCTTTAGATACCAATTTGCTATCGATTTTAGAAGTATGTTTTGTTTATATGGATTTGCTAACTCAAAGGACTAAAATTCCCTTAGATCTCTTTTCTTCTCTTTATGAAAGGAGTTGTATGTTGTTCCATCTTCTTGAACCGAAATCGGATTTGCTAATTCAAAGGACTTATCTTCCCTTAGATCTCTTTTCTTCTCTTTATGAGAGGAGTTGTATGTTGTTCCATCTTCTTGGACCGAAATCTTTGTTAATTCTTGATCAAATCTTCATTGCATTCCTTATGGGTGTCTATGGTGACCTTTTCACACATCGCCCCATTGCAAACGGGGACCCCCTCTTTCCTGCTTTCCGCGTCTTGTTAGTTTAGGGCTTTGGCAGTAACTAACAATTTTGAGCTTCCAATGTCCGAGTCTTGAGTTTTGGAATGTGATCATGCCTAATTGCTATTAGGGTTTTGAGATTTTGTATAGGATCAAGTGTGTAAAATGTTAAATGTTTAGGTGATCCTAAATTTTGTCTAAGTGTAGACCTTTTGAGCGTGAACGAGTTTTAAACGTTCAAGTAAGTGATATTTTTGTGCCTAAATGTTAAAAGGTCCTTTAGGAGTTGTTTTCTCACTCCTAGGAGGTTATCTAAGTTAGATTGGCACGTTATCCCTATGGAATTCCTTTTGTTTCACTCAAATTTTGGTGAATTTGCTTAAGTCCCGATGCGTTTTATTGAAAATTTGAAGTGCCCAGTTGATTTTGAGTAAAAAAATCATTAAATTCCTAATGAAAATCCATGTTCTAGTGGTCAAAAAGTCAAAATTCCTAATAAGAGGTGCTTTTCCCCCACATTTCCGATGACCCATGATTTTCCCCCACTCAAAATCCTAATGGGAGGTGAATTTCCACCAAATTTTCGATGGAGATTATTTTTCCCCCATTCAAATTCCTAATGGAGGGCGATTTTCCACCAAAAGCGTAAATTTTGGTGTTGGAAAGTTGTCCTGATGACCCACGTTTTTCCCTTGGAAGTGCATGAAATTCAAGTTCCTGATGAAGATCGATTTTCCACCAAGGCAATTCAAGATTAAATTTGATGGATTTTTATGCAGAGGATTGTGTTGAAGAAAGGCGAATTTCCCCAAGTGGCAATTTTGATGAAATTTTGATCTGGATAATTATCCAAATAGGGATCGATTTTCCCTCAAGGTGACTTTTTTGGACTTAATGGCGAAATGAAGTGGATTTTTGACTTCGGATGCAAATCGATTTTCCCTTGAGGTGTTTTGGACAAGCTTAATGGTTTTTTATTGGGAATTTTATCCCAATGAAGAGCGATTTTTCCCCAAGGAGTATTTTTTGACATTTTAAATGAAGTTTATTTCGATTTTTTAATCCAAATATGGGGCGATTTTCCCCAGGAGCCCAAATTTGATAAATTTTTGAAAAATTTTAAAGTAAATGGGCCTGAATTTGATTGTTTTTGCATTCAGCAACGATTATTTAATTTTCAAAAACAATTATTAAATGATTTGCAACATTAATTAATAATTAAATATTTTTCCTATTGCAAATTGACTTTCCCAGGCAAGTATAAAAAGCACGTTTTTATCCCACATTGCTTGTGTGGTGAAGTTTCAAGGTGAAAACAAGAATAAAGAGACCCAGCCAGCAATAAAATAATATTATATTTTGCTGATAGTGATTACTAAGTGGCTGATTTTGGAGATTTCTTCCATTTGGGCAATTTTGGAGAAGTGTCTGTTGGACACCATTAGAGGTTTGAAGCTGCAAATTAGTGATTTATTTGTCCAAAATAGCTGGGCGCTGTCATTGGAGAGCATACTAAAGCAAGTGTGGTGGTCATTTTGACCACATAAATCGATTTTGCTAGGTGGTGCCATTTTTGGGAAGGTATTGATTTTGCTTGGGAGGTTATTTCTTCACATTTTGGGCGATTCTCCTTGTCATTGCTGAGTTTCCTTGATGTTTGCTGGCCGTCATTGTTCTCAGACCCGCGTTTGCTATCATTGTTGTAGATGATTTGACCTCCATTGTTGGCTGGAAACATCATTTTTCAAACTTATTTTTCCATTTCCAGCCACTTCACATAGGCGATTTTGGTTGGAGGTTACTTTAGAGGCATTTTCAGACATCACCATTAATGTTGCAGGTCTGAAAACTCCATTTCAGTCTGTTTTCAGACTTGGAGTTCCATTTCCAGCCACTTCCCTCTAGGGCGATTTCACTAAGGAGGTATTTTTGGGCCATTCTATGGTCATTTTCTGAGCATTTGGTAGAGTTTTCATCGCTGAACTGAGTCTGAAACCTTCATTTTCAGATTTGTCCTCAGACTTGGACATTTTTACCAGCTCATTATTTGTGCCCAAATTTGACAATTTTGACTTGGGAGGTAAAATTCCATTGATTGCAACTGTTTATACATGGCTGCAACCATGTTATGAGACTGATTTTAAGTGATGCAGGTTGTCTTCAGACCTCTTGGCAGCCATTGTTGGATTTGGAAAGGTGTCTTCAGACATTTGAAACTGAAAATCAGAACTTTATCCACCTTTTCCAAGTGAAATTTGACCCTTCGTATACTCCTATGACCTTAATTTTGATGAATTTTCTGAGTATACTAAGTGTCTTCAAACTTATTTAAGTCTGAAAATGATGATTTTTAAAGGTTTTATGAGGGTTTTAGACCCTATTCTTATCAATTTACATTCTATTTTCAGAATCCGCTAGGAATATAGATTGAATTTTTGATTTCCATTCCTAAATTTGTCCAGATCATCAAAAATCGGAACTAATTCAATTCTGAAAATAGCTATTAGGACAATTTTTCCAAGTTATTGACTTCTAACTTCATACAAGTACCATGTCTAAATCCAAGCATCGGAAGATGGGTCTTCAAGTTCATATATTATGGTTGAAGAAGTCTCATCTCTTGTTGCTGATGAAAGTATTTCATTACCTTCTCAACAAGAAGAGTTTCACTCTTCTCCTACACAAGATGAGAGTTCATCTTCTCCTATGGAAGAAGATGACAACTTTTCTTTTCATAATGCATCCGTTTCAGATGAAGGCAACACTAATCATTCCAATGAAAACGATAGTTCGAATGATGTGTGGACTCTTGAGTTTGATGGTAGCTGCGCTACAAATGGATCTGGATCTGGCGTAGCTCTCATATCTCCTAAGGGAGAGATCTTCCCTTATTCCTTCAAACTGCAATTCGCTAATACTAGCAATACGGTTGAATATGAGTCGCTTTTGTTAAGAATGAGCGTTGCATTGAAAAGAGGAATTAGAAATCTTCACGCACAGGGTGATGCAGAATTAGTAGTTTGTCAAGTAAGGAGTATATATCAGACTAGAAATGATAGACTCAGGCATTACCGTGATTTGGTATGGGAAAATATTGAAGATTTCGATGCTTTTAGCATCTCAGTTGTGCCTCGTGAGTACAATGATAGGGCCGATTCCCTTGTTGTTTCAGCTATTTTGTTGATTCCTCATCTTGACTTTGGTCAAGATAAATACATTATTGAGTTAATCTATAGACCTAGTGCGCCTGACAATTGGGATCATCGGCAGATCTTCAATGATGATAAGCAAATTAATAACTTCTTGCAAGCGGAAGATGGTTTCAACAACCTATACTTCGAAGGAAGTAATTCTCCTACTTCTTCGTCATCAGATTCAATGTCTGAAACATCATTTGAATCGGATGAAAATATTCTTCAGCTGAAAGGAAATAAGAATCCCAAGGGGTTGGTTTCTCTTGAAAAGCTTTTCGATCAACATGATCATTATATCAAGAGGCGGCAACAAGAAAGTGTTGATTCTCCTATGGGATATGAGAAATATAATATTGGCTCAGATGAAGACCTCAAATTTGTCAATATTGGCAATAATTGCACTTCGGATGAAAGAGATCAGTTTATTCAGCTTTTGCGCCAATACCATGATGTCTTGGCATATTCATACGATGATCTAAAATCTTTTCAACCCAAGGAAGTGCAGCATGACATTCCCCTAAAGCTTGGTGCAATTCCCTTTAGACAAAAGCAGCGCCAGTATAATCCAAAAATTTCAGTTACCATTCTTTCTAAGATTCAAAAGATGCTTGATGCTCGGATTATCTTTCCCATCCATCATTCAACATGGTTGGCAAATATAGTATCGGTGCGTAAAAAAATGGAGAAATACGTATTTGTGTTGATTTCAGAAATCTTAATCAACTGTCACTCAAGGACAATTATCCATTGCCAATCATGGATCAAGTTTTACAAACAGTGACAGGTTCTGAAATGCTATCTATGTTAGATGGATTTTCGGGATACAATCAGATTGAGGTTAGTGAATCTAATCAGCATAAGACTACATTTACTACTCCATGGGGTACTTTTGCCTACCGCAGAATGCCTTTTGGGTTGATCAATGCAGGAGCTACTTTCCAACAAGCTATGGACTTGGCCTTCCGTGGTACTGTGGGAAGATATATTGTAGTGTATCTTGATGATCTTACTGTTTTTTCTAAAGACCATGAGAATCATCTTTTTCACTTAAAAGATGTACTTGAAAGATGTTGCAAGCACGGCATCTCCCTTAATCTCAAGAAGTCACTTTTTGAGGTGACAGAGGGAAAACTCCTTGGTCATATTGTTTCCAAGGAAGGACTAAAAGTTGATCCTGAAAGGGTTAAATCTATTCAAACTCTTCCTCTGCCGTCCAATAAGACCGTTGTTCATTCCTCCTTTGGTAAAGTAATTTTTTTGCGGAGGTTCATTCTTGACTTTGCAAAAAAGACTCGTCATATTGTGGATATGATGAAAGGAAAGACTGTTTTCCATTGGAATTCAGAAGGCAAAGCTGCATTCAATGATATCAAAGATGCAATTGCTCATGCACCCGTGTTGGTATGTCCCAACTACACCAAGGAGTTCATCATGTATAGTTATGCTTCCGAGCATACTATGTCGGCTATTTTGATGCAGAAGAATTCAGAAGAGATTGAATCTCCTATGGCTTTCATGAGTTGTCCTTTAAAGTCTCATGAACTCAAGTATTCCTCTATTAAGAAGAATGCCTATGCAGTTGTTAAAGAAGTCAAGAATTTCTGTTTTTACATCCTGAATTCTCATACCGTTGTGTTAGTTCCTGATACATCAGTCAAGTCTATCTTAACACAACAAGAGTTTGGTACAAAAAGAGGGAATTGGATTGCTAAAATCCAAGAGTATGATTTGGAGATTAGACCTACAAAGCTTGTTCGAGGAAGAGGACTCTGTCAGCTGATGGCAGAAGGGATTCCAAAGGAGCAAGAATTGGATGGTTCTGAAGATCTTCCCAAGGTGTTGTTTGTCAGTACTACTGATGAATGGTACTCTAATATAGCATTTTTCTTGACTTATGGTGAATGTCCACAACATTTGTCATTCAAGGAAAAGAGGAGTATCAAGTTGAAAGCTGCTAACTTTGTATTATGGGATACTGGTTTGTACAAAAGAGCAATTGATGGTACCTTCCTCCGTTGTGTTGACAAAGCACAACAAACCAAATTGTTGGAATCTTTCCATGACAAGGCTTGTGGTGGTCATTTTTCTGCACCAGTGACTGCTCACAAAATTTTGAGAGCTAAGTATTATTGGCCTACGCTCTTTCAAGATGCTTTTAGATGGGTGCGTAAATGTTTACATTGCCAACAGTTTGTGGGCAAACAAAAGCTTGCAATGTTACCATTGAAGTTGGTTATTGTTGAAGAACCTTTCTGGCAATGGGGCATTGATTTCATTGGTGTGATCAATCCTTCTTCAAGTGCAGGTCATTTGTATGTCCTTACTGCTGCAGATTATTTCACCAAGTGGGTGGAAGCAATACCGGTGAAGAATGCTACTTCGAAAATTGTGTGCAGATTCCTCAAGGAGAATATTATTTCCAGATTTTGTGTTCCATTCAAGATTGTGACTGATAATGCAGCCACCTTTTCTTCCTCTGAAATTTCACAATTTTGCTTTGAATATAGTATTTTGTTAACTCGTTCATCCGATTATTACCCCCAAGGTAATGGTCAGGCAGAATCAAGTAAACAAAAATTTGATTACTGTTATTCGCAAGCTTGTGGAAGAAAATCAAAGGTCTTGGCATAAGGCACTTTTTGATGCTTTATGGGCGGACAGAATTACACCCAAAAGGGCTATTGGTATGTCACCATTTCAGCTTCTTTATGGGATCAATGCAGAAATACCTCACTTTGGAACTTTCTGCTCTTAAGTTGGCTAAAGCAATTGAAGATCAAACTTTTGAGAATGCTTTAGACAAAAGGATCATGCATCTTTCTCAGCTGGAAGAGCAAAGAACACAAGTGGTGGACCGGATTGCTCAGCATCAGCAACAACTCAAAGTCCTTTTTGATAAAAAAGCAAAGTAAAGAGGATTCCAAGTTGGTGATCGTGTGTTACTTTGGGACAAGCGAAGGGAACCGAAAGGTTTACATGGAAAATTTGATTCTCTTTGCCGAGGACCCTTCACTATTCATCGTATTGCTAGAGAAGATAGTTTTATCTTGGCTTCTCTTGATGGTACACCATTTGTGCTGCCCTATAATGGCCAGCATTTGAAGCATTACTTTGAATGAAGGTTCGAGGTAACTTATTGTAAATAATGTCTTTTTTCTTGTTTAATTTTTGTCTTTCATTTGTTTGTTTTTGTGTTGATTGACTCTGTGACCCAATGGATAAGAGGAAGGCACTTAGAGATCTCGTTTCTATTCTTTCACAATCTTGAAGGATAAATGAAAGAATTCCCCAGTCAAAGCCAGTTGTTGACCTCATTTTTGTTTTCAAAAATGAAGGACCATTACATGATTTTTTGTCAAAAACGAAAATTTTACTCTATGGCACGCTTCCTGAGGCAAAATTTCGCCTAATCCTTGGACTGGCTTAATCCTCGATCCATCCTCAAACTATGTTTCGAATTTCGTCGCATTCTGGGTTCGTTTGCTATGTCTTTCCTTCAATTACTTGTTTTTTCTCCCTGACTGCAGGTGGGAAATTTTCCTTGAATTGCAAGTTTTAATGTTTTCCTTTGTTTTGGTCTTTGTAGGGAAATTTTAGACTAATTACAAGTGCACTTTATTGAAAAATAAGAACTTGTAATTTGCTTTTTATTTCCCCCTTGTTGCTTTTTGGTTATTTAAGTTAAAATAGGGATTTTTTGAATAAGTTACAAGTTTCTTTGTAATTATTTTGAAAAACTCCTACTTTAATGTCTTTTGCTTGTAATAGGGATTTTTAACCTCTATGACATATGTGCAAGTTATTAAAACTTGTTGTAGGGATTTTATTTTCCCTTTACAAGTAAAATGTAACTTGCACATCTCTCTCCAAAACCCGATTTTGCTTAAAATTCAAATAA
This sequence comes from Cryptomeria japonica, assembly GCF_030272615.1. Lineage (NCBI taxonomy): Eukaryota > Viridiplantae > Streptophyta > Pinopsida > Cupressales > Cupressaceae > Cryptomeria > Cryptomeria japonica. The sequence goes on from NC_081409.1 coordinate 405,140,260, forward strand.
AGTGATATTTAAAACTTGCTATTTTGCCCCAAAAACCCGATTTTCTCTATAAATGCATTTTGGAGGATTTTAAACTTGTAATTGCATTTTAAAAACCCGATTTTGCCTTGTTGAGGGAAAAGTGACAATTAAAACTTGTTATATGGGAAATAAAACCCGATTTCCTCTATTGCATGTGAATACATGAATTAAAACTTGTATTTTCTTCCCAAAAACCCGATTTTCTTCTCCTAAGCCAATTTTTCCACAAATTCTTCCCAATTTTTTGTGGAGAAATCCAAGGAGTAAGGAGGCGATTTTGTAGTAAGGCGATTTATGTGGGTTGAAGAACACGTTGCTGCTGTTTGGTGATGATTTACCCTTATTTTCTGCAAAAAAAGCGGTTTACCACGTGGTCCCTTGAATCCACATTTTGGAGGATTTTTACTTCGCAAAGCAGCAATCTCCTAAATCGTTTTTGCCTCTCTTACCTAGGCATTGGAGTTAGAAGAAGATTCGATCCCTCCTTGGGCCATTTTATTTGCATTTGCTGCCACCTTTTTCAGTTTATGGCGTTTTGGTAAAAACGTGGCTAGGGTTTTTGGTTGTGGTTTATCTCTATTTAAGAGCTTTTCTTCTTTCTTCCAAAAATTGATCATCTTTTGGAGAGGCATTTTCAGATTGAAACAAGGTATGATTTCTTTTCTTTTCTTGTTTCATTTTCTTATTTTCTTGTTTTCTTATTTTCCTTTCTAGTTGTAAATTTGTAAATATGTTGTTTTTTCCCCAAAAATCGGTTTTGTGAGAGAGATTTTCCCCCTTTTTTTGAATTGCATTGATCTTCCCCATTTTCCCTCTTCACTTGTATTCGGGATTTTAAATCCCGATTACAAGTTGGATGAAAATCATTGTTCTTCCCTTACGGTTAAAATTTTTAACCATCTTGTTGAAATTCCAAGTTGCAAAGATGAAAAAAGCCTATCCTTCCAAAGTCGGGTTTTTAGAACCAGATTGCATGTTCAAATTTCTTCCCATTTTCATGAAAATGTCATTCCCAAAATCTTTCCATTTTTATCCATCCATAACGCCTATATCCGTACTTTCCGTTCACGTCATTTCCCGCAAGTCTAATTCCCATTTTTCACCCATTTCTCCATTTACCATTTTACAAATATACTTGCATTCGGGTTTTGAAAATCCGATTGCATGCACGCTCTTCCAAACTTGTATACTTGTAAAATTTTCCCCAAGATCCGAAATTGGTCAAAGTCAAGATTCCTGGCATTTCCCATTTATTTCCCCTCTTTCTCTCACAAAATCGTGAAGTGCAAGGGTTGAAGTTCTTCCCATTTGAAGAAGGAAAAATGTTAGTTGCAGCTGATTATGATGTTGCCTTAACACTTTTAAGTCTTCATCGCAGTATACCAAGTTGTCCTTCAATGTCAGATTTGTCGTCATCTCCAATTCCAAAAAAGATGAAGTATAAATCAGAGTTCCCAAACTCTTCACGAGTCAGGCGAGTTCGCCGAGTTGGCGAGTCGAGCCAAGCTCAACGAGTTTTGCTGACTCGGGACTCGAACTCGGCAAGTTTTGACCATAACTCGCCTACTCGCGAATCAGACGAGTTATGGCAAAACTCGCCGAGTCCGAGCTCCAAGACTCGACCACGACAGGTCAATGTTTTGACTTGCAGAAAACAAAAAAAACATGAAGTTGTTTGACAAGTTAGTCTCTCCATCAGGATTCATATATGGAATATAACATTTAAGTATAAGAAAGAGAAAAGGCATTTCTCTTTCTTATACTTTAAGTTATATTCCATATATATTGTCAGGATGTTTGAGAGTGGTTTCAGACCTCCATGAGTTATAATGCAAAATATAGTTTTTGGAGGATTCTTCAAATTTCCAGACTTAAGTCAAATTTTAGGCCATTTCAGGATTAGGATGACATTCTAAACTTTTAAGGCAAGTTCACTTTGACCTTGATGTAAGGGACGGTACCTAGGAGGACACTATGCATTCAACCAAGCTTTGATTTAGCAACTTGAAATGTGATCGGATAGTACACAAAAACCCTAGGAATGATCTAAATAACCCCTAATCATTCAATTGACCTAACCTCCTTCACTCCACCTTGAGGAGATCCACCTGACCTAATTACCTTTGAGAAACTCAATCCTTTCAATGCAAAGGCTAAGACACTAAAACGATCAACAACAAAACTAAAAGAGCTAACCCTAGAAAGCAAAAAGTGGCGGTCTTCATTTGCAATGGGGCGATGTGAGCACCTCACAACAGGGATGTTTCTTAAAATTTTGAAAAAAGGGGGTGAGTTGGGGACATTTCCTACCTGTCCCCACATCCCAAAAAATCTCCCTATGGGACCCAAGGTTATTTTTGGCAAGGGACATGTCTCTGAGGAGCATATTTTCAAACCCTTCTGGCCTCACAATTCCGCCTTCCATCCAACATATATATAGCCTAAAAACTAAGAGGTCCAAGAAAGACCAAGGTCAACTATAGTCCCAAGGTAAAACCTAAGTTCAACAAGCACACTATTTAATGCTACCATACACAAGCACTCCTTACAGTTTCCAAGTGAAGATGTTCATGATGTCTCATGTTGGTGCTCCCAGAATTTCAATTTGGCCAAAGAAAATACTAAATAGAAGCCCCAAACAAGTAGATACTCTACCAACATGCCTTTCATGGCATAACAAGCTAGCACACATTATAATTGGACTTTATTCAATAATGGGTGCATGAAAAAAGTTTTAAATCGTTAAAAATCTCTTAATTTCAAGGTTTTTTTATTTTGCCGAGTCATAGCCGAGTTACGAGTCGAGTCGGCCTTGCCAAGTCCGAGCCGAGTCCGAGTCTAGGAGCTATGGTATAAATATGACAAGTACTAAAATGAGGTTTCACCTTCTCAAGTCTCTTCTCCTTTGGATCGCATAAAAGATACAGAGATAGGGCATGTGGACATGTCGGAATTTGTCAAGAGGGTAGAGGATCCGCAAGATAGCAATATGCAGCAATTGTTGGACAGCCATATCCATCACGCATCTTCTTTTCCAATGGCTGCCCTAGAACCTGAATATGTTCTCGCTTGCACCCATCACTTTGACAAGGAGACAAGAACCATTAAAAATGATGATGGTGAAGCAATAATCCGCCTTGATGCAGACACAATTGAGAAAGTCTTCAGAATACCTCCTGCACCTGTTTATATGGAGATCTCCAAAGATAGTGCAGCTAAGTACTATGTGAAAAGGGAGAAGGACTGCAAACGTCATATTAATAGGTGGATTCAAGAGCCAAGAGCTGCCTTCTCAAGGTGGGCTAAGTTGTACTGTTGCGACTTCAAATGGGAGATTGGAGACATCATAACGCTCCTCGGCAGGATAATGGGCCTTAAACGTTCTAATGTTTTTGAGCCTTGGATGTACCAGTTCGTCATGTTCATAAGGCAGTCCCATCATATATCATGGGGAGAAGTCATCAGCGATGCCTTGTGCGAACAACTTGCAGCAGTCCCTTCCACCATGACTTTTTATATGAATTCATACTTAGTGTATTTGGCAGCATCACTCAGACATTTCCCTGGTCTTTCTACCAAGGGTGACCGCTATCTTATACCGATATGGGAATACTAAGATCAGCTGCCTTTGAGACCCAGCAGATTGCATTTCAGAAGAGTTCAAGATGCATTCTTCGGTTACTTCATGTGCCAGTTTGACAGAACTCGAAAGAACAAAAGGATATCAGATGAGGCATGGGAAAGAGTGAATGAGTATGGATGCTTGTTTCTTCAATTCCCGACCTTTACCTATATGAGAGTCGGATGCTATAGTGGGCAGCCATACATGCTCCCTAGATACCCAACTGATAAGATCATTCTTATGGAGTTGGGAAGACAGATCATGGTTGTCCACGCTCATCAGTCCGTCAGACAAGGTTGGAATGGGGATCTCTACAACAAACCCATTAAAATTGGCCAGTATTATCTTGTCACATCCGTCAAAGCCAAGGCTATGGAGACTAAAATGCAGGAAATTAAGCTCAAAAGGTTTAAGTCCAAAGCTGATTTTGATTACCGAGGTATGAAAGAAAAGATCAAAAATTCCTTCGTGCACGTGCATTGTATTGAGGATATTTGGGTAGATCTTCGTACAGAGGTTGAAATTCTGAAGATGGATTACTGCAGGCTCACTGTTGAGCAAGTTGTTGATTTGAACTTGGTGGATATTCCACAAGGGATGATTGACGATGGGCATGTACCTGATCCTAAATAAATTTCACGAAGGGTTGAGGAAGCTCCACTTCCTTTAATCCAATGGTCACACAAGGAGTGCATATCCATTCTTGAGAGATTTCAGCCTATCTTGGCTAACACCAATGCTTGGCTGAAAAAATGTTGTTAGACTCATTAAAATCAAGATTGGAAAAAAAGATGATTCTACGAGGCCTCTTGGACATAAGTCTGAGATTCAGGTGGACAACAAGGAAGGCGCATCATCTTCTGGCACCAGGATCAAATTGCGAGTTAGTCAGACAGTATTGCTTCCTCCTGAGGAGGCGACAGTTCATGGGAAGGAAAAGTCACGATTTCATGTACAGGTGATCGATCTTGATAATCCAGAAGAAAGGCAGCAATCTGAAGATGCTCCTAAGTCTCCATCTTCGGACTCACCTCATGAGATTCCTTCCTCAGTTTCCATTGAGACACCCTTTTCTCCTCCTAACTTAATGGTGGAAGAGTCTCCTCAGAATGTCGTTCCTATTTCAGCATACGAGCCGCCTCCTGATCATCAACAAGAGAGTGTGTTGGAAGTTTCTGAAGATACTCCTGCATGTATCCAACTATCAGAGATTGATACCTCCACTTCTAGCTTTGAGGAATTTATGAGGCAATCTTCATGCCCATTGGTCACTGAACAAACCGTAGTCGCCATCCAAACAGACACTCCTCCTAGGATGACCACAGTTGTTCAAACAAAAACTGCTTCTCCTTTGTTTGCAGTTGTTACTGAAGGAGAGTTGATGACTTTACCTCTGTGGCTTAGTTCTTTTACCCCAAAAAAGAAGAAGCAAGAAATCTCACCTGATGCCTTTGATTATCAGCAACTTAAACAGTCTAAACCCAAGGTTGCTAAAAGGGCCAAGACTATCTCCAGAGTAACTGTTGACAGCAACAAGATGAAGGTAGCTGAAATTGTTGAACCCATTGCAAATAAGCCACTTGCAGAGATGTCAGTTGCTGATTACAAAGTTACAAGGATAGAATTGGGTAAAAAGGCCAAGACTATCTCCAGAGTAACTGTTGACAGCAACAAGATGAAGGTAGCTGAAATTGTTGAACCCATTGCAAATAAGCCACTTGAAGAGATGTCAGCTGCTGATTACAAAGTTACAAGGATAGAATTGGGTAAGCAAACGCATGAGGTGATTAAACATGATGCTTAGTTTTTTGTAGCTTCACTAGTACAGCGGTGCGAAGAAACTTTTAGCTAATAAAGACAAGCTAGAAGAGGACAACCGACAACTTGTTGCAACTATTCATAAAATCACAAAACATACTAGTAAGGTGAGTAATCCTTCAAGTTCTACCGAGGCACGAAAATCAATTCGTAGTGTTGAAAGGGTTGCTCAAAAAGTACAAGCATTGGATTCTTGGGTTAATCGACTTCATGATCTATGTGCACAAGTGCTGAAAGAGATTTTTTAGATGATGTCTAAGTTGGAGACTATTGAAGATAAATTAAATCATACCTCTGACGCTTTTAAGAAGAATTTGGAAAGTGTTGAAGGTAGTTTAACAATCTGGCACACTATGCCCCAACAACAATTAAGTGTTCTACAGGAGCATGCCATTATCCCTTCTAGGGTCCATGTACTTGGAATTTGAAGAGCTTCTGGAAAATAAGGCCCTCGTTCTTAAATCCCTCATTGAGGAGATTAGTGATGCTATGAGATTACGAGGTGAAGTTTTCCAAGATATTGTTTCTCATTGTGAAAAGGCCTCTTGCAACATAATAAGTCAGGATGGAGAGCTGATACCAGAAGAAGAAGTTCTTGCAGATTTACAGATGAGGATTCATAATGAATGGAGGAGCGAACAATTCTCAGCTGCTTCAATTCAAATTTTGATGAAACACCAAATCTTTTTGCATGAAATTCAGTCCATCTTGGAGAAGCACAACTCTATGCTCCTCCGATGCCATGATACCATTGTGAAGACCATGGTTGTTGCCAAGAACACCCATGAACCGGATCCTAATGAACTGCGAATGATCATCCAGAAGTTTGAAGGATTCATGTCTTCACGTGCTACAGTTTGAGTGTTTTTCAACAATTAGTTGTATTTTTCTAGATTTGTAATCTGTTAGTTGTAGTTTTTCTTTTGACAAGTTACATATAAGAACCTTTTGTAAATTGCAAGTTAAGTCTTTACTTGCACTTTTGTAATTACATGTAAGGCAACTACAAGTTGTGTTCAATTAGGACTGTAATTAGAATAAGTCATAGTTAGTTACTGAATAAGTCTTGGCGGTTGAGAGAATTTCTCGAGTTAGTTGGGATCCTCCCACCTTTTTCTCAAGGCTCCTCTTCTATAAATACTTGAGGGGTCTATTGTAATTTTTATCTTTTTGAACTACGAATGATCATCCAAAAGTTTGAAGGATTCATGTCTTCACGTGCTGCAGCTTGAGTGTTTTTCAACACTTAGTTGTATTTTTCTAGATTTGTAATCTGTTAGTTGTAGTTTTTCTTTTGACAAGTTACATGTAAGAACCTTTTGTAAATTGCAAGTTAAGTCTTTACTTGCACTTTTGTAATTACATGTAAGGCAACTACAAGTTGTGTTCAGTTAGGACTGTAGTTGGAATAGGTCATAGTTAATTATTGAATAAGTCTTGGCGGTTGAGAGAATTTCTCAAGTTAGTTGGGATCCTCCCACCTTTTTCTCAAGGCTCCTCTTCTATAAATACTTGAGGGGTCTATTGTAATTTTTATCTTTTTGAAAGCAAGCAAAAACTCTACCAAATTTGCAGCAAAGAAGTCTTTGAGCTTTTATGTGTAAATTGAAGAATTGAAAGGAATAGAAGAAAATTGCTCAAGCTTTGAGTCTTTGTGCTACATTCTTGAGTTTATGTCCCATATTTCCTTTCTTGCAAGTGTTTCTTTGAGAACTTAATCGATCTGATTTGCAGTCTTTGAGCTGCAAGTATTGAAGATTAATTTAGTTAAAGTAGAAGTTCTATTAGGAAAAAGTTGTAAGACTTTGTTCTTACACTTGTTCGTAACAGAATTTAGAAGTAGATTTTATTAGAAATAGTTGTGAGTCTTTGAGCTTATACTACTTCCCATTGTTTTAAGTAGAAAATAATAAGATATCCCAGTCTTTGAGTTGTTATAATTTGTTCTTGATAGAATTAGTATAGAAAATAATAGATAGGACTTCACATAATCAAGTCTTTGAGTTTGATATTGTTGTCCCGTCCCAAAGGAAGTGACGGAAGTCTTTGAGCTTTCAGGAAACTTCATTTCGAAAGTTGTCACTGTTGTTTTATATCAAATCGCTATCACTTTTCTGTGAAGAGAAAAGAATATTGTCTTTCTTGAAAGAAGAAGAAAGATTGTCGTCCCATCCTATTTTATTTTTAAAGTTATAGTTAGATAGGGGGAGCCTTCCCTTAATTAGAAGAGTTCTACTCACACACTGTGGTTGAAACCACAATTTTGTATATTTACCCAAGTGTACAAAATTTTCAACCAACACATAGTAAACAAGGAGTGGATGATTGAGCCAAGGCCTCACCATTCTAAGGCTCCCAAGACACTCATGTGCACAGATTTGAAAGAGGAATATAGCGATTTGGTAATCTTATGAGGATGCCACAGGGTGCATTATTTGAAGGATGGATGCTTTATTTTATCCAAGATTGTATAAGAGGAACGATGAGCAATTGGTCAAAAATCATCAATGATAATCTCGATTTTCAATTGAGAAATGTGGAAAGAACCAAGTAATTCGTCATGACTTCCTACATTGTGTATATACTTGCAAGATTTGTTACATACAAAGGATTGATATGCAGAGGTGAAGGACAAGGACAGTATAGAAACTATGAGTGATTGATATGCAGAGGTGAAGGACAAGGATAGTATAGAAACTATGAGTGTTATCCACAGCTAGACATGCATAGAGTTGAAGATTACAGGAGGGTGAATGATGCATTCACCATGTATATTACGAGGATGTTGCAAGGCGGAATCCACAAGAGGTTGTCCAAGGAGGCAACAAAATTGATTGAACAATATGGATCATGATACATACAATTTCCCACTTTCACATACCTAAGGATTCAAGGATTCCAATCCGAACCATACAAGCTTCCTAGGTACCTCTTGTGACGTTTTCACACATCGCCCCATTGCAAATGGGGACCCCTGCTTTTCTGCTTTTTAGGGTTTGTTTTCTAGGTCTTTTAGGGTTTTGTCCATTAGCCCTTGCATTTTGAGTGTCGCCAAGGGGATCACATGGATAACAAGTCCGGCTTAGGTGATGTCCTGATCCTGAAATTTGACTAAGTCTGGAAACTGAAAAACCTCAAAAAACTAGATTTTGCTATATAGCTCCTGGAGGTCTGAAACCACTCTCAAACATCCTGAAAGTATATATGGAATATAACTTAAAGTATAAGTGACATTTCCTTATACTTAAATGTTATATTCCATAAAAATTATCCTGATAGAGAGTTCAAAAAGTCAAATTTCGCTCCTGTCCTTCACTGAGGATCCAGAGCGAAAAGCGCTCCTGTCCCTCTCCAAGGGTCCAAGGCGAAGTGCTCTTGTCCCTCACCAAGGGACCAGGGCGAAAAGGACTTATTTGAGCCATTCCTGACCTTGTTTGGTCAAATTGAGACATCAAAGGCATGGCGGAGGACGAAATGAACATGATAGAGCATCCAGACTTTACCAAAAACAATGAAATGATGAAGTTTTTGCCTAGAAGGTCAAAAGTGCTCCTGTCCCTCACTGAAGGACCAGAGCGCTTTTCTTTATATGCACAACTTTAGACCTTTTTTGGACATTAACTCTTATTCATAGCATGAAGTAAGATGAAATTTTCCCTAGCAAAGGAATTTCGAGGTGAAAAGTGAGACAATTTGGCTTAGAAGGCAAAAAGTGCTCCTGTCTCTCACTGAAGGACCGAAGCTTGAATTTCAAATTTGCACTGTTCTTGCAGGATCAAGATAATTTTATGATTTGAAGAGGTCAAGGGAAGCATGTTTTGTCCATTGAATATAATTTAAGCTGTTCACAAAGGAGTAAATCAACCCAAATGACAAAAAGTGCTCCTGTCCCTCACTGAAGGACCATGGCGCTTTTTCCAGTTTCTCCTCTTTGTTTGATATTTTATGGCAAAACTTGACTTGGATGGGAAGGACGAAGGATGTTTTATGCCTTGGACGCGATTGAAGGTTTAAAAGAACAAAGAAATACACCAAGATGCAAAAAGTGCTCCCGTCCCTCTCCAAGGGTCCAGAGCGATTTTCCAAGAAAGTGTAAATTTCTTGCAAAGCCAAGGCAAGTTTGTGATTGAAATGAATGGAATAAGACATGATTAGCCCATTGAAGATAATTTGGAAGGCTAGCAAAGGACAGATAAGCTTGAAATTGCAAAAGTGCTCCTGCCCCTCACCTAGGGTCTAGGGTGAAAATGTTATAAGGCACGTTCCTTCTAAAGATCAAGTGAATTAAACTCAAGACTCCAATCAAAATGCCATTTTAAAATGCCTAGATGAAGTTTTGAACGTGAAAATGAGGAATGCAAGGCCTAGATTGAGAAAAGTGCTCCTGTCCCTCTCCAAGAGACCAGAGTGAAGTCATTGGCATTCATTATTTTTTACCATATTTGGGCATTAATATCCTCCAAATCGCATTAGATGCCAAATTGCTAACTTCGAAATATTTGAAAAAATTAAATCACATTGGCATTTAATAAATTAATTTTGAGCCTCAAATCAAATTTTTTATTGTTAAGGCATTTAAAATTAATTTTTGTGAAATTAAAAATTAAAAGTTGAGCGCAAAAGGCATTATTTTGCCTTTATTTGACAAGTCGGCCTACTCCTTTTGAGGTTTTATTTATTATTTCACCTTTTATTTGCAAGGTCGGCCTCATGGGTAAGTGGAAGGTGAGCGCTCTATATATTGGAGGTGTTGTTTCACAATTCAAATCATTCAATCATCCTTTCAAGTGCGAAATTGGAGAGCAATTTGAGGAGCGAAATCCAAAGGAGTGGAGCGAATTTCTACTAAGTGTGGAGAAGCTAGTGGAGGGCGAAATTCATCTTGAAAGCTATTGGAGAGGAGAATTTCTTGCTAGATTGGAGGATAAATTCCAGATGTTTTGAAGGTATTTGAAGGCGAATTTCCAGATTTTTGAAGAGGAAGGTGGAGTTCTTTTCCAAGCTAAAGGAGGTGCATTTTATCCAAGGGAGGACTATAAATCTTGCCCAACAAAATCCGGTCTTCTTCCTTCATTTTTCAAGGTTTTGTACTTAAATACTCAAGGGAAGGTATGAAGAATTACTTTTTTGAAGTTCTTATTCAAGACTTATTGTGATCCCATTGCAATTTTGTAAAATCTAAGTCTTGAAAATCCAATTTCCATTCATGATTAATTTGAAAATGTATAGTTCTTGATTTATCATGACTTTTTCAAATTAATATCTTAAGTTTTACCTTTGAAAGGTCTTAAATTTCATGCTTTGATGCTCAAAAGACTAACTTTAATATTTTGTGTAGGCATCAAATGGAGATCCCGGAGTTGGAAAATCAAGCCAGATCAAGGACGGTCTCCTCCAAGGACGATCAAGCAAGGACAAGGGCGACCTTCTCCAGTCTAGCATCGACAAGGACGGCCTTCTTCGGACTAACATCATCAAGGGCGACCTCTTCCAATCCAACACTACAAGGCGAGGTACATCAACATCCTGCAAATCAAGGACATGAGAAGTCAGAGCAAAGGGTTCGTTGAAGAAGCAGATAGTTCCAGATGAATTAATTAAAACGAGCTTCTCAGCAACATCAAGTTGGCATCAACCAAGTGTCAAACAAGGTGGCATCCTAGTCATCACTTCTCCAGTCGAATTGATCCACCTCAGCATGTCCAGATTCAATGTACCTAACTCATGGAAGGTGGCACAAACTTCGATGTACCTACCCCAGCTATCCATTGGTGGATTTTTCCAGAGAGGACATGTGTCCAAGCAATACAATTATTTCATTGGTCATGCATTAAATGTTATGTAATGGTTGTAACAAACCCTAATTAGGGTTTTCATTGTAAAATCTTGGCCATTGATCTCGAATTGATCTAAGCCATCGAATTGTATTGAGGGCACTATATAAGCCCCAGCTCTTCATTTGTAAAGGGAGTTAGAAGGAAATAGATGGAAAGCAGTTAGAGAGTTAGAATAGAAGAGAGAGGTTAGTGAATAGAGAGTAGCTAGCTAGTTGATAGAATAGCAATTAGAATAGAGTAGAGAGAGAAGGCAAAGATTGTTGCCAAGAGGTTGTTGTAAAAAACTTGTGAAACTTCATTGAAGAAATGGTAAAATTTATGGGTCGATTCAACAATTTGCATGGTCTTTATACTTCTCATATTTGATTTCATGTTATTAGATGAGTGGAAGAAATGTGCTTGATTGATGGTGGAATTCGTATCCTAACAGTTTGTTGATTGCAGACTTGCCTTGTGTAGTCAACTGGAATCGTTCAGCTTAAGCTTAACTTCAATTGTCGCTTCTTCATTGATATGCATCAACCTGATGGTGTCTATGCATGCAGTGATGATTTGAACATCATAAAGTTTTCCTTCGAAGATCGCACTAACCTTGTGGAGATGTTCCTGTGATGTCAAAACAAGACTTAGTTAGAATTCCATCAAAGATTATTCATTGCTCCTACATTCTTAGTATTAGGATTAGATCCTTTCCTCACCCTCATCTTTTTTCCTTTTTTCAAATCTAAGGCAGTAAGATCCTGTGTTCCAGCAATATTCAAAGCAAATCAGAAGTTCAATCATCAAATGTAAGTCCCCTTGTGATTCCAGCAAATCACATCATACCACTGGAGCTTATCCACACGTAGAGATCCTACAACGAAGAACCTTGAAGTCACCCTGATTGATCCTTTTCGCGATATCTTCAGCATTCGGAGACTTTATTCAAGAGAGGATAAGGTACCCTAGGGTATTTTATTCTGTGTTCGCATGTGCGTAAAAAACACGTCAACAATACCCTACAGATAGAATGATTCTACTTGAGGTGGTGAGACAACTTTTGGAATAAGATTTCATCCAGAAGGAGAAGCATATAACAGGAATGACTTTTCCTATTGCCATAGGAAAGACTTTGGAGGTGTGCCAATCCGTCGTTGCAGCTAGTACAGTGATTGATGAGCTTGCATTTTATCGTCTTGGAACATATAAGAAAAGAGATAGATTTGATCCGCAGAAGAATGTTGAGAGGATCAAAGAAGATAGATTCATACACAAGATGGATATTGAAGACTATTGGGCCAACCTAATGGACGAGCAAGTAGTGAAGAGAAGAATGAGGTCCAAGATGTCCGTGGATTTTATGAGAAAATGTGAAGTGTTTCTTATTCCTAATCAAATATTGGATGATAGTAATCATACTCATCCGCAGGTATGAAAGTCAAATGAAGAAATCTTTCCTATTGCCTAGTTGGTCGGAGCAGAAGGTGACTGAATTGAATGTACTTATGAGAAATGTCATGGATTTCTCCAGAGAATGGGTAGACAAATAGATGAATGGATTGATAGATATGGGTGTTGTCTTCACACATGAGAAAATGAAACAGGTGGAATCCTCCCTTGACAATGATCAGAGGATAGTTAGCGATTTCAAATTCATGCAAATGAAGAGAGCCAAGCTCCTAAACGTAAGAAGAATACACCTGGAGAATCCAAGACGAAGGGGAAGGAGATAGTTAATCAGGAAAAGAAGAAGAAGCAAAAACCTAGCGCTTCTTTGTCTCCCCTTAGTTTCTCGTCAATCAAGGAGATTGATATGCTAGAGCAGAACAGAGGATTTGAAAAGTGCTCCAACACCATAATTTTACCGGATAATACTCAAGAGTTGCATGCCACAGCTCAATCCGCACCACCAAATGAAGATGATGAACAGTCGAGATCTCCTACTGTCCTTTTGGAGGTTAGCTTGGGAAATAATGTTTATGATTTGACTAAGGACAAGGATGATGATGATGACGTTATCTCGACATTGAAGGAACTCGATCAGGAGATGTGTCTTGATGATGGAATGGAAATGTCCACCATTTCCGATTGGTTGACGAAGAGCATGGAGAAGAGTAAGAAGGTAGTAGAGGCTCAACCTATTGATGATATTAATGACTACTTAGCCAAAAGCAATTAAGAGAAAGAACCTAAGAAGGCTAAGATACTTTCAAATATAGTCAGAGATGAGACGAGAATGCGGATTGCACAAGCAGTCGTCCCGATTGGTGATGTAACTATGGATGCGGCTACTCCTATGGATTTCCAGATCACTTTGATTGCCCTTGGACTAACTAAAAAAGAGCAAGAGTTCCATGAACTCGGTGATTCTATCAGAGTAATCAATGCAAGGTTAGACAGAGAGATTGAGAAAAAAGAGATGTACAGAGAGGAGAATATCAAGTTAAGAGAATATATTGCAGGGATGAGACGTGAGAATCCCGCCTTTGTTTCCCCTATTGTAGTTGATCGTGGACTACATATTGATCATGAGGCAGCAAGAGATACACTTGCAGAGTTGGGGAAATAGATTGAAGATGTGAAGAGGCAAACAGACGATTTTCTTATTCAATTTGTCCAGGCATTTGACAGGACAATGGCGCTCACATTCAGGATACAGTATTTGGAAGGAGTTTGGGATGAATTCCAGCCTATTCAGGAGATGACTATTCCCTACCTCAGAGTTTTGAAGAGAATTCCGATGTCCAAATTGATTCAGGAGAGAGTTGTGCATGATGGAGACAGATACGATTTCCATGGTTAGTATTGCTCGTTGGCTTTGACGAAATCCACTTATGAGCATGCACGAAAGGATTGTGCAGAGATGGAAGGATTGATTTAGGAGATACAATCGAGGATCCTTACATCTATTGAGGAATTATTGGGAATAGATGTCAATGTTGTCAGCAGTCTATACTTAGAAGATTTGAGAGATGAGATGAAGTTCAAGTACTTCAATCAATTGGATTCTTTGAAGAAGACTCAAATAGATGATTTGGTTTCCTTGTTGATTCATGTCCATAATTCGTAGAAGCTTATGCCAGATTGGGAGAACACTTTAGATGCTTGTTGCGATGCGTTGGATGTGGTTGATGTGCAGCAAGATACTTTGCCCAGCATTACCATGGAGGAGTTAGATTCGGTATTGGCTAGATTCCTAGAATATGCTGTGAGAGAGAGGGATGCAGGCCAGAATCTTCTAGAAGATTCCCTATTTGACGATTAGGCATCATTCCATTGGGTCATATGTTGGTGGTTCTATTTTTTATGTAAACCCTAATTAGGGCAACTTTAGGGCTGTGTTGGCATGATCTTGGCCCTTGATTCAAAATGAACCTTGGCCATTCATGTCTTTTGAGGCTCTATATAAAGCCCATTGCCTCTCATTTGTAAGGGAGAGATTTTTGAGAATTGTCAGTTATATACTGCAGATTTGAATACAAATCATTGTTTGAATTGATGGTGATTTTTGTTTAAGTGTTGCATGCATTTGTGGTTCTCATTGCCTCCAAATTAGATTAGAATTTTAGATTTAGAATTTGCTTTCAAGTGTTTTAGATTGAGTGAAGGAATTTGTTGAATGCATTTGTGTGAATTCCATTTAGTCCATACCACTAGCCTCTTGCTGATTGTAAGTGTGCCTTGCGTGGTCAACAGGAATTTTATGCACACTTAACTTCAATTGTTATACGTCCATTGTTATGCATTAATTTGAATGGTATCAATGTTTGATGGTAATGATTTGAACATCTTTGAAATGTACCCAAGATGATTGCACTGAGCTTGTGTCAAATTGTTCGACTTGATGGTGAGACCTTGCCCAATAGGATTCCATTGAATCATTCACCCTTTTCTTGCATTCTAGGCTTTAGAATAGAATTCCTAAAGTCTATTCCTTTTGTCCTTTTTTTAAAAATCTTTGTTGTATTAGAACTAAGAACTTCATTGCAAAATCTTAAGCCAACGGCATAGCCTATTCCAATTCCAAATCCGTGAAAGATTCAAACTAGTTACGTAAGTCCCCAAGTGAAAACAGCATTATCACATCGAGCCATTGAGTTACCCACATGTCAAGAACTGACTGTAGAAACCTTGGAATCATCATATGAACTTCTAGTAATCTTAGCATCCACGGTGATTTTGTTCAAGAGAGGGTGAAATACTTTGGTATTTTATTATGTGAGTCAAACACACATCAACAATGTCGAGACCTATTGTGGTAGAGACGTCTTGTCTGTACAGCTTCACAAAGGTTTGCTTAACTGAAGTAAATCCCCATAGTTAGGTGAGGCAAAAAAGTTTTAGTATTTATCCTTTTTCTTGTCCAAAAATTTAATGATTGAAAGTTTGGAATGTTGATACGTTGGATTGAGTTTTTGCAAATATGTGTAAACTTTAGCAAACGTGAGTAGTTCATGATAAGATTGTAGGTTACTCTTCAACATTGCATAATGGATAAGAAGTTATAATAATCTCTAATGTAATTGCGTAATATCTTCCCTAATGAAATAAAACATTTTCTCATTGTGATCTGCATGTTGATTCCGGACCAGCATTACCTCTTCCTAGTGTAATCTGACTAGTTTGCAAATGTTATGACGTGCTTTGAATCAGGATTAGGAACTGGTAAATTGGTAATAGATTTCAAAATGTTAGAAGTCCTTTCACCAACCTTTGTCAAACTCAAACAATAAAAGTTACTAACAATTCTAGTATTCGTATGCCATCATTCCAGGAGGTTTAGGAAGTGGAAACTGTTTCTAAATTTATTGATCATGTTTGCTCTCTTACCTTACTCTCTTTTCATAAAAGCAGCAAAGTGTATTTATTGATCCATAAATTTAACAAGAATCAGCAAAGTATATTTATTGATCCATGTTTGGTCTCTTTTACTAAGTTTCTTTCATATTTTTATAAAAGACAATGGCTTCTGCAACTAGAGATGGTGGAAATAGAGCTGGTGGTAGAAAGAGGGATCCTTTATGCAAACATGGCACACCAGGTGCAGTGCAAGGAGAGGTTATGTGTAACCATTGCATGAAATCTATGGCCGGTGGCATACAAAAACTCAAATATCACTTGCACGGATCACTGGAATGAATATTACGCCATGTGAAAATTGTCCTGAAGAGGTTGAGAGGGAAGCAAAAACAAGGCTTTCAAAATATGAGTAAAAGAAGGCAAATAAAAAGAGAACAGCAAATGCAATGGCAGACCCAATGATAGATCTGAGTTCTACATGATCAGAAAGTGTGGGGGTGGGCAGCAATATGTCTAATATTTTCATTCCCCGTGACACTCCTAGTGCACAACCTAGATTGCAAGGTACTTCATGGAATAAGTAAGTGCATCAGGTAGCAAAGGTGGCATGTGCTAGATTTTGGTATAACAATAGTATTTTGTTTAGTAATGCTTCTAGTCCATATTGGGAGCAATTGATCATTGCAATGACCGTGGCAAGTAAGGGGTTCAAGGCCCCAAGTCGTTATGAGTTGAGTGGGCCATTATTGTAGGATGAGGTTCAAAACACACTACAAGTAGTGGAACAACAAAAGAGGATTTGGGAAAAGAATGGCTGCACCATTTTATCTAATGGGTGGACGGATTGCAGAAATAGGACACTCGTCAACTTTCTAGTTGCTTCAGGGGGACAGGTGGTATTTTTAAAATCGGTCGATGCCTCAAATGAAGTGAAAAATGCAGAAACCTTGTGCAACACCTTGGATGAGGTGGTGAAAAAAGTGGGAGTGCAAAATGTTGTTCATGTTGTGACCAATAATGCAGCTGCATATGTGGCAGCCAACAAACTTCTACAGGCTAGGCATCCAACATTATTTTGGAGCCCTTGTGTTGCTCATTGCCTTGACTTGCTCCATGAGGACATAGGGAAACTAAGTTGAGTGAAGAATGTGGTTGAAGATGGAAGGGAAATCACAAAGTACATCTACAACCACACATGGGTCCTCGAGCTTATGAGACAACACATTGATGGTAAGGGTCTTGTGTGTTCAGGAGTCACACATTTTGCCACCAATTTCCTCAACTTACAGAGCATATTAGGTGCATTGCCCAACCTGAAGCGGATATTTGTGAGTAAAAGATGGCTAGAGAGTCTTTATTCTAGGAAATCTAAAGCAGAGAAGGTCATGAAGAGCATTTTTTATGATAGATTTACCAAACTCATAGAGGAGATCATCAATGTGTGTTTTCAAACTTCAATCGATGATTTATTTTTTAATTTTCTAATATTACACTCTGCTGATTTTTTGTTAAATTTTTCATATCTAGTCAAAACCGTTGGTGACGGTTCTACGGATGGTGGATGGGGATAAAAACCCCATAGGGTATCTATATGAGGCCATGGATAAGGCCAAAGAGGCAATTCAACACCGGTATGGGTCAGACATGACCAAATATGAACCCATATGACGCATAATTGATCGGAGGTTGAATAGACAACTCCACCAACATATTCATGCTATTGCTTGCTATTTGAACCCCAAGTTTATTTTCTCCCCTACTTTCAAAGCAGATGCAGAGGTTCAAGTTGGCCTCGACACATGTATTCAAAGGTTAGTTGTTGATGAAAAAATTCAAGACCTCATACTTGATAATTTACAGAGTTATAAGAAGGAAGAAGGGTCATTGTTTTCTTCACCTATTTGAGTTCATAAGAGAGACACCCTGCTGCCAGGTAAAAAGAATGTGCTCTTAAATTTATTTTACCATTTATTTCAATTTTTAAGTTTATAAAAATCTTTACCAAGTTATAAATGGCAATTTTTATCCTTGAAAATTTGTGGTAGAAAGATTATGGTGCCACAACGCCTAATCTTCAAAGGCTTGAAATCCGCATATTATCTCAGCCTTGTAGTGCTTCTAGTTGTAAGTGCAATTGAAGTGTCTTTGAAGCAATTCACACAAAAAAGCGCAATAGGTTGACTCAAAAGTGCTTGAATGACCTTGTATATGTATGATACAACCTTCAATTGTATGAAAAGAGGGTACAAGAGCAGGGTTCACATGAATCACTTGACCTAAATGACATTGATCCATATTCAACGAATTGGATTGTTGAACCTAATGGTGCTACTACTATTGTTGATGTGGAACCATTTTTCACTGACGATCACTTAGCTAAGTTGGAGAGGGAGGCAGCTGAATGGGCGGCAGAAGTGGTAGAATGTGAGGAGGCAGAAGATGAGTTTGGTGATCCAGCAAAGGCAGTTCCCTCACATGTTGAGGATATTGCAGCAGCAACATCATCTACTTCAGCACACACTCAGCAACAACAGACTTTTTTGAGCTTTAGTCATAAACAAAATTTCTAATTTCTAATTTTCATTGATACGAAAGCTTGAACTTAATATATATTCAGAGATTGTAGCTGTTTTGTGGTCTACAATATGTATTTTACTCAAACTTATTCAAAGGTTCACTTGTTTTTTGGTATATGTTATGTATTTAACTCAAACTTTGATTTATATATGATAGAAACCAATAATACGTTATTATGTTCTATAAATGTAGTGTATATGTATGTTTTTTTAAGAATATTTTAAGAAATTATATATTTTCAAATGTTCGAAAAATTTGCCAAATTATTGTTGATTTTTTCCCAATTTTTTAAAAAAAATTGGGCCAAAAGATTTATTGCCGAGGAAGAGTTTTTCATCTTTGGTTTTAATGTCAGTTTTGGGTTAAGGATGGGATTTGGGGGAAGAAATAATTATTTTAATTATTTTAATGCAATTTAATGTTGATATGAGTTTTATGATTTTAATGGTTATTTAACATTTTGAGAATTTAAAATGTGGCTATTTATATTCATTTTAATTGCATTGCATAATAGGGGTAGATTTTTGAATGTGAGAATAAAGAGTTTCATTTATTTAATTTATTTTATTATTTTATTTTCAAAAAGTGATGTGGATTTTATAAAGGGTATTTGGTCTATTTTGACACACTGTCAATTTTGGGATTTTTTGGTAGCATAAAATCCTTTTTGTGCTTGAATTTTGGAATGGTGATTGGGAAGCCATTTTTGCATGGATTTGAATGAGAATTGTTGCAGTGGGATAGGAATGGAAAGGAATTTATGCTGCTCCATGGATTCAGGCTTTTGTTTGGCATGTTTGGACTTTGGACTATTTGTATTTTCAAATTTGGGGCAAAATAGAGGTAGGAATCTCATTTCTCCCTCTATTCTCTTCCTTTTTGTTTCTTAATGGTTTTAAATGAATTTATTGATGAAAAGAAGAATTTTCTTTGCTTAAAGCATTTCATTTTAGTGATTGTGTAATGTTCCCGTTCTTTGTGGCTGGATTGGCCAGCAAATATTAATAAATAAATAATTAAGATTATAAATAAGAGTCAACTATTATTAATTTTAAAACAACTATCATTAATTTTAAATATATTAAAAATAATAAAAAATTATCCCTGTTTTGGGGCCGACCTGAATGATGCAATTTTATATTTCTGTTTTAAAGGCCAACCTAAATGATACAATTTTATATTTCTATTTTCGGGGCCGACCTAAATGATACAATTTTATCTACCCTTTTGGCCGACTTGGTGGATGAATGTTGCTAGAGCCTATTTAAAGGGGGTTGGAGCCTAATTCTAATCATCACGAAATTATTGAAATTGCCTTGAGCACAATTTTTCTGCATTGGACGAAATCCTCAAGTTGCATCCTACAGGTAGGACGCTTCCTTTGCTTGATCATCTATTTTTAGCAATAGTTTGTTCCTCTGTCATCTGCCTATCTGTTCAACATGGCATCCTACAGATTTATGTCAGTGGTCTGCACAGCATGCCTGCACAGTACCTAGGTTGGGACAAGTGAAGCAATACATAAAGGGGGATCCTAATTATCTCCTAATTATCATCACGAGAAAGTTAAGAGCAGATCTCAGGACTGCTACCTAGGTGAACAACAAGACCATTTGTAGCACCACAGCCCATAGCAATGTTGTCAATGTGCTATTTCCAAGGCACATCATTATCTATTGACCTCCAGACCACCTGAAGCAGCAGCCTTTGGAGTCTAATAAAAGTCAGCCTGATATCCTGAACAAACATTGTTCTATCTGCATGTTTGGAGCTTGTAAGTTGTCTATGGTCTGAGATAATTTATTTGTATGATCCAATTAAGGTGCTTGAACAGACTTCTGGAATTGAAATTTTACTGAGCACTATGCTAATTATATTCTTAAACCATGAAATGATTGTTGTCTGACCCTATAATAATCTGATGTTATTATTATTATGAGCCTTCTATTTCTAAGTTTATATTTTGCAATCAGTTTGGGTAGTTACAGTATTAAATATAAGGATTAAAATCTGTAGAACTCAGGATTATTTCAGATTGTTAGAATTGTTATGAAAAGAAATTATGAGATTTCCATAATATGGGGTTACATGCCCAATTTTTCGTAGAATGATGAAAATGCCAACTTTATGTTAAAAGTGTGGTGTTGGGCACCTTATAACCAAAAGGTCATTCTTAGTTTTTTGAATTTTGAATTTTGAATTTTTATGTGTTCTTGAAACTATTTTAATGCAGAATTTCACTATTCACTAATTTTGAGGAATTTTGGGAAAAAGTTTAATAAGTGGATTTTGTGTAAAATTTTGATGGATTATTTTGTGGAATGATGGAATTATAGAATGAGATTTTGATTTGGAACAATTTGGATCTCATTTCATGTGGTTATTGCATTTTGTGAAAATTGGCTCAAATTGTAAATGTAATGTGAAAAACTTTACAAAATTTGGGAAATTTACATTGTTTGATTTTGTGCCACATTCGTTGGTGAATGTGATGAGCCTAGGATGTACGTACTAGAGAGGGTTATGGGAGTGGCTCCCAACATGACCTAACCCAAAATGGCTGTTCGTGATTATCACATGTGGGAGTCAATTAATCAAGTGAAAACTAATGAAACATGGGTAATTAATTAGCCAAGATAATGGCTGCCCCTTGCATGTCTTGAGTGCTTGTAAAGACTAAGAATGGCTTGCGAAGACAAGCCTGCTATAGAAGCGAGGTACTTGTATGATCGAACATCCTCATTTATATGAGAGGGTATTTGATTCTACGTAGTAGCTATACATTGTGTTCTATGATGACACTCCCTAACTAGCTCTCTAGCATCTAGTCCTAGTGCAGTTTGAGTAGCACCCTAAAGATGTATTGCTCCTTTGCTAATGGTGTGGACTCCATTCTTACATTCTTGAATGTCATGTATTCCTCATGCTTGGATGTGCCTATGCCTTCTCCCCATCTTTCTTGCATGTGTGAGTGTTTGGTTTGCGCCATTGGTGATTATGCCCAGTGATGATATATTCCTTTCTTCCATTGGTGAGTGTGCCCAATGTGAGTGTTCGGTTGTGCCATTGGTATGATGTGTATGAACGTGTATACTTTGTGTATGGCATGAGTGTAAGCCCTCTCCCTATGTTTTGGTGTGAGTGTACTCATGGCCAATGCGACTATCTCCTAGCACAAAGGGAGTGGATCTTTTGATTCCACATGGTTGGATGACGTGGTTACCACCATTAGGGGTCCAGAGGATAGTAAACTAAGATGCTCAATAGATCCAATGCTCTTAATTAGATTCATTGATATGTAATTGTATATCTGATTCATTGATATGTAATTGTATATCTGAAAGGACATTTGAGTCCTCTTGTAATGTAATATAATATTCTTTCATTGGACCTCTCATTGAGATGGATGTAACTTAATTGGATGAACCATGTTATTGTATGTGAATTGGATTATATGACTCGGTGTTGGAACCAAGCATGATTGTATAAAGCTTGATCTAGTTGCTTTTATGCTTAGGGTAAAGTTTGTAAAATGTACTAGGTACTTTTCCATTTGGCTTAAAAGGAATCCCCTTTAATGTTTTTTTCACAATCTAGAAGACTAAATTTTGTTCAGGTGTTTTGAGCTTCAAGGATCAGGCATATGCCTTGCGAAGTTTGTTAAGTGTGAGAACAAGGTATAGTGCAACCCCAACCCCTGACCCTCGAAAGCCTTCTCTTCTTCCTTTACAATTTTCAAAGTGTTCTGGGTTTTGAGGATTAGACCTTCACCCTTTGGAGTTCATTTTGTTTGGAGGAAGGTAAAGTGTAACCTCAACCCCCAAACCTTGAAATCTCTTTCTTCATCCTTAAATTTCCTAAGCATGTCAGGCATTGGATGTTGTACGATCACCCTTCACTTTAAGTTTCTTGCAAGAAGTGGGAAGGAGTATCCCCAATCCTCGACCCTTGCGATGTAACTTGTGGACTTGCATCCCCAATGCAAACAGACCTTTCGAACATCGGACATTGGAGGTTCCATGTTTGTTGGACTTTGAACGTCGAACCTCCACATTTCCATGACCGCCTATGTTCAGTTTTGGATAAGCTAAATCCCCGACCCCCAATTGTCCTTCGAACATTGGACTTCAAGCTTCCTCTATCCGAGTTTCCTTAATTTTGGGAACAAGGTAAAGTGAAACTACGACCCCCAAACCCTAACGAGGTTGAGAGGGAGTGAGGCCTCCCTATTAAGCAACGTCTTGTGGAGGTTGGCCCTTTTGTTGAGGATCGTCTTGGTCCTCCCGAGTGGACTGAAGGTGTCAATGTCCTCACTCTACTCCTTGTCTCAGAAACTGACAGTGTCTTTTACTAGTTGGGTTGTGTTGGCTCCTAGACAACCTTTGTTGGTGTTGGTTTTTGAGTATGTTATTTGTGTTTCAAGGTGTGACTTGGTATGGATTGAGGTTGAAGTTCCCCTCATCCTATCATTGTGTGGTTTCATATAAGAACGTCATCATGGGTTTGTGTACCTAATTGCCTTTTAGGCATTGTATCCCTCTCTCTCATAGGTTCATCATGGTGTTTTGTCTTGTGACTGTTCAATCTTTTGTTGGTACCACCTTGCATATGCAATGGTGAGGTCATTTTGGTTATCATTTACTTTGTGTTATAATATTCCATATGACACTTGTGTACACACTGCAGTGCAAGTGTGACATGTTGTTGTTGTAACCAAAGTTTTAGGACTTGGACTCGGTGTGGACTCGGCAGCCCAAAATAGGAATCAGACTCAAGACTCAGCACAAACTTGACAAAAAACTTGACTAGGACTAGGCAAAAAAAAATGTAATTTTACAAAACAAAAAAATTAATGCATTTAGAAAACATAAAAGCCTAATTTGACTACCAATTTGTCATAATTCAAACATTACACATGTCATATGAACTTCAAACACTCAATATTTGAAATTTCATTAATTCGTACTCAATAACTAGTGGGCGTTTGGGAGTGAAGACCCTAATGGGTTTGAGGGGCAGCAATGATAAGCTGCACAAGTGCTAGATGTGAGAAAAACCCAACGATATAAGGGGTGCGGGGAAACAAACTTTTGTTTCCCTATGGGCCAAAAGTGGGGGTTTGAGGCTATGCCCCTAAAAATCTTCTTTTTTGGATGATTGAAAATGGACAAGTTTGAGCCAAAATATGAAGGAAAAAAAACTCACTTCTTGCTGTTTTAACACACCCAGGCAGACCCAAGAGTCCTCCCCTAGGACTCGAGAGTCCAACCCGGGGACATGGTGAGTCCCAGGTCGAGACTGGGGTGAGTGCTCACCGAGACTCGAGTGAGTACTTGCCGAGACTTGGCAGGACTCGACTCGCGAGTCCTAGGCAAGTCGACTTGCCAAACGTTAAGACTCATGAGTCCTAGCGAGTACTCGTCGATTCCTAAAACACTAGTTGTAACCACCTTCTTCTTCTTCTTGTTTCAGAAAAAAAAAATTGTTCCATCAGGTTTTGCCTTGGTCCTTTGGATGGGGCATTACACAACCATTTTACCAAACAACACTTCTAAGTCAATTATTAGTTGACATTTTGTGGAAGAGCAGATTATGCAATGAGAGATGGTAAGAAAAAGTGAAATGGTCAGGCAAAAAGAGGAAACCGTGACAGGCTGATTTGGTTGATGAAAAAAAACATGCCTTGACAGTTTCCCTAATCTTAGCAACCAAGTAATCATCTGACCAATCAATGTGATTAGTTTATAAGTTATGTTGAAGAATTCAAAACAATATGTGCAATGATAGCTGTCAATTGCAGGTCACACATTTGCAGGGCCACACAGATTTCAAAGGTAGCTTGGATGGGGATAAGAAAATGAAATTCTAAAATGTCCCTTATGTTCCTGGTTTGACTTTTAAAAGAAAAATGTGTTGCTTTCTTGGATCACAGAACTCTGGTTACACAGAAGAGTAAGGCTTAAATCCTTGCCAAGGGTAAAAGGGATATTATCTTTATGGATTTGAAACTGCTAACACGTCACTGATTTATGCTTTGGTTGCGCAAATCTTTATTTGAGTTGGCACCAAATGTAAGCACACTTACTGGAATCTATTTCTTCTTTGTATATAAAAATAATACAGTTTATGGCTTGCTTTTATTTCAGATTCAGAAACGGGTATGTTCAACTCATATGGAGGGAAGACACAGCTGGAGACTATTCTTCAAGGAAACAGCATGCAGATTTGGTAACCCAGTGAAGGGCACAACATGTGAAGTAAATGTAAATACAATCAATATTAAATGCTCTATACTTCAGCTTTTTGTTTTTTAACTTCAAGCAGTCTAAATCAGCAATAGAGGTTGAATCAATTATGAAAATTAAGACTCCATTCACTAATAGCAGTGGTAAGTTTTGTAGCAAAGCATTTTCTGAGTTTTGTGCTTCTATAAAGAAAGTTTCCTGTCCCTTACACACTGCAGCAAAACAGAGTCTTGAAGAGGAATATAAATGGCTTGATGTATGATAAGAGGTAAAAGTTTCCTGTGAATTTTCAATTAAGTGTAGCAAACACATCTGCCTATTTCCTTAACAAGATCCCATCCAAGGTATTGCATCCATGGGATCACACCAGTTGAGGCTTGATTAAGCACGAAACCAATGTTATATTTCTCTAATATAGTTGGTTTTACACTTTTACTACATAAGCTCACATTCTAGATCAAGTTTGCAGTAAATTGGATTACAGTTCAAGAAGTTCATTTTTGTTGGCTACCCACTATAGCGAGTAGTGCAACACTGTATAGATTATATAATCATTGGAAATATCTACTAGAAAGGTAATTATCACTATGACTGGTTTTTTTATATCAAGGTAGAAAGTTTGAAAAGCTGCATATGTCCAGAGTAAACGTCCAAAGTTTCAATAGAATATTACATCACCATAGTGTGGCAAATCTTTAAAACAAATTTTTCAGCATAGTTACCAAGAAACAGGGACTAGTACTGGTACAGGAGATGGGGATGAGTACCAGCATGCCACTTCCCAAACAATGGGAGATGCTTACTTGGAGACAGAAAAAATAGAATAAAGTTTTTACTGTATCTATAACTTAAATTAAGAAAAAAAAAAATTTATGCAATGACTGTGTAACTTTACAAAATACAGAATGCTTAAGAACTAAACTTCTTCTTTTTAAAACATAGAAATAGATCTCAGCAAAAGCAAAGATTGATATTTGATAATTGCCATCATAAATATATCAAACAGTTAAAATTTATACCACTCACCTTGAGACACAAGTCAAGGACTTGAATGCAAACATCATTATTTCAAAAACAGGTTATGAGAGTACACAGATATACAATATTTGTGCTAAAATAAATATATACCATATAGTTATTATAACTAGCAACTATCATGAAGCAGCCCTCTTTCTATTTCAATAGATTGATAAAATATCGGTGTAATAGACATTTTATGCCATTTTACCATTTCTCTTCTTACTAATACCTCTTTGAGCTTTTATTAGAATGTTCAGTTACAAAAGAACTTGTAGATTTCAATTAAAAAAGTAGAAAATTACGAGTATATTAGTGCATTTCTTTATTCTTTTACATCCCATCAACCAGATATCAGCACTTGAGGAAAACAAAAAAATTTAATTTATGTAATGTATTTAAGAAATGTCTAGAGGAAGTTTCTGAATTTTCAAAGGATTCTCTCGTGAGACACATAGAGACACTAAGAAACTTCACCTGAAATTTCCTAACATCTAGATGCATCCTCATATGTGTCTCCAAGATGGGGACATGTTTCTGATACAAGAGACAAGTGCTAAGGATCAGGGTATGAATCTCCTAGTAACTATATTTTAGAGACTTCCAAAGTATAAGGCCTTAAGGTGGCCACCACCAACTGTTCTATCAGCAAGCTAGACTAAACTTATGCAACTCGAGTGAAAAATAATAGCAAATGATCAAATTATGGGCTAAAAGCAATGCCATTTGTCAGCAATGGTAATATTAACATATTATCATCAGTACCATCTTTTTCATCTACATTAGCAATATCCAGAACAGGTGCCCGTGCAGGTGCCTTGAGTACTTTTATAATAACTCTCACATCAGCACAAGCTGTAGCATTGATGCTGAGAAGGCATGTTGATTTAGAAGATGGTGATATTCCATTTTGGTTGTCAATTTCAATCAAAAGTTAAAACCAATAACATTATCAGATTGTAATGAAATTTTAGTTCTAGTGGCCTTGCTATGAATAGTTCTCAGGATGTGCAATTGGTTCAAGATTGTGTTGGGATCAATATAGGGGCTGAAATGCCCACTGCGGAGGCTGATTTGGAAGTTGATTTAGCTCTTAAACAGGTTCCTAATTTTCCCAATTTAGACATGAACAGATTTGCTTGGGATACACAGAATGTACTAGTTGTACATATTGGATGCCATACATATTGAATGTTGCTTCAAGAAGCCACAATGTGCCGCCCTGTACACCTAGCTACAATTAGGCAACAGGCAATATGACACTAGCACATGCTGCTTGTGGGAAGAAGAACCATAGGTGCTACCATAAGGTATGGCACACGTAACCTACCTCTCTCCATGTTTGAATCTGGACCTCCCCTCCTTAAGAACAATTGTTTTACTGTCAAGAAAAGTCAAGCTGTGCGTATGGTATATGAGTCTCTCAAATTTAATGATGGTGATAATTCTGCTTTTGTTACTCACAACGTACAAGAGTCTTCTTTGTACAGGGTAGCAAGAGGAAAATCAGAGTGGAAGATAGCAATGAAGGCTCAATATCATGGTTTGATGTGAAATAAAACTTGGCCACTTTAAAATTTACCACCAAATTGTTGTCCTCATTTTTGTTTTTAAAAATGATGGACCATTACATAAAAATTTTGTCAAAATTTTTTTTAAAATTTACTCTATGGCATGCTTCCCAAGGTAGAATTTCGCCTTGTCTCTGGACCGGACTAATCCTTAGTCCATCCTTAAACCGCATTTCAAATTTCATCGCATTTTGGGTCCGTTTGCTATATTTTTCCTTCAATTTCGGGTTTTTTCTCCCTGACTACAGGTGGGAAATTTTCCTTCAGTTGCAAGTTTTAATGTTTTCCTTTGTTTTAGTCTTTGTAGGGAATTTTTTAGTTAATTACAAGTGCACTTTATGAAAAATAGAACTTGTAACTTACTTTTTATTTCCCCCTTGTTGCTTTTTGACTTTTAAGTCATTGTAGGAACTTTTTAAACATATTACAAGTGAACTTTAAATTATAAAGTTTAAATAAAACTTATAATTATTTTAAAAAGTTCCACTTAAGTGATTTTAAGTTTCTCCTCCATTACAAGTTTTATAAAGTCACTTTAAGTTGTAATAGGCATTTTATTTCCCTATTACATGTTTTATTTTTAAGTTGTTTTTGTGACTTGTAAAGGGAATTTTATTTTCCTTTTACTAGTATTTTGTTGAGTTGTTTAAAACTTGTAATGGGAGTTTTATTTCCCTATTACAAGTATTTTAAACTTGTTGTTTGCTCTCACAAACCCGATTTTGCCTTATGCATGAAAAAGTGACATTTTTAAACTTGCAAATGGGTTTTCGAAACCCAATTTCATGTGTTCTTTGCAATTTTAAACTTGTCATTCTTCCTCAAAAACCCGACCAGCAATATTGGAGGATTTTGTTGAAGATTTCCAATGATTTTTGTGGAGAAATTTGAGGAGGAAAGTGTTTTGATTTCAAGCCTATTTTCATGCATTTTGAAACTCCCTCCATGCCATTTGGAAGACATTATTGCTGTTTTTTAGGGTGTTAACAGCAAAAAAGTGTTTGAAAATACCACGATTTGCCTTTGAAATGTGCCACGAATCCTCTTCCTCCTTAGTCGTTTTTGCTTGTCTTGCCTAGGCATGGAGATTGGGTGCTTTACTTGACCGATTTTTCATGCTTTTAATGGGCATTTTGATACATATGGCATTTTTTCAAAAACGTGGCTAGGGTTTGGAGTGTGGTTTATTATCTATTTAAAAGTTTCAATCTTCCATTTCAAGGATTGCTTCTTGTATTTTGGAGGACGTTTTGATTGATCAAGGTATGTTTCTTTCCTTTCTTTTTTGTTTTTATTTCTTGTTTGTTTGTTTTCCTTGGTCAATTTGTATATATGTTGGTTTTGCCTAAAATCGGTTTTGTGAGAGATTTTCCCCTTTGTTCCAAGTTTGCAAGGCAATTTGTGAATTGCATTGTCTTTCCCCATTTTCCCTCTTTACTTGCATTCGGAATTTAAAAACCCGATTGTATGTAAGATGAAAATAGTTGATCTTCCCCTTTGGTTGGAAAATCTTAACCATCTTTTGGTGAAACTCCAAGTTTCTAAATTGGAAAATATTCATCCTTTCAAAATCGGGTTTTTAGAACCAGATTACATGTTGAAAGTTCTTCCCATTTTCATAAAGATGATCTTTCCAAAAAAAATTCCTTGTTCACAAGCTTCATTACCATCATTTCCCACATATCAAGATCCCTATTCCCACCATTTCATCCACTCATTTCACACCTTCACTCATTTTTCCCATTTAAAGTCTACCTGCAGTCAGCCATCCAGAACCCGAAATTGGTCCAAAATGCACTCAAATAACACTTGAAAATGAGTTTTAAAGGTCAAATTACAAGTGCAAACTTGTGTTTACCCATTATGCATATGAAGTTGCATGTTTGTTCCCCACAATTGCAAGTTAATGCTCTTGTTTTTCCCACGCATGTAATGCAACTTCCAAAACCCGAAATTCACTTGTGAGCCCATTTTTGCATCAATTTATCTCTTCCCCTGCTAGTCCGGTTTGCACACACGACCTACCAAATCAATGAATTAAGGCATGGGTCTTATTTTGCAAGCAGATTTCAAGATTGGAGGATGATACAAAGAAGAGATACAACAACAATTCATGGTTGAGAGCACAGAATGCTTTCAAGACAAATATGGTCATGACATGGAAAGAGGAAGGCAGCCCTTTCCCTTTTGAAAAGCTAGTACTACCCCAAGCAAGAAGATAAGGATGCAAATTCTCGTTCCAGTTCAAGATGCCTTCACAGATCATAATACTTCAAGTTCTAGCATCCTAAAGCGACATGAAGATCATCACAGACAAAGGATGATGCAGTTAGAGTCGTGTCTTTAGACACATGGAATAGTTTTAGTTATGCATTTGTAATTTTGTTTTGACAAGTTACAGGTAAAAAATAACTTTGTAATTGCAAGTTAACTCATCACTTGCACTTTTGTAATTACATGTAAAGCAACTACAAGTTGAGTTCAATTAGGACTGTAGTTGGAATAAGTCATAGTTAGTTGTTGAATAAGTCTTGGTGGTTGAGAGAATCTCTCAAGTTAGTTAGGATCCTCCCACCTTTTTCTCAAGACTCCTCTTCTATAAATACTTGAGTGGTCTATTGTAATATTTATCTTTTGGCAATGCAACAAAATTCTGCCAATTTGTATGTGCACTCTAAGACTTTGACCTTAGATGTAAATCAGATTGCTTTCAATAAAAGAGGCAAGTTGTGTTGAGACTTTGTGCCAATTCAAGTTGTTATGTGACGACATTTTCTGGATTTGATTGTGAGTTTTGTTCTATTGTGAAAGAGGGATTTAAATTCAATCTTGCAGACTTTGAGCTGCTA
Source organism: Cryptomeria japonica (assembly GCF_030272615.1). Classification (NCBI taxonomy): domain Eukaryota; kingdom Viridiplantae; phylum Streptophyta; class Pinopsida; order Cupressales; family Cupressaceae; genus Cryptomeria; species Cryptomeria japonica. The sequence continues at coordinate 405,170,596 of NC_081409.1, forward strand.
ATTGTATTTAGAGTTATATGTTTGGTTTTCAAATTTGGTCTTACAGACTTTGAGTTGCTTATCATATATGAAACTAGTGTGGAAAGCTCAAGTGGGAAGATAGCTTGTAGACTTTGCGCTACTTCTATTGTTAAGACTTGTGCATGTAAGGTGAAGTGCATCATGTAGTTAGACTTTGAGCTGCTACATATTGTGCTTAGTTAGCAAAAAATCATATAAAAAGTTGATAGGAGAATAGATAGTTAAAGACTTTGAGCTTTCTTTCTGTTTTCCTGTCCCGAGGAAGTGACGGAGGTCTTTGTGCCTTCATGGAAACTTTGCTTCCTTTTATATTCCAAAAATCCTACCAAAAAGTCTCATTTCTATATTTATTGTTATTTATTTCCAATTGCTATTACTTTTCTGTGAAGAGAAAAGAGTATAGTTTTTCTTGAAAGAAGAAAAAAGACTGTTGTCCCATCCATATTAGATTAATTTAGTTTGTAGATAGGGAGAGCCTTCCCATAATTATGAGAGTTTTACTCACACACTGTGGTTGAAACCACAAGTTTGTATATTTACCCAAGTGTACAAAATTTTCAACCAACACAAATGAAAAATCAATTGCTTATAAATGAATTTATAAAACCAAATTGAAGGCAGATGCTGAGTTCAACAAACACAAAGCGAGGCTTTTGCCCAAAAAAATTGTCCGCAAAGAAGAGATAGAATTGATAGATTATCAGTAATCATTTTCATCTACACTAAGATGGTAACAAACAAGTAAACCATTGCCATCGCTTCTTGCTTTCAGTGGAAAATGTTTCATCTGTTAAAGTAGCCTTTTAATGGCAACTTAATGCAGGTGTACATGATGTAGCCAGAAGGTATTGTGCTTGCTGATCAGGAAAAACTTGTGTGTAGGTTGGCAACAGAACCTATTGGGTTGAGGCAATAACTTTCTTGACCAACAAAAGAACAAAATGGAAACGTACTCTTATGTGCTTGGTATGTGCATGGAAAACTGAATTGTTTACCAGTTTGAGAAGATCCTGTTTTGTCACAAAATATACATGTAGGCTGCTCTGGATGTAATTGTAAATGGTGAAGACCCTCTTCAACCAAATTACCTCACATGCAGCCAAAAATAAAAGCTTTGTACTTTGCCTCTGTCGAAGACAAAGAAACAATATGTTGTTTCTTGCTTACCCAAGATGTTGCACCCATCCTAAGAATGAAGGTATAATCTGTTGTTGACTTGCCAACATCTAACCAACCCCAATCTGCATATGTGAAACCAACTAGCTGGTGATCATTAGAAATGATATAAGAAAATTTCAAATTCCAATGTGCCTGACATACCAATGATCCTGCCTGTCGCTCTCCACTCAGCTTACCAGGAAATCTGCTAACATAGCCACCATCAAAGGAAAATTGTGGCCTTACTATAACAACAACAAATTAGGCTACCCATCAATTTTCGAAAAAGGATATGCCCACTTACTGACAGAATTGGGTGAAGCTGTTAGCTTTCAATCAACCTTCATAGAGGCCATTCATTGGCTTACAATACACCATTTTGAATTGGGTGGTTCAAAATGTTGACATCTTTTCAATTTGTGCGTATGCAATTTTACCCAGAAATTAACATAGAGGCCAACCATTGGCTTACAATACACCATTTTGAATTAGGCGGTTCAAAATCTTGATATCTTTTCAATTTGTGTGTATGCAATTTTACCCAGAAACTAACATCTTAACCACTATATCTGTTTGCAACAATTCAACCCCTAAACAAATAGTGTACTAACCTGAGTCAGTTAAGTCAGAAGTGAAGAAGCAATCTAATCTTACCTTAATACTGTCAATCTGGCCTGCCAAAATAATTAAGTCATTCATATAACAACAAATGACCATATAAACAACCAAACTCATCTTAAAAATATGAATCATTCACATTAGGATTCCTATTGAACCTTGAATTAATCAAAAAATTATCAACCTTGGCGTACCAGATCAAGAGTGAGTAACAGATACATTTACAAAACCTTTGTTCTGATAACTTCATTAAAATGAGTGATTATTTTTTTCACATTGACCATTAAGGAGAGGTGCTATAATACTTAAAATAATGGTGCTCATCTAATACGTACATGCATCAAAGTACATTCACATAGGAAATAAATGCACAATATCAGTACATAATATTGTGCTCTACAAAAAGTAGGAATCAGGGAGGCTTCCTTGATTACTGTTGTACTTTGAAACCAAAAGAAAATCAGTTAATCATCTCTCTCACTATCCTGTATTAACCAATTTCATTTTCATAATGATTGATGAAAGTTCAGCAAGCATTTCTCTCCCCATTTTCTGAGATTGAATGTTTTCTCTTAGCTATGTCTGTTTTTTTCTTAACATTAATTATTATTTGATGTATAAGAGAGACATTTTTCATATTGTCTGACCCTAAATAGGCCACTCAAAATATATTTAGATTCACCAAATGGAGAGCCAACGCACCATTTAGCCATTATTCAATATTCAATATAATTTATTATACATATGGATATTGATATAACTAAAAACCACCCATTGTCATGCATTGAATAGTATCAGTGCTTGTTTATCTTATCATAAGCAAATATATTGATTGATCCATGTGATCATAAGTTGGTTCAGAATTTCCATGATCCATCATAATACCTTACAAAGGATACTTTATGGAAATCACCCTTCATATGGTTGTGGTTTTTTAAATCAGAGTTCTATCAAAAAGACAATATTTGAACAGCAGGACAAGAAAACCAGTTGATAGCATGATGCTGCAGAGTTTGATAACCATGTATTTCATCAACTTTACATAGGTGGTTCTATATCCATTATCAATGATATATGAGCTTCCTATATTCCTTGTTCTGAGTACAATTTGTTAGGCTATTTAATAACATAAGATCATTTGACCATTCCAAAAAACAAATAATTCCTCTTATAAATGAAATTTCATTTTGTTCCGTTCTATTTTTCAAAACTGAGTTTCCCTTGATTCTTTCCTAAGAGAGCAGAGCAACTTTCCTTGGAAGAAAAGATTCATCACCGCAAAATAAAAAATCAGCATGCATACCTAATATTCTGATACTGTCATGTAATATATACAGAATTGTTGTTTATGCATGTATATCATATCTAACATTGTGAAATTGTTGCAATCCTCATAAGATTAGCCTATAGATGGAGGTTTTGTCTCAAGATCAACACAAATTTTCACATTTTAAGAAAGCAATTTGTCAAATGTACCTCATTCTCTGATATGATGATTATTCTTTCATCTGAACCAGGAACAGGATCAGTGATCTTAATATTCACGCCAATATCTTCACGAAGCCTTTTTATTATGCCTCCATCCTCCCCAGTGACACTCCCAATTTTTTCATTCGGACACAAAATCCGAAAAACAAGCTCCTCGCCATAAAAGGATTGCTCATAGTCATTTTCATGAGGCTCATAAACATCAGGAGTGTATACAGAAGGTTTTGAATGGTGACTTGAACTCCTACTACCACTAAATGCCACAGATGATCTTGTTGCTGACACGGGAGGATCTAAACCTGATCGACGTGACATAATATTCCCATAAGGTAAAGCATCATCATTAGGTGGAGAACGATGTTCAGGTGAGTACATTCTGCCATGTGGAGGTTGTTGACCACGCTCTCTAGGGGGATTATCTTTCAATCGGGTTGATATAATTCGCAGTGCTTTCTTCACTGCATTCAACTCACCTACAACCTGTAAGCAGCAAAAGATGGCCATGTGAGGAAAACATTTCATGTGCATTGTTGAAAGTTCAATCCAAGTTATTTAGCTTCAAATATTTTGATCTGTAAACATGTAATGAAATTCTACAACCATGCAATATTTCAGTGCAATAGTGTTACTAACCTATTTAGTTCTCTAACAATAACAACACTATGCTATACCAAAATGAAATGACTAAACTCTTGCTCCACAAAGTTGAATAGAGCTGTGATTAAAACAGCGATTACAATTTAAACCATCCAATCAAACACTTGCTAACAAAGAATGGCTCTAGTAATACATCTCATTTACAATGGCATAAGAGAATGGCTGCTGCAATACTCCAAGAACATTGGTAGAGTTTTAAATGCAGGATATAGCATATACCTCTTATCCTTGCCACTCAAATAAGTTGGCAGAGTTTTAAATTTTAGCATTACACATTCACAGTTGCATGTCTACAAATTTAGTACAACAAATAAGACGGTCAAGTATACCTTCATAAAAAGCATACAAGAAAAAGCCCAATACCTTTAACACATTAGTAACACGTAGAACGAGGAAGAAGGTTGTTTTTAAACCAAAAACTTAAGAAAGGACAAAAAAAGAAATCATCTAAGAATGCTTATGAAAGAATATCAAAAGAGAAATAATCAGCATGGCCAATAACTACAATAAGAGTCAGTAAATCATCCCAACCTAAATGATACATCATTTCAAAATTCAAACACACGGCACTATTACACACAACTGAGCATATATCATGAATAAAGTCATCAGGACAACATGCCAAACATGGTTCTACGGCAGTAATTCGAAAGACAGATGTGAGCATTTAGACATTCCAATCACTTCCACCATACGATCAGACAACACCCAGCAAATATAAGCCCATTCAAACAAAAAACAAATCTAAAAGAAAATAAGTTAAATTCATTACAAGGAAGGGATGAATCTCACTAGGAGCTATTTCTACAGCCATTCCAGAACTCATCATCTCAAACTAGCCTAAAACCTAATCTTGACTAGGTGTCAGACCTATTCCTACTCAAGTGGAACTACTCCAACTGAAGCACTACCAAATTTATAAACATTCCCCTAATGACATTCAATAACCAAAATAGAACTAATGCATGGCAAGATTACCATTGATAACAAACGTATTAAATTATTAATGGAAGAAAACAATTCAAAATAATGAAAAGAGAGAACAAAATAGATGGTGAGTTAAATTGAAGTAAAATTGTCGACATTAATGACAAGACAGCAACAACGATTTGCAATTGCACCACAGCTACTAAATGTGGTATGTATAATTCTTCACGGGCTTGTCAAATTCATATAAGTGGATAAAAAATCCTTAAAATACAGCTACAAATTACTTCCTTGAGCACTGGAGAGTGGATGGTGCAGCATCAGCTGATTTGTCTGGAGCATTTCTAGAAGCTGGGTCATGGATTTACTTCAAAACACAATAGACTCCAAATTTTGCAATCCAAAATCATAGTTAGACATCATCGTTTTACAAATCAATTTAGTTACAACTTCTTTTCATTTCATCAGTAATAAAATCAAGAAGATAATAAAATTTGATTCTCTCATACAAGAAGCATTGTTACATCTTGGTGTACTATCCACTTCTTATATGACATGGAGACTTCTACATTAAAAAACACCTAGAAATTTGCAATTTGACTAAACTGAAACAAAGAAATGAAGAAGCAAGTAAATAACAACCAACCTTTATTTGTACCTGTAAAGCTGAGACTAAATGAGTAGGCTTGACAAATTTTTCATGAGAACACAGGCTATGTTCCAAGTTCAGGTGATCACAAGAACACATCAGGTGATCAATGCTCAAGAACTTTGAAGCCTGCGAGAATAGCTATGATGTGGGGTAAGCAGATTCCCACTATTTAAGTCCACCATCTGAGTTAGAAAGCAAAAAAGAGGTCATCGTTGAAGAGTTTATCATGCTCATGAAGGAATCATAAACCACAAACACCCAAGCACTTATGGCAGCCTTCATTTACATGTAGCAGAACTGGAAGTGCCAATCCAACGAGATTTTGTAATCTGTGTAAACATCTGGACCTTCATTGGCCAAAAAAGAATGGAAGCAGTTGGGTTAAATCATTCCAAGTGACATTGTGACCTAATACAAGTGAATGGTTTAAGGAAATCGCCTCAAATTACATTAAAAAAGAGTTGCTAATGGATGAAGTGAATTCATTGACTAGATTTATTTTTAAAACAGTAAAAGGTCAAAACAAAATATTAAGAAATCTAAAAATCTCATGAAAAAATGGGCATAAAAGTTGTTGATAACCTTCCAAATAGGTAGCTTGTTGAAAGCCCCTTACCAAAGTACAAAGACAATGAACTCAGTCTCCCCTGACAATTCAAAAAAGTGGTCAATATACTCCCCAGCTTAGAAAGACAACTGCAACAACACATGAGAACCTCTCCTAGGGATGATAATGATGAACCACTGATAGCAGAAGTTATTTACAGAAAGGTTGATAGAGGTGGAGAGAAGCAAAGAGTTAAGGAGGTGATAAGGAGTTGTGGCACAACACATGCAAGCGAGGCCACACTCACCATGAGTGTCTAGATCGTGAACATATAAGTATTGTCACATAAACAAAGTTCTTTATCACAATCCAACAGGATATGCCAATAAAAGATGCAATTATAACTTAGATCGGAAAAGCCATAGAAATCTGTGTGTTTGGGGAATAAAGTATAAGGCTTTTCTCATGGATGATTACCAATAGAACTTGCAGTGGCGTATCAAAGAGAAACTAAACCACTAACTTTAAAGTGATTTATGCAAAAGATAATACAAAGATTCCAGATCATAAAAACAAACAAACAAGCAAAAATTGTCTTACATAGAGGATAAAAGAACAGTTGAGGATGCAAATAGACAAAAACTAAGGTGCTGATATTACAACACCTCTTAATATTTTAACAAATGCATAGGTAACTTATGTTGAAATCCGATAGCTAGAATCAGATTATATAAATACATATATGAGCAAATTACTTATATTGGGCTGGGCCCAAATTGTAACTTGTAAAGCATCTAAATTGGGCCCTATTAGAGTGCTAAAACAAACATATCGTGCTCCTTGTAAATTGTAAACTAAGCCCCAAAATTGGGCGCTAAAAGCTAAAGTGAAAATGTAATTTAAAATAAGCAGCCGACTTGGAAAAAGTGTAAGGATGACTCTTGTATATAACAAGATTCATCCTAGATCTCAAATCACCAATTGTACAAGCAGCCTTCTTCCTTAGCGAATTCTCATTCAAGCAACTCAGCGATTTCATTACTATGAATTTGTCATCAGCTCTTCAAGCCTAGCAAAGTGGTTCTCAAGCTTAGCAAAATTGTTTTCTAGTGCAGCGAAAGCTTGGAGAAGCTATATCCATTGTGCTGATTGAATTCCAGACATCTGAAACAGTAACATCGAACTCTTGCAAGACTGAAACTTGGTTATTACAATCAGTGAATTTGTACCAGCACTACAGCAGTTTGACTTGGATGAATTGTGACCTAGTTGGTTGTCTAAATCAGATAAGTAATCTGATCTAAATGATGCTTGTAATTTTGCTCATATATAGAAAAGTTGATCTAGATCTTTGATGCTGGATTTTCCTCCAAGAGGGAGGTTTTCCCAGGGTATCTTTGGTGTTCTTTGTGTTATGTGCATGTTCATTTCATTTACTTTCTGAGATTAATTAATTATGATCACAAAACTAACATGGTATCAGAGCTTGGTTCGTAAATAGGTGTGATCATATTTGTCAATTTATTTTGTTTTCAGTCTAACCTACTGTTTAAAAGTTTAGACTACACGGCTTCCTCTCTTAGGGCTGAAGACAGCTTGGAAGGCTCTGCGAATTACACCTCGTGGAAAGTCAGAATGTTGATGGCTTTAAATGACCTTGCTGAATATGTTAGCAAGGATGTTGAAGAACCTACTGACGAAAAGGAAAAGGAAGAATGGAAGGACTTTCAAGCTCGAAGGTTGATCATTGATTCCATCAAAGATCATATTGTGTCATCTATCTCCAAGATGAAGTCCGCAAGAGAAATGTTCAGCACATTGGAGAAGATGTATGAAGTCAACAACACTAGCCGCATTCTTGCCTTGAGGAATCAACTCACTCACATCCGATTGGAGAAAGGGGAATCTATCACCTCCTATTTCAGGAGGATAACTGATCTAGAGGATCAACTTTCAGCAGTTGGAAAGGAAGTTGAAGACAGTGATCTCACCTTGACTGCCCTCAATGGCCTTCCTCCAACTTGGGAACCATTCGTTCAAGGAATCAGTGCTAGGATCGAGCTTCCCAAGTTTGAACGATTGAGGGGAGATTGCATCCAAGAAGAATCTCGACTAGCTGTTAAGGGAGCAATTAGGAGCTCTCATGGAGGAGATCATCACATGCTTGCAGCCCAATCAGTCAAGAAGAAAGGTGGAAATTGGAAGAAGGGCAACTTCAAGAGGAATAGAGATTTCAAACCTTCAGCAAGCCATGATTCAAGGAAGAAGCCAAGAGATCTCTCACACATTCGCTGCTTCAGATGTGACAAGTTTGGTCACTATGCGAAGGAATGTCAAAACCAGCCCAAGCAAGGAGAAGCGAATCTCAATGAAGTTGCAAAACAGAAGAACAATGAAGACTTCCTCTTCATCCCTGCCTTGTCAAGCAATGTGCCGACTGACTGCAACACATGGCTGATCGACAGCGACGCATCTAGACACATCACAAGCTACTGAGAGCATCTTTCAGACTTGATAGAGAAAGAATCCAATCTTCATGTGGTAATTGGTAATGATGCTCGATATTTGGTAAGAGGTTTTGGTACTACTTCTTTAAACCTAGATTCTAGTATCTCTCTACATCTTAGTGATATTTTATTTGTGCCTCGAATTAAAAGGAATCTTATCTCCATTTCTACACTAGAAGATAAGGGTTATCAAGTAGCATTTTTTGAGGGTAGAGTACTTGCATGCCCTAAGAAATCTAGTTTTAAATCTGCTCGTGTTATTGGTAATAGATATGATAGCTTATACAAACTTTCAACTAAACCTGTTCAAGCTCTCATTCATGAAGCTCCTGAGATCAGCGAACTATGGCATAGGAGGCTTGGTCATCTACACTTCCAAGCACTTCCCTCGCTTGAGAAGATGGTCAAAGGTATGCCTAAACTTAGTCAATTTCATGATGATGATGATACCTGTAAAGGATGTGCTTTAGGTAAGAACACTAAAAGTCCATTTTATAAAAGTGAAAGTAGAGCTAAGGAAAAATTAGCACTTGTTCATTCTGATTTATGTGGACCTATGTATGTTGCTTCACCTAGTGGATGTCTATATTATGTTATATTCATAGATGATTTCTCTAGAAAGACTTGGATTTACTTTCTGAAAACTAAAGAATCTGATGAAGTACTAATTAGGTTCAAGGAATTTAAGGCTTTAGTTGAAAATCTATCTGGAAACAGAATTAAAGTTTTAAGGTCTGACAATGGAGGTGAATACACCTCAGGTAGTTTTCATGAATTTTGTGAAGAGACACGAATCAAGAGGGAGTTATGTGTTCCCTACAATCCTCAGCAAAAAGGTGTGGTTGAAAGAAAGAATAGATCCATTGTTGAAGTTGCCAAGGCAATGATTCATGATCAGGATCTACAGACTTTCTTATGGGCCGAGGCATCTAAGACTGCAATGTATATTCAGAATAGATGCCCTCATTGTGTGTTGAAGAACATGACTCCTGAAGAAGCTTTCACTGGAGTCAAACCTGATATCAGCCACCTAAGGATCTTTGGATGCCCTGTCTATGTTCATGTACTAAAGGAAAAGAGAACTAAGCTAGAGCCATCTGGAAAGAAGGGTATCCTTGTTGGATACAGTGAATCCTCCAAAGCATTCTGAGTCTACATTCCAGGGAGAAGGTACATTGAGGTAAGTAGAGATGTAACCTTTGAAGAAAATATTGCTCTTAAGAAATCTAAAGGTTCCTTGGTTGATAATGATAAAGGACTTAATGAAAATCAAGAAATAGATGTTGATACCCCTGAGATTCAGAGGGAGCCTATTGAGCCCTCTGAACACATTGAGCCTTGTGATCCTTCTGAGCCTCTGGATCCAACTGATGGACCTAGAGACATTGCAGTTAGTAAAAAGAGACCACTTTGGGTTAGGAACACCATCCAAGAAGCCGAAAAGTTTGCAGCTCCCAAAGGAACATTTAGAGACAGCAGGAGACCTCAGAAGCTCTCCAACTATGTTGAAATGATGTGCAACATTATTAAGACCGAACCATCAAATGTAGGAGAAGCTATGAAACACCACGCGTGGAAGTTAGCCATGGACAAAGAGTATCAATCCATCATCAAGAATGACGTCTGGGATATTGCGCCTGGACCTAAAGGTAAGTCTGTTGTATCCTCTAAATGGTTGTTTAAAATTAAACATACTGCTAATGGAAGTATTGAGAAATATAAAGCTAGATGTGTAGCTCGTGGTTTTTCTCAAAAGGAAGGCATAGAATATGAGGAAACATTTGCTCCTATTGCTAGATATACTTCTATTAGAATTTAAAACCATTATAGCTATTGTTGCAGCTAAGGGCTGGAAGTTACATCAGATGGATGTAAAGACTGCCTTCCTTAATGGTGTCATTGAGGAAGAAGTCTATATTGAACAACCAAAAGGTTATGAGATCCATAGTAAAGAATCTCATGTGTGCAAACTGAAGAAAGCTCTTTACGGCCTCAAGCAAGCTCCTCGAGCTTGGTATGAAAGGATTGATAAGCGTTTGGTTAGTTTAGGATTCTATAAGAATGATGTTGATTCTAACCTTTACTTTAAAGTATTTGATGGTGAAATGCTAATTCTAGTTTTATACGTGGATGATTTGTTTCTAACTAGTGAAGATAGTCTCATCATTAGATGTAAGAAAGAATTAGCCACTGAATTTGAAATGAAGGATCTAGGTCTAATGCATTACTTTCTAGGTTTAGAAGTATGGCAAAGATCTAATGAAATTATTCTTAGTCAAGGAAAATATATCATTGATATACTGAAAAGATTTGGTATGATGGATTGTAAACCTATGTCTACTCCTATGGAAACTAACTTGAAGAAATTGAGTTTATCTGCAGCTAACTCTGATTTTGCAGATCCATCGGAGTATAGGCAGTTGATTGGATCCTTGATGTATCTAGTTAACACTAGACCGGATATCTGTTATGCAGTGAGTGCCCTCAGCCAATTCATGAACAAACCAAAGCATGTTCATCTTGTTGCAGCCAAGCATATCCTGAGATATTTGCGAGGCACATTAGGCTACGGGCTGAAGTATCCAATCAACACTGTCATTACCTTGGAAGGCTACTCTGATTCTGATTGGGCAAGAAGTGTAACCGATAGGAAGAGCACTTCAGGAATTTGTTTTAGTTTGGGTTCTGTCGTGATCTCCTCGGCCAGAAGGAAACAATCCCAGTTGCATTGAGTACTGCAGAAGTTAAGTACATTGCGTCAAGTGTGGCGTCAAGAGAAGCAGCGTGGCTTCACAAGCTTCTTGCTGGGTTGTTTGGACAACTTTGGAAACCCACAGTCATTCATTGTGACAATCAGAGTAGTATTAAGATGTCTGCTAATCCTGTGTTTCATGACAGGTCAAAACATGTGGAAACTCATTATCACTAAGTTCGTGATATGGTATAGAGAGGTGCCATTCAACTGAAATATGTCAGCACAGATGAGCAGATTGCAGATGTTCTCACCAAGCCTCTAGCTCGAGTGAAGTTTGAGTACTTCAGAGAGAGACTTGGAGTTGTTGAGAACACAACTCTAGCTGAGAGGGAGTCTCAGTGATGCACTGAGTTGCATCTTCCACCCTCTGCGGGCAATGCAAGGTGACATTGGATCCTTCTCAAGGAGGAGGTTGAAGTGAAAGACCTCCTCCACCCTCTGCGGGCAATGCAAGGTGGATCCATCCTCTGCGGGCAATGCAAGATGGATGTAATACAAAGATCCATGATGTGCTATAATCCTCCCTAGCTAAGAGGGAGTGTTGAAATCCGATAGCTAGAATCAGATTATATGAATACATATATGAGCAAATTACTTATATTGGGCTGGGCCCAAATTGTAACTTGTAAAGCATCTAAATTGGGCCCTATTAGAGCGCTAAAACAAACATATTGTGCTCCTTGTAAATTGTAAACTAAGCCCCAAAATTGGGCGCTAAAAGCTAAAGTGAAAATGTAATTTAAAATAAGCAGCTGACTTGGAGAAAGTGTGAGGATGAATCTTGTAATATACATCCTAGATCTCAAATCATCAATTGTACAAGCAGCCTTCTTCCTTAGCGAATTCTCATTCAAGCAACTCAGCGATTTCATTAGTGCGAATTTGTCACCAGCTCTTCAAGCCTAGCAAAGTGGTTCTCAAGCTTAGCAAAATTGTCTTCTAGTGCAGCGAAAGCTTGGAGAAGCAATATCCATTGTGCTGATTGAATTCCAGACATCTGAAACAGTAACATCAAACTCTTGCAAGACTGAAACTTGATTATTACAATCAGTGAATTTGTACAAGCACTACAGCGATTTGACTTGGATGAATTGTGACCTAGTTGGTTGTCTAAATCAGATAAGTAATCTGATCTAATGATGCTTGTAATTTTGCTCATATATAGAAAAGTTGATCTGGATCTTTGATGCTGGGTTTTTCCTCCAAGAGGGAGGTTTTCCCAGGGTATCTTTGGTGTTCTTTGTGTTATGTGCATGTTCATTTCATTTACTTTATGAGATTAATTAATTCTGATCACAAAACTAACAACTTAGACTAGAAAGTGATGATAAATGTATCAGAGACTCTTCTCATTAATAATTTACAAGTAATACTGTCATTCATGTCTCACAAAGAAGCTAGGCCAGAGGTGATCTATGCAAAAGACAATACCAAAACTCCAAGAAATTAAAACAGAAAACCAAACAAAAAAAGTCCCATACTATGGAAAAAAACAAGCTGAGGATGTTGGTGTTCACATACTATAGGTATAGTTCCCAAACTCAGACTTGGCAAACCAAAAATTTCCAACTCTGTAAAACTTGGCAACTTAAAAAGTACTTAAAAAAATCATAAATTATGAAAAATACAGCTACAAAATGTATCAAACGAGTTTGGTTAGAAGAAGGATCAAGGAGCAATGCCCCTTGTCAGGATCTGGGGGCAGCACTCCTCGTGGGAGTCTGGGGGCAGTACCCCTTGTGCAATTTCCTGTTGTAAGTGGGGTCGAGGAGTGGAGCCCCTGCCACTATGAAAACCTTTGAAACCACATAGACCTTCACAGCGCCCACCATTTTCATATTTTTTAAAGAGGCAAAAAAAATGTGTATTTTCATAATGTTTGTTCTACATTTTTGACACATCATCTGCTGCCTTGGATTACCTGTTCCACATCTGGCAAGTTGCGTGCACAGACTCAGCAAATTTTGCTGCCACAACTCACTGCAAACTCAGCTCCTCTAACCCACAAGTTTACTCTCTAAATACACATTTTGAAAAAAAAACTGCATGTACTCAGCAAATTTTGCAACTATTTATAAGGAATGCGAGTGTCAGAGCATCTACTTCCCAGATATAGAGGATAGAGAAAGCTGTGCTAGTAGTATGGGCTCAATAATAGTGCTAAAAGTAAATATATCTACCTGAATCATAACCCAAGCGATTTCATAAGAAAAGTAACATTTGCAGTCAAGTCTCAACACCAAAAGAAGAAATTTACACATTCCAGAATGCAGTAAAGCAAATGGGTAAAAAATTGCACAAGCAAACCAGAATACTATACACAGTAATTAACACAGAATAGAAACAGGTAGTTGTCACTTCATTCATATATGATGACTCAATATGCATGAACAAAAATCACCAGAAATACAATCAATAGTTAGACTGGGGAAAATACCCAGGAGATTTTCTCATACATATGTATGGCCATAACATATAAGGTCATTGACCAAAGGGATGTGTCAATTGGACGATGTCCAACAAACCTCTGTACCAAAGACAATTCCAACCATAATTAATCCCAAAAATTAAATGTCACTAGGACATATACATATACTTGGTCAGAAATACAACATACCACAATAATTTATTAAATCATGTATGCCTAGAGAATAAAATTACAAAATTCTGTCTGTTACATTTGCAAAACTAATTCCTGTATCTTTTCAATCCTCCACACTTGAAGACACCCCTATCAACACTCAAATAATGGCTAGGGTGTGTGTACTAGTGTACAATCTGGCACAACCACAGAGACAGCCAACGTGGAGTTTATCACTTGTAACTGTTATGATGCCCACCCAAGCTTTGGTACGCATCCAACCATGAAGAATCAGCCATGAAAAATCATACATAGCTTCTTGACTTCTGCATTCATAGCCTAGTCTCTCAAGCACTTTTATGTCCCTTAAGTAGCTTTTTCATTTTCTTGTTACATACCTTCAAAAAGGATCTTATCTAATTATGTTCTGCTTTCTTCACAGTAACTGTTGCTGAGTCTGTTTCAAAATTCTATTGTTACCCCTTAATGCTGTTACAAGCCATTCATTTTCTTTCTTCAATTTATTAACATCATTATCGCATTGGGTCCAAAAAATTTAAATAGTTTCTTTATTCTAATCATCACATGATATATCAAAGTGTGCCTGTATAGTTATACTATCTACTCTATAAATTATTAAATACAGACAACAGTAATGCAAGGATGAATAACCAAACACCTCCTCAAACGTGTTCAATCATAACAAATATAGCCTTTGGTCAAGGGGATGTGTTGGTTAGTCAACCATCTAAAAATAATTCATAATAATACAAGTAGCTCCAATCAGGATTAGTCCAGAACATTAAATTATTTGCCAGCATACATATATGCTTGACCAATAATATAACACGCCATGATATTGAAGAGTACCAAGCCAATAAATACAAATCTTTCCAAATATTCAAATGCTAAACTATTGCCTATACAGCACTGCCACTAAATAGAGTAGAGAAAATATTCCAAGGGGCTATGTAGGTGCTCGAGGGAAACAAAAGAATAGAAATTGCAAGTAAATCGTGAGGCTCATTGAATGTCACTAGTATGAACCGATTCCATTTGTAATAAGAAAAAAAATCATATATTGAGTGCACTCAAAGAAAACCAGCCAACATTATGCCTATATAAGAATCAAGAATATAATTTTTTTAGAACACACACAAGGAAAACAAAAGTTCTATTGCAGTAAAGCTTGAAATATGATGCAGAAACATGTAATGGCACTCTGCCACTTCTATTTGGTAAACTAACTTTTGTGCTTCAATTAGGAATAGCTAGAAACATGCTAAATAAATGCATAGTTAATTATACGTCTATTGTGACATGCACAGTTAGGGTTGCTATTTCTACTGCAATATGCATGGTTATAACTTATATGGGTAATTTTTGTTTGACATTTACGCAAAGAAGTTGACCATTTTAAAGTGGACAAAGCCTGTAATCCATATTCTGAAAAGAATGGAAGTGGACTCAACATAAGAGAGGAGAAAATGAGCCATGTGCAAGTAATTAACTATCATCATGTACAAATGGTATTGAATAAAGTCGAGTATTACTGAGAAAGCAATTCTATGGATGTTCATCTAATTGTGGAGCATTGTGTTTTAATTTGCTACACTTTGTACTTATTTTATGTATCTATTCAATAATAAAATTCAGTGTTACTAGTTCAGCCCCCAGGACCTGCCAGTTCAAGTGTGATCCGGCCTGGATATAGGTCCAGGTTTACTCTGCAGTGGGAGCCGTCCAGGATTCAGTTCTTGCCCTGTGGATCCATCCAAAACAAACCCAAGGCAAATTTCATGCCCAACCAGCCAATCTTGCCGCAGCAAACCCATCAGTTTTTTTATATTTTTTAGTTGTATTTTTTTCTAATTCGGCATTTGACTTTGACCACATGCCTAACCCCCCTCTCCCCAACCCTAAAAAATGAATTCCAAGAAATCTTGAAAATAAAATCATAAAAATATTATTCATCCTTGCTGAACTTTCATTGTTACATGCCATTGCACAAGTAGAGTTGACTGATTAGTTAAGGTTCTAAAGTGGTTGGTTTGCTATTCCTACACATTTGCAAAAGCCCATTTGTTGCAAAGGAGATTATAGAGAAAAAAATTTACAAAAGAGGTAAGTTTTTTTCAATATTTTGGCTTTTTATCCTACATTTCTTTTTTTACAAATAAACTATTTTGTTTTGTTTTGTTTTTTGTTTTTTTAAATGAGTTAAGTTCTATATATAGAGAGAGAGAGAGAGAGAATTTTCATTCATTTCACATGTGTTGTTTATTGAGCTTGTTGCCATAGGAATTACAATGGGGACCAGTTCTAGCTCCATGGACTGACCCTCTTCAAAATAGACCCAAATTCACTCCTTTGGATTCATTTCACATGTGCTCTTATTGAGCTTATTGTCATAGGAATTACAATGGGAACCAGTTCTAGCTCCATGGACTGACCCCTCTTCAAAATAGACCCAAATTCTCTCCTTTGGAAATATGTTGATGTCATGTCCATTCCTATATAAGTCGCCTCCCAGTGCACCCATTTAATAAAGGTGTTCTTAAACACCACCTCAATATATATTTAAGTAATATTTAAATATTAAAATAACTAATATAATAATAAATATAAAGTAAATTTCAAAGTGTAAGTTTGGCGCCCAATTTAGGGCATAGGGTCCTATCCAACGATCCACTATAAAACTTGTTTCAAGCGCCATTTGTAGTCACTTTTTGGAAATCAGTTTTGTTGTTTCAACAACTGTTTCTGCTCATAGGGCCGAAAACCTTTGATATTGAGCAGGTTAAGTTCAGGGCGCAAACCCTACCTTCATAATTAGATCATTCAAAACATTTGCATCTATAAAATTTCATAGAAACCATTGCAGGGCACTGATTTGTCACATCCAATTTGTACACAAGCTGAGGGACTAAGCTTTATTCAGGCTGAAGTGGCACATGCCCTTGGTCTGTGCCCATCCAGATCTGAGGTGATCAAAAGTCCTATTGGAGCAGACCTGTACCAGTCCCACACGCCTGGAAAACAAGCTTAGCCAGAAAAATTTTGTTAAATGAAATCTTACCTATGGAATTCAAAATATAAATGTGCACAGAAGACAATAAAAAACCTAATGTATTAGCAAGGCCAAGTTTACTCCAAGCTTCCTCCTAAGGTTGAAACCTAAAAGGTATAAGATCTGTTATCCGATGACTGTGTTTCAGTGGTTAGAATTCAACATTGCAACTACGGAGAACTGGCCCTGGATCTCAGAAGGCATATTTGCTGTTACTATAGATACAGTAAAGTGTAAAAGCCCCCTTCTTCTCACGAGGAGGATCTCCTTCACCAAGGTGTATTATATATACCAGGTCCTTTAAAAACACTTTCACCTTTACCTTCATACAAAAGATCAAAAATTACCCTGCTGGGCTTGGTTTGTCCAAGTTCAAACCTGACATAATAGGGAATAAAAGCTCTGCAGCCAGGAGATACGCTAATTATGCTGTTAAGTTTGAGCTGAGAATAAATGGAGAGCAAATTTTTGCAAAATTTTCCATAATAACAGGATTATCCTGCAGAATGATGGGCAAATTTAGTATGAAATTTTCACTGGTAGAAAACAACATACAAATCCTGTGTGATTGGCAAGGCAAGGTTTACTCCAAACTTGTCATAAGATTGAAACTTAGGGAGTACAAAATTTGTATCTTCTGGCTGTGATTCAGCGGTTAGAATTCAACATCATTGCTATTAAGAATATGGCTTAGATTTCAGAAGCCGCATGGCTGTTATTGTGGATAAGATTATCGATAAAGTGAAAGGCTTCTTGTTCCCACGAGGAAGATCTTATCACCAAGTTTTGCATTAGCTATTCTAGTGCCCTTGAAAAATCACCTTTGTGTTTTATTGTTACATGAAAAAACAAAGTTTACACAACTGCAGAACAATGAAAGTTACAAACATGGGCCCCATTGTGAGCTCAGTTTGCCCAGATTTGAAAATGGCATGGGCTAAAACAGTTCAAGCAGGGGGATATGTTATTTGTAACTAGGTAAGATGGGTTCGGATTGCCTTAAGGCAACATCCGAACCCATATAGGACTGGGTCCTATCCGAAAGGGGTAACGTGCCCCCAAGTTGAGCCCAGCCCTATACCTTCACGCCACCCTAAATACTCCACGCCACAATAAATAAATTGGCACCAAAAGAAGGAAGGCCGACTTGAACTTAATAAAGGTTAAGGTCTCATATAAATAAAGACAACTTGCAAATACAATTCAATCATTCATGAAATCAGCGAACTAGCTCTGCAAATAAAAGGTGCGAATTTACTCAAGGATTGTGCGAACTTGTCAAAGATAGTGCGAACTTGTCCAAGAGGACATAGGCCTTTTTTGGTGCAGACTTGAAGTGCTTAGAAGTGCAGATCTGTCATACAAAAGGGATCAGATCTGGAGAAGCAAGCTAAGTATTGTATTTGTGCAATTAAGAGAGAATATATAATCTGACCTGTGGGTCTTTAATGTTGGGTTTTTCCTCCTTGGAGGTTTTCCCAGGGTATTTGTATTTGTCTCTTGTTTACTTGTTTCATTTCTGAGCTTACTGAATTATGGTTTACTAAAATGTTACAAATCTGATTAACAAACTAGGGCATAATTAAAAGACATAAATCTGATTACTGATCTAGGGCACAAAATTAACAGGATATACTAATTAAACTGTTAACTTTTGGCTAAGAACAAATGAAGAGCAAATTTAGCATAGAATTTTCATTGATAAAAGAAAATGTACAAAGCCTATATGATTGGGACTGGGAGGGGAAGCCAGCATGACTCCAACCTTGGTTGCAACATAGAAACCTGTGTTAAGAATATAGAATACCCAATTTGGTATGTTGGCTAGACCGGGTCATAAATTATCAGCTTTATAATTTGTATTTACATCCAACAGCAAAATTCATCATAAATGGAATAAGTGCCAAGTAGACCATGCTCATGAGAGATGAGTTCTTGTAAACCAGAACTCATGAAATACAGGTAGCTCATGAAGACTGGCTCAAAATTAATGCAAACTACAAATGCCCATTGCCATAAAATCTTATTGTAACTTGAACTTCAGCATTTTAGAATGTTCAAATGATGTTTAGCAATTTCATTAGAGCACTGCAAAGCCAAAAAAATATATATAAAATTTGCCACCACAAAATTTGAGAACTTTTTTGCTATCCTCAAAGCACATCCACAAATACCCCAGTCCCGAAATTTTGGGAAAAAATTGATGTTAACAGGGTACAATTAGAAAACCTGAGTCCTAAAATGTGGATAGAGTAGCCTCAAAAGTCCAGTAAAACAAACCTGTAACTTTCAAATATTTGATGAGCACAAATGACAATACATAAAAGCTAAGGGCTTCGCAAGGCAGGGTTTAAACTCATCTTCAAGCTTGGCCATGAAGTTGAAACCCAGGAGGAAAATAGATTTCATCTGCCAAGTTGATATGGTCGCTATGCTCAGACCTAAACCAATTACCATTAACTTCTACCTTAACATTCAACAAGATCAATTTATCCTACCATGACACAGTTAAAAACATAAAACCTTATGCCCCAAAATGCAGCTGTAGATTAATTGTTTAACTTCCACATTGTGCCTATGGAAACCTACTCTTGAATCCCAGCAGCCACATTTGCAGTTAATTTGAAGAGGATAAAGCAAAAAAGCTTTATTCTTCCCATAACAAGGGTTGAGTATCCCAAGTCAATATGCTTGCTAGGCCCAGACTTAGAAAACCGATTACCTTTTGCCTTAATTAGACAGGAAAAAAAAAACACTTCCCTGGGAGTACAATAAAGACCTTAAGACCCAAAATATGATTAGAAAAATGGTTGACCTCAAGCTTGATAGCAGAAAAAAGGGTAAACATTGGCTGAAAGAAAATAAAGAACAAAATCGGTATACAACTTTCACAGATATTACAAGCTTAACAATTTTTCAGCACTATTAGGACGAGCTGGAAGAAAAGCTAAGATTTTAACATCTTGATGAGCATGGAAGACAATATACAAAAACTAAGTAATTGGCAAGACTGGCTTAACTCTTAGCTTGTCATGGGATCAAAATTTGATCATTTTTATATTGAGCCAGTGACATTCGGACCTTGAATGCTGGCCAAAATTATTGAGATGCCCAATATCAAGTCTGACTACAGGAAAAACAAATCTACAGCATGAGGTACAATTATTAAAACTCTGCACTTTTACCCTAGAGTAAATGGGGGTTCTCTGATGGAAGGACTGCAAGGGGAAATTCTACTAAAACAAAATTCCAGATATAACTTTTGAATTTCAAACAAGCACACGAGACAATGTACAAAGTTTGATGAATTGACAAAGCCATGTTTACTTTGAGCTTTATGGTAAGGTTGAACTTGAAACGTAGGAGATACAAAAGTCTCGGAATTCTGCCTAGGTGGAAACAGTTTAGACTTTTAAGTTTAAACCATAAGCCCCAAAATTATAAAGCACTAGCTGAGAAAAAGCTATTAAAACAATCATCCACCTACAACTTTCAGGTTTTTTATAAGCATCCACAGTGATGTACAAAACCTAAAAGAATCACAAAGCTGCATTTACTTGAGGACCAGCAGCCACATTTGTCGTCACCATCCACAAGATAAAGTTATAAGAACCCTTCTTCCCTTAGTAAGTGTCTCATCCACCACATTGATGTACTGAGAAAACTGAGATCCAGAGAATATATATTTACCTTTTCTAGGCTTTTACCATTACAGATAAAGGCCTTACAGGGAGTCCTTTAGCTGGAGGTGGATTGTCAAGTTTGAGTTTACTACTGAGCTTGGTCAAAAAGTCAAAAGAAACTTGGAGTATAAAATTTGATAAGGATATAAAGTAAATGTATAATAATTCCCCAGCAGGTTCCCAAAAGGTGGGTCTCATACACCAAATTGGCCTCTCATTTGGCAGCAATCTAAAAGACTAAAATCACCTTTACTAAGCCCCAAAATGTGATTATTGAGATTCACAGGCTTAAGCTTGTCAGCAGAAATAAAAAAATTCTTGTGACGGAGAGATACTTATTACATTTTAAAGATTGGCAAGCAATAAACAAAGAGCAAACTTGATACAAAAATTCTACTGATAATACAGACAAGCCAGAAAAAGCTATTAAAACAAAAAAAGCACCTATACTTTCGAATTCATGAATAACACAGAAGGCAATGTCAAATGCTAAGTGGTTGGCAATGCCAGGTTAACTCTGAGCTTGATTGTGAGGTTGAAACTCAATTTTTTTTTTTTGTGTGTGTGTGCTGGGAACAAAAAATCAACTATGACTTTTCAACTCGTTATGAGCATAGAAGACACTGTACAAAAGTTATGTAATTGGCAAAGCCAAGTTAACCATGAGCTTTATCAGAAGATATAAAATCCAAAATTGATTTTCAATTTTATTTTGAGCTGGTAAGAGTCAGAAATTGAATGCTAGCTGAATCCAAGATCCCTGAGTCCAAGCCTGACTGCAGGAAAAGTTCCTACTAGCAGGGGATTCAATGATGTAATGAATTGCAGGAAATAAGACATTAACAATAAATTTCACCTAAAACTTTCCACTTTGTAGTGTAAAAAACTTAAGGAATCAGCAAGGCCAGATTTACTTCGAATCACATTTAACTCTTACCTTTACAATAAAGAACAAATCCATAATAGCCAAAATGAGGAAAGACAAGCTGGAAAAATGCTGTTAAAACAAACATTCACCAATGACTTTCAACTTTTTGATGAGGATGAAAGAGAGTGCATAAACTATAATATATCCATAAGGTGTCAGGTTTATTCTAGTCTCTAACCTTGATTGATAGGTCAAAACCTAAGAGATAAAGATGTCTCATAACCAAGCTGGCTTTGCAAAAAACTATTCATAAACCAAGCTAGCTAGACCATAACCTAAAAAAATTGCCTTTACCTTCTACCTGCACACCCAACAAACAAAATGTATCCTCCCCGGACAAAATTAAAACCACTAGCCCAAAATGTGGCTGTAGTTTAGTGGTTAGACTTCCACATTGTGAGCATGCAGACCTGCATTTGAATCCCAGCAACAACATATTCTGTTAATCATAGTGCTCGGTACGGTAAAGGGGAAAAAACAACCCTCTTCCTTCAAGAAGAGTCTCATACTCCAAGTTGGTGAACTAGCTAGGCCACGAACTTTAAAGAAGGCACACATTTAACTTTCACCGTTACATCCAACAACAGAACTTTCCCTACCAATGAAGAATTTAAACTGTGAGCCCCGAATGTGCTTAATATGATGCCTGGGTTCAACCTTAACTGCAGAAAAAACATAATTTCTCTAGCAGAGCAACATGCTTAATAAAACGATCAAATTTTGGAAAAGAGAAAATGAACAGCAATTAGGTACGATTTTTTGGTGATGAGTCACCGAAAACAAAAATTACTAATAGTAGGACTAAGTGGACAAAAAGCTATAAGATGAAATTTGACCAAATAATTGGCACGTTTTTTGTGAGCAAAGAAGATAGTGTGCAAAACCTAAGGGATTGGCAAGGGCAGGCTCGGTTCACTCAAGTGGTCACAAGGTATCTGATATGGCAAGATGATGTACAGACTAGGCCAAAACATAGAAAAACCATACTCCTATACCAAACCCTAACATCCAACAGCAAAATTTAGCCTAAACGAGC
The DNA here is from genome assembly GCF_030272615.1 of Cryptomeria japonica. Classification (NCBI taxonomy): domain Eukaryota; kingdom Viridiplantae; phylum Streptophyta; class Pinopsida; order Cupressales; family Cupressaceae; genus Cryptomeria; species Cryptomeria japonica. Next base: position 405,193,224 of record NC_081409.1, read on the forward strand.
ACAATTAAGAAATAAACTCCCCAAAAAATGGACAAATTTAGAGAATCCGAGTGAATGGAAGGAGAGTCTCGTGCACAAAATTGCTACGTTAGCTAGGGAAGGACCTTAAAAAAACCATTTTTACAGTTTCTTTGCATACCGCAACAAAACTTAAATGAAAATATGAGTTTAGAAAACGCAGAAGAGTTGAAGCAGGTCCCATACGCTAGGTTGAACTCTAAGCCCCAAAATGATAATATGGAAAGTGAAGAAAAAGCAGACAAGTAGAAACAGATCCCATACACCAGATTGGTGTGTATTTGTGAACATTTAAAAACATTACCTTTGCTTTTCAATTTTTGATCCAGCAGCAAAGAATACTGTACCAAGGCACACTTAAAACCCCAAACCCCCCAAAAATGGAGAAAATTAGAAAATGCAGATAGGTCTCGTATACCAAGTTAGTGAGTAGTGACTAGGCAGAACATTTAAAAACAAATCCCATCACTATTATCTTTATTGACAGATGACAACGAACAAAAACTAAGGGATTGAGAAGACTTGGCTTATAGGGATCTTACTCATGAAGTCAAAATCTAAGAAGCATAAATTTAATAACTGTTGGCTGTAGCTTAGTGCTTAGAATTTTACATTTTAGCAGTGGTGACCTGGGCTTGGATCCTAGTAGCCACATTGACTACTAGTGTATTTGAGGTAAAATGAAAAAGCCCCTCTCTTACTACAACGAAGGTCTTATACTACAAGTCCTGTGTTATATAGAGAAGGACCTGCAAAAAACTATCTTGACGTTTCACCCTTACGTCAAACAACAAAATTAACTCAAAGGGAGCACAATTTAAACCCTAAATCTCAAAATGCCGAGAAATTTAGAGATTGCTGGTCTCCAAGAAGCAAAGAAGAAAGATAATGTAGAGGCTGACCTGTACAATTTCTTCAGTAGAAGCTACACATCTTGGCAATGTTTGATCTCTGGGCAAAATCCGTATTTGCGTTTTGGTATCCTCCCGCATTTGTTCAATAATCTTCCCCCCTTTCCCAAGCAAGCACCCCACATGATTACGTGGCACTACGAGCCTCGTGGTAATCCTACGGTTGTGATCCTCGTCCTCGTAATTTCCATTATTATTAGCATGATGGGCATTGTTATTATTGTTATTACTACTGTTACTGTTATTATTATTCCCTTCGTCGTTGATTCTGGAATGTATTTTGAGCAGCGCGTCCTGTGCAGGGGAAAGAGAGAGCCCGGAGGCGTCGGGATCGAGTCTCCGCGAGGGAGAGTGAGAATGTGATGTTTCATAAACCTCGATGACGCGCTCATCGTCCCCCTGAATCAAATTCTGAACATTTATTCTGGCGCCTGTCTCACGTCTCAAGCTGCTGATTATACTGCCCCCTTTCCCGATCACGCTGCCTGCCTTGGCGTCTGGGCACAGTATGCGAAAGCATATGCTGTGAGGGGTATTCAGATTGTCATAATGGTAGTGATGCTGCTGGTGCGAGGGCCTGTACAGTCTTCCTGGTGGAGGATGGCGTGACGAGAAATAAGAGGAGGACTGGTAGCGTTTGTTTGTATTTGGATTGTTGGTGTTGGTATTGTTGTTATAGTCATCACTGTTGTTGTCGTCATAGTAGGAGCGTTTGGATCGAGACCTTTCCATTGAGTTTACAGTTTGTTTCTCTGTGCGGGAATGGAACTGCGTCCTTTTAGATCATCTGGGCTGCCCCGCTTTACACATACGGAGCGAGATCGAGAGGGAAAAAGCGGAAAAACACGCTGAGACTCTGAGTCTTGAGCTTTTCTGGCTGTTCGCGTGTCATGGCAAGCTCATCATGATTCTTCTTATAATCGCCGCAGCTCTAGTGCTACTCAGCTCGCATAACCCCCGTGCTTTTTATCTCAATCGGACGGTCTGGAGATTCAGGGATTCCAGCTGCCCGTACTGACCAATTCTCCATTGATTCTTCTACCCCCATTTCCATTCCTTTTCTTGTTCCGCGACACGTTGTAGATAAATAAATTGTTCTTTTTACTTTCTTTCCCTCGGTAAGCTCACGGTGAATTTTGCTTGGTATTATGCTCCTCTTTTGCTAGATTTTTTGTTCCCAATGATTTAGAGTTGTTTTTTTATTGTTTGTATTGGTTATAGTTTTGTATACATTTGCATACCCATCGAGCTACTAGTTAAAGTTGGTTCGGTTCTATGGGTATCTGATGAGGTGTCTATTGTACATCGTCAAGGCAAGTTATAGGAGGGCTGGCTTTGAGAAGAACTAAACGTAAAACCATGGACCAATAGACATAAAGAATTGAAATATGTTAAATTTTTTCTTAATATGTGTATGCTTTCAATAAAATTAAAAAACTAAAAATTGCTTGTATCTATCATTTGTATCTATCGTTTTATTAGTACATGTCGTTAGGCAATACTTTTGTAATGAATTTTTTTTTGTTATGCTTAAATAGTTATTAAAAAAAAATTATTTTGACCAATCATAAACAAATTTGTGTCTTTCTTTTAAATTTTTTAATTTATTTTAAAGTATACATGCATATTTGTTAACTTTATAATTAAAAAAAATATTTCTCTTGTAAATGATTGGCTAATACTTTTTTCTAGGATGCAGCATAATAGATTTCTCGGAAGCAGCATAATATTTGTTAACTTTATAGAACTTGAGTTTAATCTTATACTCTAAAGTATCAAATTATGTGGTTTATATAGGAATAAAATATTTTTTAATTTTATCACATGGACCTAAAACATTTTATCATATATAATCTTTTACTTTAATTTATATATTATGCTTTCCACTGCCCCAAAAATTAAAATTGAAGCATTCCTTAAATAAATATTAAATAGAATTATAATACTTTTTTTAAATTTAAAATTATAAATTATTTCCAAATAATAACAAAAATACATTATGTAAGATAATACAATAATAAAAAAATACTATAATAATTAAAATTACAATATTATTATACCATCTTATATTATATTTCTATTAATATTAAATTATTTTTAATATATCACATACTTTTATTATTATTATAATATTTTAAAATTAGTATAAATTTATTATTATTATTATTATTATATTACTACTTTAGAAAAAATGAAATATAAAAATATGTAAAAATATATCACTTATTCTTTAAAAAAAAATTAAAAAATATAGCTTTCCGAAGACATTTCATTTCAAGAGTAAATTAAAAACAAGGCAAGTACTAGCCACTATGTGGCACTTGTTGGATAAGTAGTGTAGAGTAATTGTAAGATGATATCAGCTTTGAATTGTTTTGTCAAATTTTTTTCATTTTTATATTACTATTGAACTAATATTTTATATGTAGAGAGTAGTGCTACTATATTTGAACAATATTGTTTCCTATAATCTAGATGGGGGCCTCAATAATTGAATGCTACTTAATATAGACTTTGTTTGGTATTTTCCAAATGAAAAGATTATATGCTAAAATAAATAGTTAAAGAATATAGTTGAATTTAAAAAAAAAATCAAACAAATTTTAAAAGAAAGATAGTTATAACTTGAATAAGTCTCCTTGTGTGTATATATATGGTAAACACATTTAGAATTTTTACTTTGCATTGCATAAATTTAAATTAACTGTCAAAGTTATTTAAAATCTAAACTTCAAGTAAAATTCTAATATATTTTCACTTACATAGTTAAACACTACATATGTACATACATGTGTACAAATACTAGTTAAACACATTTAGAATTTATTATTTAAAATCTAAACTTCAAGTAGAGCTCTTTATATATTTTCACTTACATATAAACTTACATAGTTAAACACTACATATATACATACATGTGTACAAATACTAGTTAAACACATTTATAATTTATTATTTAAAATCTAAACTTCAAGTAGAACTCTTTATATATTTTCACTTACATAATTAAACACTACATATATACATACATGTGTAGAAATACTAGTTAAACACATTTAGAATTTATTATTTAAAATCTAAACTTCAAGTAAAACTCTTTAATATATTTTCACTTATATAGTTAAACACATTTAGAATTTTTTACTTTGTATAGCATAGGTTTAAATTAACTCGCAAATGTATTATTTTAAATTTAAACTTCAAGTTAAATTCTTTAATATATTTTTAATTAAATTTGTTTGTTCTAAGATCAAAATACATTTAATATTTTTACTTTGTATTGCATAAATGTAAATAACCAAAAGATATTATTGGGACTATGTAAAACAATAGTTATAATTAGAACTAGCTCACAGAGTTTTATGGATTTGGTAAGGGCTAGTCCCAATCTATGAGCCAAATTACTATAAATCATGTCATATGCAATGGATCCCTAAACAATAATAACTCGGCAAAATTATTGTTATCAATTTAAAGGATAAAGTTGTTATTAAAAAACAATACAGCTAAATCAAATTATCACATCTATTAAAAAATTATGACGTGCAAATTTTAGTGATTATTCATTAAAAAAAATCAATGAAAGAATTGGCTTATACAATAAAGCTAAAATATGACATTTAATAGCAAGATTGTAAATTTACTTAATTAGCAATCAAAATGTGTTGTCATTCTATAAATTAGTTTTTGACTAACATAATACAAAAAATAGGCAAAATCAAAAGAAAAGAAAAAATATTTAGCTAAATTCTTTATCCCTTACATACTATTGTTTGGTCGGTGCAAAGAAAAGTGAATCATTTCCCTAGACATATGTACCAAAAAGATGTGCAAGAAAACTACACAATAAACTGCAAACTATAAAATACCTTACATACTATTGTTTGCCTCATACAAAGAAAATCGAATCCCTTCCCTATTTCGTGTGTACTAGAAAGATGTACCAGAAAATCACACAATTATTGAATGCACAAAAGGACTAAGAGGGGTGGGTGAATCAGTCCAGACCTCAAAACACTTCACTTCTAATCTATTAAACTTCAAACTACACTTAACTTATTACTGTAATTATGAAACATGAAAACACAAAGCACAACATACACATGAACATCGGATTTACATGGAAAACCCTAAATAGGGAAAAACTATGGTGAGAATAACACTGACAATATGAATAATTGATTGCAATGTTTAGGCTCGAGGCCAAGGAGCTCACTACCCCTAAAAGGACTAGCAAGAGTAAGGCGCACAACCTTAGGGAAAGATACAAAGGACTTGCAGTACTAAGACTCACTGTCTCGGGGCAAGATACAAATAAATGCACTAACAGCCAAAAGGAACACACTTTCTTTCAGTAGGTGCAGAGGATCAATGAACTTAAATGAATAAGATCTCTTGGTCATGAAATTGTCCTTGAACCATTATGTCAAGTGAAAAATCTCACGGCAAACATATTGATCTCAAACATTGTTTCAAAGCTCTTCACAAATATCTCTCACACTTCTATTATACCAAATTTGCTTGCACATCATTCATATTTACTTTACATCAATTCACATACATCCCATACTCAATTCATGCATCCCATACTCAATTCATGCATCTGCACTCCTATAGATACAAGACAATTCATTGAAACTCTCAACTAGGTCAACCACAAACAAAATATACAATATTACATAAATTCGGCCACTCGGACCTATAACATCTATTGCAGTCCACTCTAGATGATAAGGGGACTTAAAAATATCATAGCACATCATTTCCAATTGATTCCAATGAACCGCACACTCTAACACATCCTCTGAGGTCAACATCAAATGAAACGTGTAGATAAATAATGTAGCACACCAACCAGTCGGCCCAAAACCATTCTCCAATTCACAAAACCTAACGTGGATCTACTCATGCCATAGTGAGACCCATATCAATATTTAAGCTCATCCTCCAAAGTATATTTGGAACAAAAAGGCATGATCCATATAGGATGCACCACCTTAGTCAACTGGAAACCGAACTAACGAACAACACTGAACTCAAAACATCTTAACTTCACTAGCCAATAAAACCATCACTAAAACTAATTTGAAATACTACACAAACCAAATGAACATGTCCTCCAAGCCACAACACAAAAAACCACATATCAAAGAACCACCAAGCATTCTTTGGACCAGTTGTGACAAACAACCCACTGTCAAAAACAACAACAACTAACTCAATCATCTGAGCAATAGAAGAGTTGTAAACTTGATAGTACAACATACACAAATCATAAAAAATTATATCTAGAACCACACTCCATAATCTTCGCATGCCATAGGAATGCAAAGCATTCTTCCACTCAGACATTAAAAAATCTTTTCTTACATATTGAAACTTTCACTACACCAACCTTCCAAAAATACCTCAAACTTATTCAATATCACTACCAAACCACATAACAAAATCAGAACATACATTTACAGACCATCTGTAACACACAGTGGCATCAATGACAACACAAGACGGGTTGACATTAATGACAACATAACACAACTCAAGTTTCCAATAGCCTCTCCATTTTTCATTGATGGCAAAACCTATGTACCACCAACAAAAAATAAAATTGAACTCACTGCTGATCTCTCTCCCAAACTATATCTTTCTCCCACTTTGACATCAAGGAAAAAGGGCACTCTACTAAACTCTCTCCCCTTTTTTGATAAGCTTTGATAACTACAACACTCATTGCTCCCCTTAAGAGAAGTCACTACATCAATCCAAGAGCAAAAGATGGACTTTAGAATTTCCCCTGGACAGATGCACCATCTAAATGCATCTAGTTTAAAGAAGGATACCAATAACCTCCAAATTTTGTTAGAGATACTCAAAGGTACCCTTCACCAAAGTCTTAGTAAAAATATTTGCAATCTTATCCTCAGCAGGTACATACTCCAATCTGATGTCCTTGTCTACGACCTTCTCTCTTAAGAAATGGTACTAGATTGTAATGTGTTTAGTCCTTGAATGCATTACTAGATTCTTTGAAATGTTAATAGCACTTGTATTATCACACATAATAGGAATTGCCTCATCATAATTCACCTTAATATCACTAAGAATTTGTTTCATCCATATAACCTAATTACAACAAGATGTTGTTTCAATGTATTCTACTTTTATAGTAGATAATGACACTAAATCATGTTTCTTACTCAACCAAGAGACCAATCTGTCTTCCAAGAAAAATGCACCACCACTTATACTTCTTTTTTCATCTACACATCCAACCCAATAATTATATGTATATGCTTTCATTGTGAAATCATCATCCTTCTTATACCATAATCCATAATCTGAAGTCCCTTTCAAATATTTGAATATCCTCCTCATTTCTTGATCATGAGATTGCTTAGGATTAGTCTGATATCTTGCAACCAAACATATAGCCTGCATAATATTTGGTCTTGAAGCAATCAAATACAATAATCCTCCGATCATAGATCTATACTTTTTATGGTCAATATCCAAAGATTCATCATCCTTACTTAACTTACAACCAGTAGCCATAAGTGTTGCAATAGGTTTAGAATTAACCATCTAAAACTTCTTCAACGTCTCCTTGATATACTTGGTTTGAGAAATAAAAATAGCTCACCTATCATAGACATCTCAAATTCAGTTTTCATCTCTTTTGTAAACTTCTTACATACATCATCTCCTTCAAATATGATATCATAAACATACACAACAACAACCAACAATTTATCACCTTCATTTTTGAAATAAAGATTGCTATCAGTAGTACCTTTTCTAAACTTTTGTTGCAACAAATACCTATCCAACCTTGCATACCAAGCTCTAGGAGCTTGGTTGAGTCCATAAAGAACCTTCTTGAGTTTGCAAACCATATTTGGATCTTCGAACAACTTGAATCCATTTGGTTGTTCAATGTATACTTCTTCTTCAAGTTCTTCATTCAAGAATGTTGACTTGACATCAATCTAACATACTTTAAAGTTCTTATGAGCAAAAAATGCAAGAAACGTCCTTATAGCCTCCATTCTTGCAACTAGAGAAAAAGTCTCCTCAAATTTTATGCCTTCAACCTATGAATAACCTTTACATACCAATCTTGTCTTGTTTCTTTTAAATTTTTCATCTTCATTCAACTTGTTCCAAAACACCCACTTAGTTCCAATCACATTCTTATCAATCAATCTAGGTACCAATTCTCATGTTTGGCTCTTCTCTATCTTATTCAACTCCTCTTCCATTATCTTAATCCAACTTTCATCCTCTCTATCTTTCACATATGTCTTTGGTTCCACCTGAGATAAGAAACAATAGTTTACTTATTCACTAGTTTTTGCAAGTCTTCTTCTTGTCTAAACTCCTTTATTCTTGTCTCCAATGATCTATTCCTCTAAATTATTCTTTCACACATACTTTGTTGATGTTTTAGGAGTATATTCAGGTTCCTTTTCTTCTACACTTGTTTATTATTTCTCTTCTAGAGTAGTCTTCTCTTCTGCAACCATCAGAACAACTTCTATCTTAGTCTCATATTCAGGTACAGTTTTAGTCTGATTCCATTCTCCACTAACTCTAACATTTGCACTCTCAACAATCTTGTTTGGCCCCTTGTTGTAACATCGATATGCTTTACTCCTTGTAGAATATCCCAAGAATATGAGTTCATCTAATCTTGCATCAAACTTTCCTAGATATTCCCCACCTCTCCTTATGTAGCACTAGCTTCCAAAGATTCTAAAATACTTGACTATAGGAGATCTTCCATTCCATAACACATAAGGTGTCTTTATGTGATTCACTCTTATTTGAACCCTATTAAGAATGTAAACATTAGTGTGCACAACCTCTTTCCAATACACATTAGGTAGGTTAGCATTTGTCATCATAGTTATAGTCATCTCAATAATAGCCATATTATTTCTTTCAACAATTCCACTATGTTGAGGGGTCCTAGGAGTAGAAAAAAATCTTCTAATACCATACTCCTCATGTACTCTATCAAATTCATTTGAATTAAACTCTCCTCTTTTATAAAACCTTAAACATTTGATCTTAGTATCAACTTGATTCTCAACCATAGACTTGAATATTTAAAAAAAAAATTAAAGCTTCATATTTTTCTCTCAAGAAAGTAACCCATGACATTCTAGAATAATAATCAATAATAAACATAAAATACCTTTTACCATTCAGTCCTCTTGTCCTTGTAGGTCCACATAGATCTGTATGCACCAGCTCCAAAGGTTTTGAAGTTGAATAATCCTTGTTTTTTAATCTCCTCTTTGTTTGCTTTCCTAGCTAACATTCCTTGCACATAGTATCAACAAGTTTGATAATATTTGGTAAATATCTTATGACACGAGTAGAATTGATCTTCACCATATTATCAAAATTGATATTCTCATCCTTTTGTGCCACAACCAACATTCACTACTCCACTCCAACATACAACTACTTCCACTATTATCTTTCACATGTAAACATTGGCATTAGTCCTTATACCTTCTATAAGTAATCTTTAGGAACTTCCTTTTTCTAATCTCACATCTAGACTCACGAAATTTAATCTTATAACCCTTACTGCACATCTGAATCACACTCAAAATATTATGTCTCAAACCCTCAACATAATAAACATTATCAGTCTTATGCTTACCATCAATTTAAATAATACCTCTGTAAAGCGGAAAATCGCGATCGAACCCTAGTTGCTCTCCCCTCTTCCAACTCCGAGGAGAGAGAAGGGAGGTTACTCTAGGGTTGATGGTTTTCACTTAGGGGAGAGACTTTACATTCAAAAGAGGGGTTGAAACCCACAAGATCCAATCCCACGCAATGCAAGATTGGATGCTAAATGAGTTTCAAGGGTTATGACAGCAAGGCTACCCTCTTTTGTAAAGAATGTGCATAGAAGAATTAAGCTAGGAATGCATAGAAAGTGAGAAAGATTCGCTTATAAACTGAGATAGGAATACAGTATGAAGCTGCGGACCTGGAATTAGCAGTAAAATGTCGATACGGCGTTGTCCTGTAAATTTGAGCGAAAGTTGCCGGGACGATGGCGCCCGAGCGCTACGGTCCTCCGAAAAATCCGCGAAACGAAGGGGGATCTATTCGTCTCTGCACAAGGATTCCAGATCTTCAATTTCAGCCGCATACCTGCAACCTACACACAGAAAAGCGAAGACGATTGGGGGGTTAGGGATTAGGGGTTTGCCTTTAGGTCAAACCCCGGTTTTGGAATTAACCAAGAAATGAGCAATGCTGTAAATGTAAATGTCTGTAATGTAAAACAAGTACTAATACCTTGTTGTAAGGATGTTTGTATCCTTATGTGCGAAGGTATAGATGTTGTATGTTGTATGTTGTAAGTGATCTCCTCTTCAATGGTTGAATCCTTGTCTTGAATGTAACACTTAGCCTTGAATGGAGACTTGAAATGATCAATTGCTTGAAGGAATGCTTGAATGTTTGAATGCTTGAGTATAGTTTCCATGCTTTTTCCATCATATCGAATGAAAGAGGAAAATGTAGTTTATATACTTGTCAATTAGGGCTGATAGACTGATTTTCCCGACCTTAGGCCGACCAGGAAAGATAATTTTCCAATTTGCAAACATAAGGACCCAAAGTCCAAAGGAGACCGGGCCCAAAATAGGACCTAGGGACCAGGGCGCTGGGCGCTCTGGTCCCACCTCCCGGGACAACAGGGTGCAAAGGAGGTTCAGGCCAGGGTGCAAGAAAATGCAGTTTTCAGTGTCATAATCAGGTTTCGGGGTCTCCATTCAGGTTGCGTGTTGCGTCGCCATCGTGAAGACCCAAATGCGGTCGAAATTGCAAGTGTCGCAATTTTAGGACGCTACATTTAGCCCCCACTTTAGCAGGAGTATGTATGCTCATACTTCCGGTAAAGTACAAGGAAACAATATTGAAAGACTTTCACCACGTCAAGGAGGCAAGACACACCAAGCCCCTAGTGGACTAAGGATCTTACGACTTCGATTGACAAAGTAAAAGGGAAGATCACGAGGGAGAACCATGACTGTCAGTAGTAAGGTTCCCTCACTATGAGTCATGCAAGAAAGATATCAAAAATTTTCAAGGCAAGGCTAAATTTGTCAAGAAATTTTCAAGTATCTTGAAAAGATATGAACGGGATGTATGCCCCCCTACGTTAAAGTGATCGCACACGCCTCACCGGGGGTGATTGCTTTAAGGTAGTGATACATATAAGGAATGAGAAAGGGAAAGGAGCACGTTATCACAAGGATTTAGCCCCCAAGTGTGAGATAAGCCCAAGGATAATAGACACAAAACACAACACACAAGGTGACTTCGCTTACCTCGGGGTCAGTATGCTGTATGATAATTCATGTGTATCATATGTATGTATGCATAATTGTTCTTCATTTTCCAATCAAGGAAGGTCACCTAGAAGAAGGGAACACATGTGTCTTTTGAGTCAACATGAGAGAGACCAAAAGAGATCTCAATGCTTTGCATCGTCCTCAAGTAAACAACACCAAGGACAACAAATAGAAGAATGAGAATAACATATAGAAGAAGTAACCCAAGAGAGGAGGAGAGAATCTGCTATGCTAATGTAACTAGTCTAGCACGTCATCTACCCCCCGATCTTGCTGATCAATGTTTCGGGAAGGCAGGGAACACGCTAGAGGAGGAACATTCAACATAGCAGATGGAGCTATCACAAGATCCAAACAAGGGCTATGTTCATGTTCCAAGCCACGTTGTTCTTGTCTAGGAGCTAGGATAAGTGCTTTAGAAAATTTATTAGATAAATGGTTATCAATATCAACAAGTTCATATTCACTATCAGAAGCAAGAGAAGCAACATTTTCATCATGAATAACATTTTCATCTATAGCATCATCAAGATTTATAAAAATAGGGTCTTTAATTCGCACAGGATCAAGACCATCATGCATCTTATGTTTTGGAGATTTTGGAGAAAATGGAATAATGCTTGTTGAAGGTGTTTTTGGAGATTGCAAAGTTTGAGAAGCAGCTGCTTGAGCTCTAAGACGACGCTTTCGTCGGCGTTCACGTGCAGAACGATTTCGTCTAGTCTTAGTAGGAAGTGGAGAAGATTGAGGAGGAGGAATGTTCTCAGTCTTATCACTTGGGTGTTTAGGTTGTGGTCTCTTAGGCTGGATAATAGGAGAAGAAGAAGGTCTCTTCTCTCTATAAAAAGAAGGAGGAGGGACTGCTCCATATAAAGGAGGAATTCCTGGTTTAGGAAGGAGACCAAGTCCATCATGACGAGGAGGGATAGGTCTACTTTTAGGAAGTTTATTAGATATAGACATAGTCACATCCATAGGGATGGGTTGGGAATCTTCTTGAGGAAAGACATTAGTTTTATCTTTCAATGGAAGAACTTCCTTCTCAAGAACGATAGGAATGTCAAGTTTGGGTGTTCTAGGTGCACTTAGAGATAGGATCATATCTGTTTTCCACTTTTGATAAGATTTAAAAATATGATCACTTCACAGAGGAAGAGATTGGAATTGTTTAGGCCAAAAGTAATCAATAGGAACGCTAGAAGTTCTTTCAGCTGGTTTAAAGAGACTATGATTGACAGTAACAACTTCACCATTATGGGGAAATTTCAAACACTTGTGAATAGAAGAAGCAATAGCTTTCATGGAAGATAGCCAAGGATAGCCAAGCTTCACACGAAATTGTTCGGAAGATGGAATAATAGCAAAGTTCACATCAAGGGATTTGTTATGGACCTCAATAGGCAATGTAATAGAACCAATTGCAGGAGAAGAAAATGCATCAAATAGTTTCACAATCACATCTGTTTTGTCATATATCACTTGATTCAATTGCAAAGTAAAAAGAAATTCTTCAGTAATAACATTAACCATGCACGAAGGATCAATAAGCACTCCACGACAAGGTGTATTCTTGACTTTTGCAACTATGTATAAAGGACCATCAGGTGCCCTAATGGTTTCACTGGAATCAAATGTGATGGAAGGTTCTTTAGGGTTTTCTTGCTGCTCTACAAAGTTAATCACATTCGGAGTCATAGACACAAGACCATCAGATGAAAAAGAGGAATCATTAGTCTCAATCGCATTAGAGGTATGAGAAGGTAATGGATCAGTGAAAATCTGAAGATTTTGATTAGGAGGAGCTACAGATGTATTGCCTTTATCATTCACTCCAGAAACATAAATAGTATTATTATCAATCAAATCTTGAATTTTACCCTTTAAAGAAAAACATTTTTCAGTATCATGCCCAGGCTGACGATGGAATTGACAAAAAGCTTTGTTATCAAAATAAGGTTTAGTAATCTTTGCAGGATCAATTTGTCTTATAGGAGGAAGAGTAAGCACATTTTGTTCCAATAACTTATTCATAATACTATGCAATGATTCATTCAAAGGAGTATACTTTCTTTCTTTCTTGAAAAATTTAGAAATAGGAGGCACACCTGATGCTGCATTCACATTGTTGTTGATGATGTTTTCATTGAATTTGATGGAATCTCTGTTCGGTTTAAACTTCCCAAATGGTTGTTGACTACTATCACCCTTATCACTCGGAGCCATAGGATGTGATTGTTCTATTTGACTCACAGTCAGTTGATAATTGTGAAGAGTTGCACACAACTGTTGGAAAGAAGTAAACTCAGAAAACAAAAGTTTGTCTCGAATATCTTTTTGTAAATTAGAAATAAAGATTCTTTGAATATCATTGTCAGTCACTGGAAAAGAAATTTGAGCATACAAATGCTTATATCTACCAATAAAATCAGTCACTTTTTCTTTAACACCTTGTTTACAATGCATTAAATCAATCAAAGTAACTTTAGGACTTATATTGTTTTGAAATTGTTGAATGAAAGCATTTGCAAGTTGTTCGAAAGAAGTAATAGAATAAGAAGGCAACGAGCAATACCATTGTAGGGCTTTGTCTCTTAATGTTCTAGTGAACAGTTTTGCAAGCAACCTTTGGTCATAAGCAAAATCGGTACATATTGTTTGAAAAGTCTTAACATGTGTTAGAGGATCATCCTTACCATTATAAAGCTCCAAATGCGGGATTTCAACATGTTTAGGAGGGATAGCTCGAACAATGTCAAGAGAAAGTGGGCTCGCAACATCAAATGTGGGCACACTAAACTTAGATTGATTCATAGAGGCAATTTGTTGCTGTAAAGAAGAGACAGTTTGTGCAAGATTGTTAATGGTCGCTTCAGTCGAAGAGTTCATATTAGATGTGTTGGATTGAGATGGAGGTGTTATGTTATTGAAAGAAGGTAAAGAGTAAGGTGGTGGGACCCTATGATAATTAGTCATAGGAGATGATTGGATAGGAGGAACACTACAAGGAGGAATGGAATGATTGAATGAATTGCCCCCTTGCGTCATGTTCATTTGTGGAGATATAATAGGGACACTCATTGAAGGAGTGAATGAAGAAATCGGATTAAATGAAGGAAGAGGGTTAATTGAAGAGGAAGGATTGCCCCCATGACTGGTGATCATAGGAGGAATGTCTTGTGTAGAAGTAGCCATTATGTTTGATGTAAAGGTAGGTATGCTAGCAATAGAAGTCATCAAAGGAATAGAATGATTGACTTGAGTAGGAGGTTGTGTATAACCCAAATTTTCAGCACAACTCTTCATAGGCATCACATTCGAATCCACAATGTGTGCAATACCACGCAAAATATCAATTCCATTCTTATCACTTTGAAGCATACATTTTAGACCCTCAATTAAAGGAAGAGCTTGACTATCGAGGTATTCCTGAGACATTGTCGAAAATCGTCAAATTGGTTATCCAATTTCGAAATTTGTTCTTCAGAAACCTCATGGAGAGCTTCTTCATCATTAGGAGGATTAGAGGAATTACCCATGTCCTCGTTAAAAAGGCTATTCAAATTAGGTTCCATCTCCTCGGTAATTAAACCTCGGAAAGACTTAATTCTACGGCTTCGTCTAACGGGAATAGTGTAAGTAGGGCTTATTGTTGTAAAACTCACGCACTAGAGAGGGAGAGAAAATTTTGATTTTAGAGGTAGCAATTTTCAGTAAAATCAGCCAATCTTCTAGATTTAAGCTGTTAAATACAATCAGGACAATCTCCCGAAATTTCAAAAAAAATGTCAGGGACCGTGGCGCTTCGGAGTGCACACGGTCCCAACAACTTTTTTCGAAATTTGCAGGGATGAAAGTTATGATGATTTTAGAGCTAATCTGAAAAAATTGAGTGGTTTTACGATCTGTAGATAGGCCAAATTAAAGTTGCAATCTCAAAATTGAACCCTACCAAGATTGTCGAAAAATGCAAAAATTTGAATTTTGAAAAAGAGAGGGAAACTGAAATTTTGAATTTTATGATTTTAGAGGGAATGTCAAGAGCAATGCAAATTTTGAAATTTAAAAATTGACTCAATTTCACGCAGAATTCAATTTTGAAAGCGGAAATCAAAGTTGTTGTAATTAAGCACTTAATTTCAAAAGTCACAAATTGTAAGAATTTGAATAAAGCACTGAAATTTTTAATGAATGCAAACACACTTTTCAGATTTAGGACAGTAAGAACACAATTTTGACACAAAATTTCAATTTCGATGATTTTTGAATGTTTAGAAGCCTTAATCCAAGCAATCACAAGACCAACTTTGACTGTAATTTTGAAAGTGTTATAATTGATAAAATCAGCCAAAATTCTGGATTTTAGCAGGAAAATACAGTAAGATTTAGCTCCCGAAATTTCGAAAAAAATGTCGGGGACGATGGCGCTCGGAGTGCACACGGTCCTCGCAACTTTTTTCCAAATTTTCAGGGATGAAAGATATTGTGATTTTATTGCGGAATCCAAAGTTACAGCTGATTTGGAGATGTTTTGATCAGTGAAATTGTCGGACAAAGGTTGAATCAAGAGGGTTTTAAAAATTAGGGTTTTAACACTTAACCACTTAATTTTCAAAATTAAAGCACAAATATGAATTGATAATTTGTAATAGAAGGGTAGATCTGAAACAAGCATTAACATTTAGACATTTCACAAGCTTAATTACTAAAAAGAAAATTTAGGGTTTTTATGCAATTAACCTCTAAAATTTTGCAAAAGATCAACATGGAAATGTAATCAAGGAATCCAATTTTCAGATCTAACCATGAATAATCGAAAAGGATGTTCATGTCGGGTTCACCAAAATGTAAAGCGGAAAATCGCGATCGAACCCTAGTTGCTCTCCCCTCTTCCAACTCCGAGGAGAGAGAAGGGAGGTTACTCTAGGGTTGATGGTTTTCACTTAGGGGAGAGACTTTACATTCAAAAGAGGGGTTGAAACCCACAAGATCCAATCCCACGCAATGCAAGATTGGATGCTAAATGAGTTTCAAGGGTTATGACAGCAAGGCTACCCTCTTTTGTAAAGAATGTGCATAGAAGAATTAAGCTAGGAATGCATAGAAAGTGAGAAAGATTCGCTTATAAACTGAGATAGGAATATAGTATGAAGCTGCAGACCTGGAATTAGCAGTAAAATGTCGATACGGCGCTGTCCTGTAAATTTGAGCGAAAGTTGCCAGGACGATGGCGCCCGAGCGCCACGGTCCTCCGAAAAATCCGCGAAACGAAGGGGGATCTATTCGTCTCTGCACAAGGATTCCAGATCTTCAATTTCAGCCGCGTAGCTACAACCTACACACAGAAAAGTGAAGACGATTGGGGGGTTAGGGATTAGGGGTTTGCCTTTAGGTCAAACCCCGGTTTTGGAATTAACCAAGAAATGAGCAATGCTGTAAATGTAAATGTCTATAATGTAAAACAAGTACTAATACCTTGTTGTAAGGATGTTTGTATCCTTATGTGCGAAGGTATAGATGTTGTATGTTGTATGTTGTAGTAGTATGTTGTAAGTGATCTCCTCTTCAATGGTTGAATCCTTGTCTTGAATGCAACACTTAGCCTTGAATGGAGACTTGAAATGATCAATTGCTTGAAGGAATGCTTGAATGCTTGAATGCTTGAGTATAGTTTCCACACTTTTTCCATCATATCGAATGAAAGAGGAAAATGTAGTTTATATACTTGTCAATTAGGGCTAATAGACTGATTTTCCCGACCTTAGGCCAACCAGGAAAGATAATTTTCCAATTTGCAAACATAAGGACCCGAAGTCCAAAAGAGACTGGGCCCAAAATAGGACCCAGGGACTAGGGTGCTGGGCGCCCTGGTCCTGAAGGACCAGGGCGCTGGGCGCTTTGGTCCCACCTCCCGGGACAGCAGGGTGCAAAGGAGGTTCAGGCCAGGGTGCAAGAAAATGCAGTTTTCAGTGTCATAATCAGGTTTCGGGGTCTCCATTCAGGTTGCGTGTTGCGTCGCCATCGTGAAGACCCAAATGCGGTCGAAATTGCAAGTGTCGCAATTTTAGGACGCTACAACCTCTAACACAACTAGGTGCAGCTTCCTCACTTGAAAACTTTACTGATCCACCATCATACTTCTGAAAATTAATAAACTTTCATGTATCACCTATCATATGATTTGAACATCTAAAATCAATTATCCATGATTTAGGCTCCACTTTTGCATGTAGCGCAATCTTCTCATTCTCTAGTTTTTCACCGTTCTTTATATCTTTCAGATTACCAGACTTTTCATCATTCTTCTCCTCTATATTTAAAAACAATGATTCTTCATTTGATTCATCATCATATTCTTCTTTAGACAAATAGGTTTCTATTGAGCTAAAATTCTTCTTGGGTTTGTCTTTGTCATCTATTCTCTTATTTCTATTATTGCATATGTGATTATGTATTCTGATGCAGAGGCCTTCTTACAACTAAGGACAAGTCCAAAATGTTAGGGTCTGACCCTTCAAATGACTAAAATGACCCTACAAGGAAGGACTCCACATCTTAAGGTTTTCAACTACTCTCCACTACTCAAGCCTAACACCTACTCAAGATGAGTAAATGGCTTCAAATTCTCTAGCATGCCTCATCGGTGACTCCTACTCTTAGGGGTTTTGGAATTGGTCCATTTATGACTACTAAGAACTATTCCAAGCATTGTTTTAGGGTTTTGTCTTCAAATCCTTATACCTCCTTTGGAAACCTACCCCCCTAGGCTAGTAGCCCTATTTAGCGAGAGAATTGACCTTAACTCCAAAATCCTCCACACACTCTAACAAACTACTCACCATTATAGATACCCTTTTGGTAGTTATACTCATCCCCAAAATGGGTTGGCAAGATCTGCAACCTAAAGGTCTGAACCCCTTAGAAGCCTAGAGACCTAATTAGGGCGATTAGGCCTAATTTACAAAACAACCCCCATTATCGGTATCCAAAATGAAGAACCAACTTTATGAGAATGTGGGGAATGGTGAATAACCTCTAATTCTAGGTTTTCATGCCTGGAATGCACCACTATCAGATTTTATGATGACTATCCTAAATTTGCTTAAGGTAGTCACATAGAGATGCCTACCTAGGTTTGCTTCTTTCTCCTCACAACCAAGTCTCCCCTAAAAAACCCATGAAAATCCTAAAATACATAGGCCAATCCTGCACTACACCAAAGGAAGAAACTTTAAGCTGACTAGAATGCAAGATATGGCCATTTTTGGCTAAAACCCTAGCCAAACCCTTACTTTCTGGGTTACAGTAAAAAAAATAGAGAGTTCTCACAACACAGAAACAATAAAGCCTCAGACCACTACCAAATAAAATTTAGTTCATTCCTCCATCTACTCCATGAATGGTGTGACTCAATTCACTCCGTACAAGATCGTACAACTTCTGCAAACTCATAATTTCTGGAAAAACTCAATCTTGTTTGTGTCTTATTGCTTCCAACTTCAAATCACAACATCACCTACCTTGGGAATCATATCCACAAGGATTATAGACCTCTCCAATGGTTTCCAACTGAAATTGGAAGAGGTTGGAGCCATTGAGAGGCTTACTTCAACCGCATTTTGAAAAGTTACACTTTCAAAAGTTGCATTTTTGCATAAGAAGTTGTCAAACTCTCTAAGGTTGGGATCCACACACTTGGATCAACCAAACACCCCTAAAACATCCTAAAAACCTGTCAAACACAAAACCAAACATTCTACTACCCCTATTGACCACATTGTCCCAATTGGCTTATCAAATTGCCTAATCAGTGACATGGGTTTACATGGTGGGGTCTTTATTGAATACATGAAACTTTCATAAACCCAAGACACTAAGACAAACACTATGATCCTATTCTTCATCCTCAGAGCCATGATTTTCTTGTTGAAGAGGTGCTCCTGCATCATAATCCCTTGTTATAATCATCAAGTCTTCAACTATAATCTTCCTTATAACTGCATCTAGAAGCATAATGACCAATTCTTCCACAATTGAAACATTTGAAGGGTAACTTACATTTATACTTTTTAGATCCTTTCTTCGGTCTTTTTATAAAGTTTGTTTCTATCTCATCCATGTCATTTCTTGATTCAGGTTCATCTTCAATCTTCATGCTAGCTTTGAATGCAACATCTTTATTCTCTTTTCACAAATCATCTAGCTCAACAATCTCAAAGGCAAAGAGTGAGCCATATAATCCAAGGTGTATTTGTCCATATCAGGACTTTCTTCAATAGCATAATTCTTAGGTTTGTATCATTCAGACATTGTTAACATCACTATTCTCACAACTTTACTTTCTTCTATTTTGCTAGCAATAACCTTAGTTGCACTCACGGTCTCATTTACTTTATGTATATATTTTTCAATGTTCTCATCATCAATCATTCTCAAATTATCAAAATTTACTTTAGATTTGTCAACTTGGCTTGCTTTGTCTTCTCATCACCTTCATATGTGCACCACTCATTTTTTCCCAAATCTCTTTAGTTGAAAATTTTGCCTTCACATTATTCTCATGTGCCTTATGTTGAATATCCCAAACAACTGAGAGGGGGTTGAATCATTTATCAATTAAAAACTTTTACTTATTTCATAGAAATGAATTCAATAAACTAATTCTTGATTACTTAACCATAAAAAAATATAAGCATGATAGAGCACACACATGAAACACTAGATTTTACATGGAAAACCCAAGAAGGGAAAAACCACG
Source organism: Cryptomeria japonica (assembly GCF_030272615.1). Classification (NCBI taxonomy): domain Eukaryota; kingdom Viridiplantae; phylum Streptophyta; class Pinopsida; order Cupressales; family Cupressaceae; genus Cryptomeria; species Cryptomeria japonica. The sequence continues at coordinate 405,213,293 of NC_081409.1, forward strand.
AAGAACGATATTTCTTAAGTATAAAACACCTATTAGGGTGAAACTGATTAAGGTGATTTTTACAAAGAGTGGCTCACTACCAAAATGCTCATTATGGGTGGGCTCACTGTGATCAGGAAATAATTTCAAAAATATCAAATTTGGAGTCATTTTGTTGTCATCGGGATAGTTAACCCGATAAAGTGTCATTGCTGTAAAAAAATTATCAAATGTTGTCATCGGGATAGTTATCTCGATAAGGTGTCTCTATTGTAAAAAGTGTCAAGTTTGTCATCAAGATAGCTATCTCGATAAACTATCATCAAGATAGTTATCCTGATAAAGTCTCATCGGGATAGCTATCCCGATAAAGTGTCATTGGGATAGTTTTCTCTATCGGTTTTGGAAAATGTTGTTTAGCCGACTGTTGATAGCTATGTCGATAGACGTCCAAAAGCCTTGTTTGGTATAGTTATGTCGACATCGATGTCTAGCAGTGGGTTGTCATTTCGGGATTGTAATTCCGATGTCAGGATTTGGGAGTCGAACAGCCATGCATCCCAAAGGTCTGTTGTGACCGCTGGAAGTTCAAAATTTTGTATAAATGTGATTTTGGAATGAAGGGAATCACTTTTTGGCTTGCTACAATTTTGAATTAATTTTGTTCTTGAAATCAAAATTGACAATACCGCAGGTTCACACCAGGTATTGTACTCTGAAACCATAATTCAGATTAGTGGTATCAGAGCGGGTTCACTCCTGTATGTCACATTGCATGCGACCAACATATCGAAAACTTGGGTTGGAAACAAGAAATCCTTCAGGCTACCTTCCTCTAAGACGCTCGTGATCACAGATGTCAAAATTTTAAAATGATGATGACATCAAAGTATTGGTTGAAGACGCATTGAAGAAGCAATGTGAAGAAATGATGGAATAGTTTAAACAGATGCTAAAAATTCATGGGGCACAAGCAAACCCGCCATTCACCAGATAGACTCCATTCACGGTGTAGGTGAATTTTTATATCCCTACATTCCAGGGAAAGATTGATGCGGATGTTGTTGATGATTGGTTATCAAAATTGGAGCGGTATTTTTCTATTAATCAATTCTCAGATGAAGAAAAAATTACTTTTGCTCTTCTCAAAGCTAAGGGTCATGTGAAACATTTATGGTAAGCAAAAGTATCATTTAAAGAGTTACAAATTGGAAATACATTTGTTTTTGATCAAAAACCTACATGGGGAGAATTCGTGGAACACGTAAAGGAAGAATATTTTCTTGCAGATACATACGAATAGAAGTATATGCAGTGGCAATTACTTCGATAGAAAAAAGATCAAACAGTTCAGGAATATACCAACACATTCCATGCTCTGTCAACAAAGCTTGGCATCAAAGATTCTGAAAAAACATGGAGTTCTAAAATATCAAAGTGGGCTTCATAGGTATATCCAAACTGAGACGGAGTTTCTGAACATAGAGACTTTATCTAGTGCTTACAAGTTTGCTTCAAAGATTGAAGAGAAGTTCGAACAAAAAGGAAGAAGGGATAACTTTGCAAATAGTAAATGGAAGGGTTAAAGTAGAAAAACCCTAGGGAAACAAATGACCAAAGAATCATTCTCCACTTTGCCAATGAAAAAGACATGGGGTGTGAAGAAAGTATAGCAAGATACAAGTATGTGGTGTGAGGTTCATAAAATCCCCTCTCATAATACAAAATATTGCAGAACTATAAAGAATTTAATGATGGAGACCCATGAGGACAAAGCGAAGCCTGAGGTGGCAGAAACTTGCATAGAAAAAGACCATGAACAGGTCATTGAGGCTAATCCATATGCAACAGTAGCTACTACAAAAATATTGTCTCTGGATGATGATGAAAGATTATTCCATTCACAAATGTGGGTTGGGGGGAAAGCCCTACATTTTATTGTTGATAGTGGAAGCCAAAAGAAGTTAATATTGGTTGAGATTGTAAAGAGGTTGAATTTGAAAACAACAACACACCCACATCCCTACTCCATGGGATGGGTAAGTCAAGGGCGAACATTCAAGTGAACCAATAATGTCACCTTCCATATTCTATCAAGCCCTTCAAAGATGAAGTTATTTGTGATGTAGCCCCTCTTGATGTTTGTGATGTTTTGTTGGGACAACCATACATGTATCAACGTCATGGCATATATGAATCTTGTCCACGTAGTGTGACAATCAAATTGGGTGGACATAAATATCGAATACTAGAGGTAAGTCCTGCACACTCTGCATCTTTAATTAGTGCTAAGCAATGTAGAAAGTTGATTGCCCAAATTGGAACATTTGAGTTGTTGATAATTCGCCCTGAGGGAGAAAGAAAATTGGTATACAATTCCCATACCACTATGAACACCTCTACCCAACAACAAAGGTCAATGGATCAAATTGTGGCAAAATATCAGAATTTATTTAAATTGCCAACTGGGGTACCCTCACACTGTCAAGCTAGACATTCTATTGATTTGATACCAGAAACTCCATTACCTCATGAATCGGTGTACCGTAGGTCACCATTAGAAAATGATGAGATTAAAAGACAGATACAAGAATTGATTCAGAAGGGACATATCCGCCCAAGTGCATCACCTTGTGGTATCCCAATTGTTTTAGCAAAGAAAAAGGATGGGACGTGGAGACTTTGTATTGATTATCGAGAATTGAATAAAATTACAGTAAAAAATAGATACCCAATCCCTCGGATAGATGACCTTTTGGACAAGCTTAGGGGGGGCAAGTTCTTCACTAAAATTGATTTGAAGCATGGGTACCATCAAGTACCAATTGACCTAGAAGATGTGTGGAAGACAACTTTTAAATCTAAGGAAGGTTTGTTTGAATGGCTAGTAATGCCCTTGGTCTAACGAATGCTCTAGCTACATTCATGAGGATGATGAATAATGTACTTAGACCATTCACTAATTCCTTTGTAGTAGTGTACTTGGATGATATACTCATCTTCAACAAGACTTGGGAGGAGCATATACAACATGTGGACCAAGTCTTTTCAACTTTGCAAGATCATGGATTATATGCAAATAAAGAAAAGTGTTCCTTTGGGATGCAGAGCATTAGATATTTGGGATATGTCATTGATAGTGAGGGTGTTCATGTTGATCCTGACAAAATACAAGTAATCAAGGACTAGCCCTCTCCTAAAAACCTTACAGATTTACGCAGCTTCCTTGGGCTGGCAAATTTTTATCACAGGTTTGTGCTGGGATTTTCACATTTATCTTGACCCTTAAATTAGTCACTGTGAGGAGGAGTGTAAGCGAAATTCAAATGGATGGGTGCTCAGCAACAAGCATTCAAGGAGTTAAATTGAAGGTTATGTTCTGCACCAGTTTCATCTCTTCCTAATCTACAATAGTCATTTGAGATACAAACTGATGCATCTGAATATGCTCTGGGAGCAGTTCTCATGCAACATAGTCATCCAGTTGCATATCGCAGTGAAGTTTTTTCTGATATAGTACGTAGCTATCCCACTTACAACAAGGAACTATATGCCATTGTTCAAGCTTATAAGTAGTGGAAGAATTATATTTTGGGTAAGGAGACTATCATTCACACAAATCACAAACCTCTTCAATTCTTGCAAACATAGGGCAAGTTGCAGAATGATAGACACCAAAGATGGTCAGCCTATCTTCAATAATTTCATCTCAATATTTGTCATAAGAAGGGGAGCATTAAAAAAGTAGCACATTGTTTGAGCATGCCTCCAATTGCACCTATAAGTATGTTACTGGAATCATGTGGTCATCAAACTGAAACCCAGACTCACTTGTACGAGAATGACAATGAGTTTACAAATAAATCAGTTGCTAAAGGGAAACATGTGAATGACTTCTATTTGCATGATGGTATGCTTTGTCACTTTGGCCAAATTTGTGTGCCCAATGTAGAGTGTAAGAAGTTGATATGGGAAGCTCATTATAGCAAGGTTGTCGGTCATTTTGGAATAGGTAAGACTACTACTATACTCCCAGAGATATTTCTATTGGCCAAAACTGAGGAATGATGTAATTTCATATATTCAGCCTTGTATGGCATGTGCTATTGCAAATCCTGCCAATCATAAACTAGGTTTATATACGCCACTTCCTATTCCTGAAAAACCTTGGCATTCAGTTTCTATGGATTTTATAGCTACAATAGGGAAATTGACAGTTCGACGGGTCACAACCCCTTTGAAGTTTGTCTTGTTTATAAGCCATTAGCACCCATGGATGTTGCCATACCACATATTCAACCTGATTTGGTTCCAAGTGTTGATAAGGAGGAAGACAAGGAAACACGGTTTATTAATATAACTAATCATCTATAGCAACAGGTTCATGAAATCTTGGAACAAACCAATAAGAAGTATAATGAAAGGCATGATGAGCATCACACTCCCCATAATTTTCAAATTGGGGATAAGGTGTGGTTGCATAATCAGAAAGAGAGATTGCAAGGTGCCAACAAGAAGATTCACCCTCTGCGTTATGGCCCATTTAAAATCATCAAGAAAGTTGGTGATAATGAATTTGAGCTTAATTTACCTCCATTTTTGGGTCTTCATCCAGTCTTCAATGTAGAACTGTTGAAGCCGTATTTTCCTCCACTATTGGATGTTGTTGATGTTGCAGAAACCATTACTAATACATAATTGAATCCAGAAGCAGTTGTTCCAGTACGATGTGATCAGGTTATTGACACCATGGTGAAAAACTTGAAACAACAACAAATTTATTTGTACAAAGTGGTTCAAACAAGCCAGTTTCCTCAGCAGGGTAAATGGCTTACTTGGGATAAGATTCAGCTTCATTTTCCTCATCTTCTACAGAGTGTGGATGCAATGGGGCCCATTTCTTTTCAAGGGAGGAGGAATGATCAGGAAATAATTTCAAAAATATCAAATTTGGAGTCATTTTGTTGTCATCGAGATAGTTAACCCGATAAAGTGTCATTGCTGTAAAAAAAATATCAAATGTTGTCATCGAGATAGTTATTCCGATAAGGTGTCTCCATTTTAAAAAGTGTCAAGTTTGTCATCGGGATAGCTATCCCGATAAACTGTCATTGGGATAGTTATTCTGATAAAGTGTCATCGGGATAGTTTTCTCTATCAGGTTTGGAAAATGTTGTTTAGCCGACTATTGATAGCTATGTCGATAGATGTCCAAAAGCCTTGTTTGGTATAGCTATGCTGACGTCAGTGTCCAGCAGTGGCTTGCCATTTCGGGATTGTAATTTCGATGTCAAGATTTGGGAGTCGAATAATCATGCATCCCAAAGGTATGTTGTGACCGCAAGAAGTTCAAAATTTTGTATAAATGTGATTTTGGAATGAAGGGAATCAATTTTTGGCTTGCTACAATTATGAATTAGTTATGTTCTTGAAGTCAAAATTGACAATACCGCAAGTTCACACCAGGTATTGTACTCTGAAACCATAATTCGAATCACATTGCTTGGCTAAAATTGCCAGAAAAGGGCTCACTGCCTAGAAGATGAAGAAAGAAAAAGAAAGAATCTATCACTAAAGAACAACTACCACTACCTTGCAATGTTAGAAGAAACCTTTGGCTCACTGCATTTAGTACCAAACAACAACAACAACACACTACCACATTGCACAACCATAACTTCACATAACCTCTCACAAATTTGCACCAATAGGAAAACCGATTTTATTTTTCAATACACTTGCTTCTCTATCTTTCACATTACAATAATCATTTATTTATACTAGTTTCTGAAATAAGAAGTCTTCCAAGTTGGCCAAAGAATTTGTTAAAACACAATTTGAAATAGATTTACACTAAACATTCTCGCAGTGGAAAGGAATGAGAAGTGGAACATACCACAATGCACTACATTGATCAAAACAACATGTTATTCATATGCCACAATCATTGAAGCAAAATCCAAAACATTTAAGGTCAACCAAACCCAGAATGCACATATCCACAACCACAACTCCAAAGCACATCATCACATCTTGAATCAAAATAACAAAGATAAAGACATGAACAACATAAATCTAAGATATCATCATCAAAACTAGAAATGCATAGCACTACAAATATTGTCAAACACCATCATCATTGAGTACACTTTCGAAGCACCAAATCAATCACTGAAACACAAAATCAATATATTAACATCAATGACAACAATACTGACACACCATCATCTTCACATTTGCAATAATCTCCCCCTTTTATCATCGATGGCAACATTCATCAACAACAAACACAAATTCAGAATCATAACTCATCTCTCCCCCAAACAGCTCCAATGTCTCCCCTACTGACATCAAAGACAAAGGTAAGAAACAATTCAACCATCTTTAGATTCCACATAGCTCCATGTATACACCTAAAAATGGTCTGAAGATAGTTAATTAAATACACAGTTATTTGATTAATTCCCCTTCCCAATTAATTGAATTCACAAGCAATTTAATTAATTTCTCTATTCATCTACTAGTAAATAAATCTAAATGATTTATTTTTATAGTTCATCTCATATCCCCCTTTGATTAATTAATTCTAAATTAATTAATGTCTCCCCATATCAATCAATTCTTCTAATCCCTAATTAAGATTAACAAACTCAAGTTTGTTGAGATTAATTACCATTTTCCAATTATTTGAATTTCTAAATTCAAATGAGCACATGGCTCCTAACTTTAACCACCCAACCTAACCATCCCCTAACTTAACCCATTCAATCTAATCTTGGGTCTAACTAACCCTATCCAATCTTGCACATTCTAACCTCCTTATCCTAACCTCTCATGGTGTGGATATTCTCTCCTTGAGACACATGGCACTTTTGCCACGTCTCCTCCCTTGGACACTTGCCCTCTCATGAGAAAAGCTCCTTGACACTTGTCACCATAGAGATGACAAGTGTCTCTTCCTCCATCCTCTTCTCCAACTTCCTCAATCTTGGCCCTTGATATCTTCAGATCAAATCTGGACCGTCAATTCCTGCCACCTCAGCTTTGGCCTTGGAATTCCTATAAATATCCCCCATTTTGGAGCAATATGGATCCCATCTCATATCAATTTAGGCATCATTACTATGGGTAATTTGCATTTCAATTATCTAGTAATTAGATTTTGGATTAATCATAGCATGTTAATCTAGGATCTCAAATCATGCATTTCATATCATCTCCGTAGTCAATCGTGATCAAATAGCTACTCAACTCTTGAGTTGTCATTTTGGAGGTCATTTCTCCACTGAGAGCCCATCAATCCAACACCTTCAAGGTCCTCAAGAATAGAGTAAAATGGGACATTTCAAGGAAGGCTTATGGTTTGCATCTTTGATTTAGTTTTGAAATTAAGCTTTTCAATTATATTATATTGTCTCATTATATGTGTATGTCTCTTATACTAACAACATTTTTAACATCACATTAATTGGCGCCCACCGTGGGGCCTAGCCCCTTTGATCTTTAACAAGTTTGCTTGTAGGAAATTTCATTAACATGTTGATTAGCTCTTTCGAAGTGTAGATTAGCTCTCTTGGGCTCTCGAATCACGTTCTTGGTCTCTATTGTGGCATTCTGACACCTCAAATGGTGTTCATGGGAGATTCCTCAACTCTATTTTTATGTTTTTCTATACTTTAGCATTTTCAGTCTGTACTATAGCGTTTTTGGTATGCATTGTAGCGTTTTTGGTACATTTGTCAGCGTTTTCAGCATATTCAACAACGTTTCTGATTTTCAGAGCAACACTTCTGGTGTATAGATCAGCGTTTTGGGTGTGTAGAGCAGCGTCCTTGGCATATATGATGGCGTTCTCGGTCAATTTGATGGCATTTTTAGTTTTTTATTAATTTTGCAAATATTGTATGTTGCATTCCTCATTTTTGCTTCTGGACTGTCATTTTCCCGAACCTAATTTGCAGATTGTTGGTTTTGCAGGTACTTATTTTGCTGTGAAAGACCAGAGTCAAACTATTTTGCCTCCAAAGAATGCAACATAAACTACTAACTTTGTTTGCAGCCACGAGATTTTGCACTTATATTTGTTAAATTAGGCACATAGACTAATTACAATGGAAATGAACAAACATGTCTTATGTGTTTTGATGATATGTGAGTATGCTCTCACCTTTCTTAGGTGATCAGAAAACTAGACACATCCTTTGCTTTCAATAGTGCATTTCTTTAGCAAGCCTGCCCTCCCAAGGAGTTATTAACTCTTAGCCCTTAAGGCCAGTGAGAGGGAAACGACCTTAGTGGGAAAGGCTAATGCCAAGTACTCCAGCCCACTATAAAATAAATGTGTTTTTGATGAAAATCAAAGCAACGACAGTGCTCAGGAATATCTCTCCTCCGTACCTTCAGGTATATCAAACCTTGGTTTTCAAGGCTGGGAGACCTCTTAATTGAGTTTATACCCCGACGTGCCGAACAGACCCCTTACTAGTTCCAAGTAAATTAGAAGCTACCTGATTCACCTCTGAAAGAGTGATAATCTTTGAGCAAGAGAGATAGTAACTCTCCCAAGACACTTGCCATATCGTGCCCCCATTAGCGTTTGGAGTCAGATAATACGGTGTTGAGAATCCATTGCGTGAGACTCAACGACTTTATTCTGATTAGCTATTAGGTGTACACTCCCCTTAAGAGGAAGCCCCAATCATTAGTCTAGACTGAAATATGTATATATGAATTTCCCTGGATGGATGCACTAGTTCAAATTAGGAATGGATGATACCCCCAACTTCTACCAAAGATACTCAAAAGTATCTTTGCACAAAGCCTTCATAAAGATGATTGCAACCTACTCTTTTGTAGGAACATACTCAAGTTTTACTTCATTGTCCAACACCTTCTCCCTTAAGAAGTGATACCGAATAGAGATATGCTTTATTTTGGAATGCAACACCAGATTCTTAGAGATATTTATCGCACTTGGATTATCACACATGATTAAGATAGGTTTATCAAATATCACATAAATATCTTTCAATATTTGTTTCATCCAAAGTATCCAAGTGCAACATGATGCGGTTGTAATGTATTCAACTTCTATGGTTGATTAAGCCACAAAGTCTTGCTTTTTACTTAACCATGCAAATAACCGAGAGCCAAGGAAAAATGCTCCACCACTGGTACTCTTTTTGTCATCACTTCCTATCCAATCTGCATTAGTATATTCTTTTAGAGTAAAATCTGATCCTCTGAGATACCACAGTACAATTTTTTTTGTACCTTTCATATAACTGAAAAATTTTCTTTACTGTAACAACATGTCTCTTTCCTCAAACCAGCAATCCCATTTGGAGCAAAGTTTGGAACAACTTCCTGATCCCTAAAGTCAACATTTTATTTTGGCTTTCTTCTCATAATAGCACCCTTACTCTTAACAATTTAATCCTAAGGGGTTTCAAATTCCCTAATAGATGTGAGCTTTGTCAGAAGGAGGGGGAATCAGTTGATCACCTATTTTTCCACTGCTCCTTCACCTAGGATATTTGGTGCAAAATGTGGGAAAAATGGAAAATTAACTCGGTCATGAACAAGAGCATCAAGGATATCATCTGGCAATGGAATTTTCCAACCAAATGCCAAATCATCAAGAACCTGTGGTCTTTGACCCTCCCCATGATATGTTGGGGCATTTGGAAAGAAAGGAATAATAGGATATTTAGGGAAGTTAAGTGTAATACTTAGGTGGTCTTTGAAAAAATATGCAGGGCTATAAAGGAGAACATCAACATTCCTCACAAGAATAATCAACAATGGTCTACTACAAATATGAATGATATGGAAAAAGACATCCTTACTGAATGGAACCTAATACATAAGGTCCACAGATCAGACAATAAGAAGAAGAGAGATAACATTGTATGGAGGTTTCCTGATTATGACTGGATAAAGGTTAATTTTGATAGGGCAGCTAAAGGGAACCCTGGGAAGGCTGGTGGAGGGGGAGTTATTAGAAATGCTCAAGGAATTTGCATTGTTGCTTTTTCTTCCCCTTTTGGAACCCAAAATAACCATGTGGCTGAAGCTCTGGTAATGCTAAAGAGCCTCCAGCTAGCTCAGGAATTCAAATTAAAAAAAAATTGGCTTGAAGGGGACTCTTTAAACATCATACAAGCCCTTAAAGGTACTAGTTCTGTTTCCTGGAATATTTCCAATGTAATTAAAAATGCTAAAGATATGCTAAATAACTATGTTAGCATTATTATAACTCATACCTTTAGAGAGGGCAATAAGGTTGCGGATATCCTTGCCAATGAAGGGGTCAATTTGGAGAAGGATGTCAAATACATAGGAGAAAATCACATCAAACGGGAGATTAAGGAGCAATTATACTTTGATCGCCTCAATGGATCAAGCTAATCTCATGATTTATTTTTGGGGAACGAGTACCAATGACAGCTTTTGGGGGCGGATTAACTGTCAGATGATGAGTATTTCTCAGCATCATAACCAAGATCATATGTGTGTGAAAGATAATAGTAATAATAGCTGGGTTTGTGTGGACATGAGTAGCAATCTCAAAACTACGAAAGAGTCTTTACACGGGGAAACCAGAAATAACAAGTTTTCAGAGCTTTATCCACGGATTGAGAATTGTAGCAGAGGGTATCTTTACTTGGAAATTAGAATGGGCGGTAACCTAAACATGAATGAGCCTTCGGGTTGTGAGAATTGGAAGAGCGAAAGAAAGGTTTGGAGAAGGCTCCACAGACACGGCTTCACTGATTATATGGAGAAGCTCCATGGAAGTAGAAACTCTGTGTCTTACGGTTTCGCTAAAAGCTAGAGCAACAACAGGGCTACCCTGTTTGGGGAGATTTGGTAAATCGATGAAAATTTGATTGTGGAGGTCACGGGACTCAAGATGGAGGGGACTAAATTCTATAGGGATAGGAAGTATGCCGCTGAAGCTTTCAAAAAATTCCCAAAGATGGAGGATGAGAAGGGCAACTTGGTGAAGAAGGACAACATATCATACTACACCCCCCAACAGGTAAAGCATTTCTGACAAAAAGTTCTCAGGGCTTTAATGGAATATTTGACTGTGGATGGAAGATTTACAAAAAATTATAACTATCATTTCACTATCCTGAACCACTTCCGCCATGGGGCTAAAATATCCTTGCCCTTCTATTTAGCCTCCTCTCTAAACGAGAGCCTTGCCGACCATGCCAAAAAGCCCAGCTCCTATCCTTTAGGGCACCAGGGACTCATTCTACTTATTTATGAACATATTAAGGATAAGGCTAGGGCAACCAAGGATGATCCTTTGATCATCAATGCTCAGATATCTGAGAAATGCAAAGATTCTGATTCGAATGGGGAGCCCAGCACCCCTACCCATAAAAAAAGGAAGGTTGAAACAGAGCATGAAGAAAAGGATGTGCATTGTGATGAAGAAGAGGGAAAGGATAAGGACACTGATACTGAAATGGAGCCTAACAAGGAGGAGAATTATGGTGAAGGGGAGGAAGGGGGAAATTCTGAGAATCTTCAATCCAACCCTAAGGGCTTGGAAAGTGAGAATGAGGCTCTGAATCCTAAGGAGGGTGATAACCCTAATGCTGAGGAGACTGAACAGAGCAAGGACTCTGCAGATACCATCCTGGACATCGCTCGCAACTGCACCCTTGAATTCTTTAATTTTCAGAAGTGGGTTGTTGAAAGCATCACCAACATGCAGGGTAAGCAAAGGGAGCTAGAAGATAAGATCAATAAGTTGATTAAGATGTCTGACTTTGGGAAACAGAACAAGGAGATGGAAAACAATGAAGCAGAGGAGGAAATGGAAATGGAGGACTGGCTGGAGAAAGATCTGATAAAAGGCGACCTAAAACATTTGGAGGATGTTATTAAAACCATGAAAGAACAGGTGGAGGAGGACAAAGACAACGTCAACGCCTGGATGGCCCGTAATGAGAAAGCATTGAAAAGCCTTATGAACCACAGCCTCCAGGTCCTTAAATTTTCTTCCCAGAATATGAATTCGCTGGTGGATCATCTGGAAAAAAAAAACCAGGAGAAGAACCTGGTAATTATAGAAGATGCTCCAACTTCTAGCCTAACCCACCAGACCCCTAGGCGCAGAACCAGGCAGACTACTGCTGAGAAGGACATGAAAATGAAAGAGAGTCAGATTGTTCAGGAAAACACCGACTTGAGGGAAGCGGCCAAGGCAATGATGCTCTTGGTGCAGAATGCAGAGGAAACCATGAAGAGTTTTTAATTTTCTTGTAATGCTGGGCTTGGGGTCAATTTTTTGCTGGCCTCTTGCTATCCTTTTCTCTATTGCTGGTTTTTTTGCTGGTCTTTTGTAGCTGTTTTGTTTTGTTTCCTTCCTAAATATCTTTCGAATGTAATTGGGTTTTGGGTCCCTTAAAACCTATTTTTACTTAATCAAAAACAACATGTCTCTTTCGGATCTTGCAAAAATCTAGCTGCAAGGCAAACACCATACATGATATTTGGTCTAGTAGTAGTCTTACAGTCCTCTTATCATTGATTCGTACTTTCTTACATCAGTCTTAGGAGATTTATCATCATTAGTCAACTTGCATCTGGTTGTCATAGCAATACATACCGGTTTAGAATTCTCCAATCTGAACTTTTTCAATAACTCTCTAACATTCTTTGATTAAGAAATAAAAATGCCTTTACTATTTTGATTCACTTGTAATCCAAGAAAGAAATTCAACTCATCGATCATAGACATTTCAAATTCCTTTTGCATTTGACCATCAAACTTCTTGCACATGCCATCATCTCCTCCAAATATTATGTCATCCACATATACAACAACAATTATGATCTTATTTGATTCAACTTTAAAGTAATGATTGTTGTCGGCTGACCCTTTTTGAAAACCTTGATTCAATATGTCATAACCCTAAATTTCATTCACTATTTTAAACATTTATTTTAAGTTTAATTAGAATGATTGGGAATGAATTTACAAATACTAAAGTAAATTGTTTTCTGTATAAAAAAGTTACTTTTAAACCTAAATGTTAAAATATTTATTATAATTATTATGTTTCAAAATCAAATGTTTGCTTTAGATATATAAAATAAAAATAAAAATAACAATAATAATAAAATGTATATATTTTATACAAATAAAAATGGTTATATAAATATAATTTATTTATAAACTAAACTTCTTATTTAAAATGATATATAATGCATTAAATTCATGAAGGGGATAATTACACATAAAATGCATGAAGAGAATAATCATAAAATGCATGAAGGGAATAATTATAAAATGCATGAAGGGAATTATCATGAAATGCATGAAGGGAATAATGATGAAATGCATGAAGGTAGGCTTTCTTATTCAAAAGGGGGAGTTTTCCAAATCATGGGAGGAGATAACATTTCATTATTTTTGCAACATTATTTTACCAACAAAAGAACTTAGCCAAATTTTGGAGAGAAAAATTCTCTTCTTGCTTGATTTTTGGATTTTGAAGAATTAATTTATTTGTGGGTGGATTTGAATGGGGTTTGTTGCATTGGAGTAGGAATTAGGAGGTCTTCAATGATGTCCACGAATTGTACAATTTTTTTTTGGTATGTTGGGAGTTCTTTGCATTTTTGTTTTGAAGAAAAATAAGGTAGGGCTTCTCACATCTTCTTCATTTCTTCATCTTTTGAATGAAAATTTGTTGCGAATTGATTGTAGTGTGTTTTTAAGCATTCTTCCTCTTTAAATATTTTCATTTGAATGAGTATATTATTTGTATGTTTTATATTTGAAAAAGAATGGGTTTATATGGGAAAATGTCGCCAACCTTTCATTAAATTACGTGAAGAGAATTTTTAACGCATTTTTGTGTTGTTGGGTGCATGGAGACCAATGGGTTCTCTTAGATTTTGGTTTTGAGTATTTTAGATTTTTAAGCTTTTTGAGGTCCATCAATGGAGGATGGCCTCTTAGATTGGTTTTTATTCAAAAAATAGAATTTGAGTTTTTTAATGATATAGTTTAATGTGGAGTGCTATATATTTATATTTTAAATTTGGCATGATTTGAGTTTGTCTTCAATCCGTTATGGTCGTGGTAGGATAAACTTAAAATCAGAGGAAAAAGGGTTAATCAAGGTTAGTAAAATGATGTATAATTCATGTACCTTAAGTATATAGTTTCAATTTGAATGCAATTTAATAAGTCATTGTAGATGCTTTATTCCATCTAGAAATTTATGGAAAAAAACTAAGAAATTATCTTCAATGTCAACTACACAATTATTTACACGAAATAGATGCTATAAGCAACTCTATAATATCTTCATTTGACACCTTACTTGTATTGTGGATATAAAGAACAAGGATTGATAAATATATGAGTACTTATGTCAACTTTGTTCTTCTAGTGTTTGAATCAAGAGTACCTTGTGACAGTTAATGATGAACAACTCATTTAGACTTTAAGGTAGAGGACAAAGATTAATGCATCATTTCCAGGGAAAATTATAATACCATGATTCATGATTTTGGACATTATCATGTATAATTGGATATCTCTATCTTATCAAGTAGTTTTCTTTTATTGACCCATGAGGAGTTGAGAATGAATTAGTATTTGAATCTTGCATTGTCCCAAGTTATTTCATAATGATTAATGCTTACCTATGGTTTTATATGCTTATACATGCTTTCTTAAGCTTGTATGCCCTCTCTATCTCCCTCATGCATGTTTAGAATATGAATGGGGAAATGTGTTGGATGATTAAACTCAAAGAAGGATGTAAAATTGGCATGTTAAAGTTGGTTTGATATTGTTTTAAATATTTGACTTATATTGATTTGGATGATTGATCCCTGCCTTCTTGGGTGACCAAGGAATTGATGTTCATGTTGTGAGAAATTGAAAGAAATGCAAAATTAAAGTCAAATGTGATTAATTACATGTGTGTAATCATGTGATTGCATTTGACCTATTAGCCCATGCTTACTAATTGAATCACTATGTTTTGCACTCTCTTCCATATCATAGTTTCAGTACATTAGTATCTTAGAATATAGATACACTATGTCGCACTAGATTCCATCACCCTGGCAATTTCAAGTTGTTAGACAACCTAGTGTAGGGTCGACAGTTCTTTGTGTCATGAAGAACTCCGAGGAAGCATAATTGCTTTGTGGTTGGGTGAAAAAGCACTCCGACGATGTTCTTCCCCATGGTGTCCTTGAGGGAGATAGATGTTAGAATCATCTATTAGGATTATCATCAACTATATACATTATCTATTATTGCAATCAATGTTATTAATGAAATAATTTCCTTATGTTTTCCTATTTCTTAGCTCATGTACTTTGACAATACATCAATTTTGTTTTTGTCTCTATTTTAATATATGTTGGAGCAAGTTGTGTTAATGTGTTCTTAATTATGCATGAGATTACTTGTGTAATTATGTAATTTAATATTTTTAATAAATGGAGGTCTTTACACAATAAGTACTTGTCTAACCTTCCATACCAAGCTCTAGGTGTTTGTGTAGTACCCCTACTCGTTTGAACTCATTAAACTCATATTTTACTATTCGTCTTTCTCAGTGGATACATTACCGTGAATTGTTATTCAGATTTATATGACATTATTCCATGCTTAATCTGAATATGAGATGCATGATTTATTTACACTATTTCTGTACTTGTGATTTATGACATAGTATGGTTTAATACAAGCACTTGTTCTTTTAAGAAAAAAAAATTACTTCACCCTTAGTTGTAGAGATTGTGATGTTTTTCCTTTAGGGTTCCTGGTGGGGCATTACAGTTTGCTTTAACTCATACAGTGCCTTCTTCAATCTGTAGACAATATCTAGATCATATAACAACTTAAATCCTTCTGGTTGCTCAATGTAGACTTCTTCTTTTAGTTCCCCATTCAAAAATAACGACTTCACATCCATTTGATAAACTTTGAAATCTTTACATGCTACAAAATCTAAAAACATCCTAATAGCTTCCATTCTAGCAACAGGAGCATAAGTCTCTTCCAAATCAATTCCTTCAACTTGAGTGTAACCCTCGTGTAACCTTTGCATACCAATCTTGCCTTGTTTCTTGCAACACGTTCATCTTCATCCAGCTTATTCCAGAACACCCACTTTGTTCCAATGACATTCTTATCTACCAGTCTAGGGAATAGTTTCCAAATTTGATTCTTCTCAATATGATCTAACTCTTCCTTCATAACTTTCATCCAATTTTGATCTTTACATGCTTCTTCAACTGTCTTAGGTTTGGCTTCAAAAATTAAACACAGTAGAACTTGTTCTATAGCAGCTTTACTTCTTGTAATAACACCTCTATTCTTATCAACTATATTTTGGTTCTCATAGTGATTCTTCTATACATACCTAAGAGTTTTAGATATAGTTGTAAGAGTAACCTGAGTTTCTTTTTGCTTATCTTCTTCTCTACTCTTCTCTTGTTCTTCTTTTCTTGCGGACTCATCAGATTCATATCTTGCTTGTATACCAAAGTCTTTGGAAATATTTTTGTCAACCTTCACATTTGCACTTTCAATAATTTCATTCAATCTCTTATTATAACATATATAAGCCTTGATTTTTGTAGAATATCCTAGGAATATACCTTCATCTTCTTTACTATCAAACTTTCCAAGATTTCCTTGATCTCTCTAGATGTAGCATTTACTTCCAAATACTTTGAAATATTTCACTAATTGAATTCTTCCATATAATAATTCATATGATGTCCTCCCATATTTCTTCAAAAATAGAACTCTATTGAGAGTGTATACTTTGACAGCTCATACACACAGCATGGTGTAGGACTTGACATCCTCTTCATCGTACCTCAAGGGGATTCCATTCCAAAATCATATCGATTATCATTTCCTTGCACTGATAACATAGTAGAATACAAGGCATTAACAACTCGATTACGAATTGCAGTTCAGTGGAAGATCCAGGAACTTCATGTTTTTGGGGACTCTCAACTTGTAATTCATCAAGCAACTGATGACTACCAAACAAAGAATGAAAAATTAATTCCTTACAAAAAAATGGTGGATGACCTAAAACAACATTTCACGAAGTTAAATTTTGAGTAGATACCAAGAGAGCAGAATTGAGCTGCAGATGCCATGCCTACAATTGCTTCACTGATCGATCTACCACAAAATGAATCCCGCTATGAGTTCTTGGTGGATAACCTTTTGGTTCCCTCATATGAGATCTCTCCTACTGAGATGATATGTGTCATTGGTCCTGATTTCCAGTTATATGGTTCCATTTTCACATACCTTTACCCTTCCTCCTAACTTATCCAACAACCAATGTCGCACTTTCATTCACCAATCTTCTCGATACGTCATTTTAGCCGATATCCTATACCGTCGAGGACTAGATGGCACTCTTCTTAGATGTTTAGAAAGGGATGAAGCTCAGATTGCATTATGCAAAGTTTATGAAGGGATATGTGGTCCACATTCTAGTGGTCCTACCTTAGCCAAGAAACTCATCAGGACTAGATATTACTAGCCCAATATGGAAAAAGACTCATATCAGTTTGTCAAGAAATGTAAGAAATGTCAAATTCATGGAGACCTCATTCATGCGCCAACACAAGAACTTCAACCGATTGCGACTCCTTGGCCCTTTTGCCAGTGGGGACTCGATCTCATAGGCAAGATTTACCCTCCTTCCTCCAATGACCATAAATTCATTATCACTGCCACAGAGTATTTCACCAAATGGATTGAAGTCGTGCCTCTTACAAAAGTCACTAGAAAACAGATTGCTACATTCATTCTCAACTACATCATTTGTTGATACGGTATTCCTATTTCCATAATCACCGATAACGGGCGTCCCTTCAAAAATCAAGATGTTTGTGAACTTTATGATTGCTTCCATATTACCCATCATTTCTCCACACCCTATTACCCCCCCCAAAGTAACGATCAAGTTGAGGCGTCTAATAAAACCATTCTTAAAATCCTAAAAAAGACAGTCGATGATGTTGGCCGCAATTGGCATATCCAACTTAATTTGGCACTTTGGGCTTACCACACAAGCATCTGCACACCTACAGGAGCCACACCTTATTCACTTGTCTATGGCATTGAAGCTATCTTGCCTATTGAGGTCAAGTTACCCTCTTTATGAGTCTCTTTGCAAAACATTATCAGTGATGAAGACTACAGGGTCTCTCGCTTGCAAGAACTAGAACTATTGGATGAACGAAGACAAACTGCTTTTAATCATCTCAAGGCTTATCAACAATGAATGAGTCGTAGTTACAATCATAAAGTCAAGCCTCACACATTTGAGGTGGGTGACTTAGTTCTCAAAGAAAATCCTAAAAATCAGCAAGACGGAGAGAAGAAGGGCAAGTACGAACCAAATTGGCTTGGTCCTTACATAATTATAGCCGCTTATGGATCTGGTGCATATTAGCTTTTAACTCCAGATGGCGAACCTTTGGAGGATCCTATCAATAGCATACACCTTCACAGGTTTTACACATAGCTCTTCAGAATATCCTAATTCAAAATACAAAAATATCAAAAAAATTCAAAATACAAAAAAATAAAAAAAATAAAAAAATCATAAAACATAAAAAATCGTTACTTGGTGAAAACCTGGCAAATAGGCGCCTCGTGACACAAAAAAATTGAAAAATAAAAAAAAGTAAAGAAAAACATTTCGTCCAATGATGAAAACCACTTTGGTGGCGCCCTGGGCAAGTACCATGGTGAAAATTGGGTCACCAGCGCCATGTGTAGAGACATTGCTCCTCCCTCCTTCAGGATTCCATTTCATCCTTTCACTTTGCACTTACTCACAACCTATCCATCCATAATAACCTTACCCATTCTCATCATGGATTGTTATTGATCTACCTCAAATTGGTTAGCCATTCATAATAATCCCTCATTTTCACCCCTTTCCATCCATAATAAATCAGCTCCTATCTATGGCTAAGGAAAACCCTAAGTCTAGTAATGGGTGTGGAAATAAGAGCATCACATGTTTCAAGGAGTATGTGTACAATTTCTTCCAACTTTCTTCAGTCTATCCACGCACAATCCACAATAAAGCAACATTTGCATCGCCAATCCGCAATAAAGTTCCATCTTCTCTGCAATAAAGTATCAATTTCATGGATTCAGTCACTTGCAGATGAGACACGCAGAAACAATGGCCTTCAACAAATCAAATCTTTCAATAGACTCAGACAACATTATGGTTCAGTGCTATCTATCCTTTTGTGAAAGTAAACATTGTGACCACAATCAAACAAGACTTATACAAGTGACAAGAGACACTAAACTTGAGGACTATAGTGGATGTTGGTGTCGAGTCTTTGTTTTCTTTTTGATTTTATTTTTTGGTGACATGTCTTTTAGCTTTTCCAGGATGTCTCTAACTAGAGATCTTATCTTCAGGATGTCTTTGACTAGAAAGGCAAGGATGGGGTATTGTCACCTATTTTTCTTTTGTTGTTTGTGGATTGTCTCTTAGTAATGCTATGACTTGTCCAAGGATATGAGGACACTGTGAGTCTAGAATGAACTGGGGCATTCTTTGTTTGCAACTGTCTGATCTCGATGCAAATGGGTACAATGACTTTCTGGGTCGAACATATGCCTCGATTTTCATAACCTATTTTGCCATAATAAAGCTCAATGATGATAACGCACAAGAATCTCTTTCACTTTCATATCTTCTATCTTCCATCCCCCTTTCTTGATTGACCTCCATAATCCTTCTCGAGTCTGTGTAGCCTGCTATCACTTCACTGAGTATAATAACACACCAAAAACATTTGCAGTTCATGTAGTTTGCACCTGCATTACCACATATTATGCATTTCATACATACATATAGATATCACAATTGCATCATACCCTGCACATAACACATGTTAGCACATTTTACATTCTCATCATGTAAATAGTTATTTGCATTATCATATTCATCTGCATTTCATACATTCACATTTTCATTTGCATAACATATTAAAAACATAAAAAGAACAAAAATATTGCACTTCCTCTTGTACATATTTGCATCCATATCATAAGCATCACATAGAAACATACATCATAAGACACATAGAAACATCTCATCACATAGATACACATGCATATAGTTGCTGCAAG
This sequence comes from Cryptomeria japonica, assembly GCF_030272615.1. Taxonomy (NCBI): domain Eukaryota; kingdom Viridiplantae; phylum Streptophyta; class Pinopsida; order Cupressales; family Cupressaceae; genus Cryptomeria; species Cryptomeria japonica. The sequence continues at coordinate 405,233,469 of NC_081409.1, forward strand.
GATGAATCATCTCATATATATATATATATATATATTTATATATATATATATATATATATATATATATATATATATATATTTATATATATATATATATATTTATATATATATATATATATATATATATCCCAAAAATCATAAGTGTCATGATACAATGATGTCAAAATTGTATGGCTACAATCGCCCAAAGGTGTCTACATCATCATACAAAATGGTACAAAACTGATACATAGGGAGCCCTCTAAGGCTATGATGAACTCCCTCCCTCGAAGCCAGCTAGCCTCGACAGAGTTTGAGCCTTGGAAGGACCTGCCTCAGGATCGTCTCTCCCGTCCCCTCTATCTGGTGGTGGTGGAGGACCCATAACCCCCCCGCCAGACGCCTATCTCCTATGTGGTCATCACAGTCCATGATGGTCTATGGAAACTCCTAACCCATTGCTTTGGTGGCACCGCTCCATAGAATAGGTCTCTCCAGTAGCCTATCTCCTCCCTGACCCGCAGAACATAGGCGTATCCAGCTCCCATGTCCTTTGTTGCCTACCTCCCTGCCCTCAGTGCTGTCTCAGCCTCTATATAGCATTGAATAGCCTGATCCCTCTCCTGCTCAGTATCCCTCAACTGTCTCCTGAGCCTAGCTGTCTCCCTCTCCAAATCCTGGATCTCATTTGCCTATCCCTGGTAGATCTCCCTCAAAGCTAGTAACTCACCCTCCTCCTTTCCCCCCTCACCCTGTACCAGTGGCTGCTCTTATCCCTATCCCTGTCCCTGTCCCTATACCTATTTGGGAACATGTGTTGCTGACACCTGTAAAGGCAATCCACCTCTGCCCCTCACTATGTGATCCTGCCAAGCCTGTCTCTCCTCTCCACCCTCTCTCCTTGGAGCCACTCTCCTCTTTACAACTGTGCCCCTCCTCCTCCGCCATCTCCATCATCATCTCCATCACCTCCACTGTCTCCATCTATCAGCTCCCCTGGATCCGTCTATCATGGAAATGGATGAGCTACCCAATATGCAGTATACTCTGCATCCATCCCTGCATCCTCTATGTTTGCCCACATATCTCAAGGCAAGGGAATCATCTCTACCACTTGTGTCACTGGCTGATTATAAGACAATAATGGCCCGAAGTGCACCTAATCTCTCACTGTCCGCACATACATCCCTGACCCCCGTGGCATCCATTGTATCCCATCGAATTGTCTGCCCACCCTATCCACCAACTGCCTCTCAAGAATATATGACGTCTGACCAATCAAATACTTGCTCCTAAACACATATGGTAGCTCCACTGCATCATCCTCCCACTCCTCACAGTCCCGATACGACCTCCATACCACACTGTCGATCTCATCAATAACCTTGCGCCAGTACTCTAGTCTCTTAATCCGTGACTAAGAAGTAATCATATCATATAAATATACAAAACTGCGGCCATGGCCCCTGCCTCTGAAATGAATCGGCCATGTCACCGACAGATGCTCATATGCCCACACATGCAACAAGGTCACTCTGCAGTCCAATCCTACTGATCCATGGTATACAAACTGATGTAGCTCATAGTACAATGTGCCAGTAGACATGGTCCCCATACAAACTTAGTGTGCTCTATCACCAATGTCTCCAGTGTACTCCCCCATCCAATAGCCAACCCTCATGTCGCCCTATCCGGAAAGAGGAATCCACTGATCACTCTTGCCAACATTGCTGGTGCTAATCTTGTCCATGTCATGGTATGGAGGTCATATCAGGACTGTGAGCAGTGGGAGGATGATGCAGTGGAGTTGTCATATGTGTTTAGGAGCAGGTATTTGATTGGTCGGACGCTGTATGTTCTTGAGAGGCAGTTGGTGGATAGGGTGGGCAGACAGTTTAGTAGGATACAACGGATGCCACGGGGGTCAGGGATGTATATGCGGATAATGAGAGATCAGGCGCACTTTGGGCTATTATTGTCTTATGATCAGACAATGACACAGCTGGTAGAGATGATTCCCTTGCCTTGGGATATGTGGGCCGACATAGAGGATGCAGAGATGGATGCAGAGTATACTGCATATTGGGCAAATCATCCATTTCCATGGCTGACGGATCCAGGGGAGCTGATAGATGGAGACGGTGGGGGCAACGAAGATGATGATGGAGATGGTGGAGGTAGAGGCCAATGGAGGAGGCAGGGTGCAGTAGGAGAGAGGAGAGTGGCTCTGAGGAGAGAGGGTGGAGAGGAGAGACAGGCTCGACAGACTCACATAGTGAGGGGCAGAGGTGGATTGCTTTTACATGTGCCAACAACACAGGTTCCCAGACAGGTACAGGGACAGGAGTAGCCACAGGTATAAGGTGAGGGGGGAGAGGAGGAGGATGAGTTACTAGCTTTGAGGGAGATCTGCCAGGGACATGCATATGAGATCTAGGATTTGGAGAGGGATACAACTAGGATCAGGAGACTGTTGAGGGATACTGAGTGGGAGAGGGATTAGGCTATTCAGCGCTATATAGAGGCTAAGACAACACTGAGGGCTGGGAGCTAGGCAGTAGAGGACACAGGAGTTGGATACGCCTATGTTATGTGGGTCGGGGAGGAGATAAGCTACTGGAGAGACCTATACTATAGAGTGGTGTCACCAGAGCAGTGGGCTAGGAGCTTTCGTATACCATCGCTGATTGCGACGACCTCTAGAGGGAGAGACAAGAGACAGGCATCTAGTGGTGGGGTTATGGGTCCTCCACCACCACCAGATAGAGGGGACAAGAGAGATGATCCTGGGGCAGGTCCTTCCAGGGCTCAGACTCCATCGAGGCTAGCTGACTCTGAGGGAGGAAGTTCATCATAGCCTTAGAGGGCTCCTTATGTATCATTTTTGTACCATTTTGTATGATGACAACTTTAGGTGATTATAGCCATATGATTTTGACATCATTGTATCATGACACTAATGATTATATATATATGAGATGATTCATCCTTGCGGCAGCTATATGCATGTGTACCTATGTGATGTATGTTTCTATGTGATGCTTATGATATGGATGCAAATATGTACATGATGGAATGTAATATATTTTTTTGTTCTTTTATGTTTTTTATATGTCATGCATATGTGAATGTGAATGTATGAAATGCAGATGAATATGATAATGCAAATAACTATTTACATGATAAGAATGTAAAATGTGCTAGCATGTGTTGTGTGCAGGATGTGATTTAATTGTGATATCTATATATATGTATGAAATACTAATATGTGGTAATGCAGGTGCAACTACACGACATGCAAATGTTTTTGGTATGTCATTATACTCAGTCATGTGATAGCAGGCTACACGGACTCGAGAAGGACAATGGAGGTCAATCAAGAAAGGGGGAAGGAAGATAGAAGATATGAAAGAGAAAGAGCTTCGTGTGCATTATCATCATTGAGCTTTATTATGGCAAAATAGGTTATGAAAATTGAGGCATATGTTCAACCCAGAAAGTCATTGTACCCGTTTGCATGGAGATCAGACAGTTGCAAACAAAGAATGCCCTAGTTCATACTAGACTCACAGTGTCCTCATATCCTTGGACAAGTCATAGCATTACTAAGAGACAATCCACATACAATAAAAGAAAAATAGGTGACGATACCCCATCCTCGCCTTTCTAGTCAAAGACATCCTGGAGATAAAATCTCTAGTTAGAGACATCCTGGAAAAGCTAAAAGACATGTCACCAAAAGATAAAATCAAAAAGAAAAACCAAGACTTGACACAACATCCACTGTAGTCCTCAATTTTAGTGTCTCTTATCACTTCTATAAGTCTTATTTGATTGTGGTCACAATGTTTACTTTCACAAAAATGATAGATAGAATTGAACCATAATGTTGTCTGAGTCTGTTGAAAAATTTGATTTGTTGAAGCCCATTGTTGCTGTGTGTCTCATCTGCAACTGACTGAATCCATGAAATTGATACTTTATTGCATAGAAGACGAAACTTTATTGCAGATTGGTGATGCAAATGTTGCTTTATTGTGGATTGTGCGTGGATAGACTGAAGAAAGTTGGAAGAAACTGTACTCCTCAAAACATGTGATGCTCTCAGTTCCACACCCATTACTAGACTTAGGATTTGCCTCAGCCATAGATAGGAGTTGATTTATTATGGATGGAAAAGGGTGAAAATGAGGGATTATTATGAATGGCTAACCAATCTGAGGTAGATCAATAACAAGCCATTATGAGAATGGGTAAGGTTATTATGGATGGATAGGTTGTGAGTGTGTGCAAAGTGAAAGGATGAAATGGAATCCTGAAGGAGGGAGGAGCAATGTCTCTATGCATGGCGCTGGTGACCTAGTTTTCACCAAGGTACTTGCCCAGGGTGCCACCAAAGTGGTTTTCACTGTTGGACGAAATGGTTTTCTTTACTTTTTTCGATATTTCAATTTTTTTGTGTCACAAGGCGCCCGTTTTCCAGGTTTTCACCAAGTAATGATTTTTTATGTTTTATGATTTTTTTGTATTTTGAATTAGGATATTCTGAAGAGCTATGAGTAAAACCTATGAAGGTGCATGTTGTTGATAGGATCCTCCAAAGGTTCTCCATCTAGAGTTGAAAGCTGATATGCACCAGATCCATAGGCGACTGTAATTATGTAAGGACCAAGCCAATTTGGTTCGAACTTGCCCTTCTTCTCTCCGTCTTGCTAATTTTTAGGATTTTCTTTGAGAACTAAGTCACCCACCTCAAATGTGTGAGGCTTGAATTTATGATTGTAACCATGACTCATTCATTGCTGATAAGCCTTGAGATGATTAAAAGCAGTTTGCCTTCGTTCATCCAATAGTTCTAGTTCTTGCAAGCGAGAGACCCTGTAGTCTTCATCACTAATAATGTTTTGCAAAGAGACTCGTAAAGAGGGTAACTAGACCTCAATAGGCAAGATAGCTTCAACGCCATAGACAAGTGAATAAGGTGTGGCTCCTGTAGGTGTGCAAACGCTTGTGCGGTAAGCCCAAAGTGCAGGATTAAGTTGGATATGCCAATTGCGGCCAGTGTCATCGACTGTCTTTTTTAGGATTTTAAGAATGGTTTTATTAGATGCCTCAACTTGACCGTTACCTTGGGGGTAATAGGGTGTGGAGAAATGATGGGTAATATGGAAGCAATCACAAAGTTCACGAACATCTTGATTTTTGAAGGGACGCCCATTATCAGTGATTATGGAAATAGGAATATCGTATCAACAAATGATGTAGTTGAGAATGAATGTAACAATCTATTTTCCAGTGACTTGTGTAAGAGGCACGACTTCAATCCATTTTGTGAAGTACTCTATGGTAGTGATAATGAATTTATGGCCATTGGAGGAAGGAGGGTAAATCTTGCCTATGAGATCGAGTCCCCACTGGCAAAAGGGCCAAGAAGTCGCAATCGATTGAAGTTATTGTGCTAGAGCATGAATGAGGTCTCCATGAATTTGATATTGCTTATATTTCTTGACAAACTGATATGAGTCTTTTTCCATATCGTGCCAATAATATCCAGTCCTGATGAGTTTCTTGACTAAGGTAGGACCACTATAATGTGGACCACATATCCCTTCATGAACTTCATGTAACGCAATTTGATCTTCATCCCTTTCTAAACATCTAAGAGGAGTGCCATCTAGTCCTTGATGGTATAGGATATCGGCTAAAATGACGTATCGAGAAGATTGGCGAATGAAAGTGCGACGTTGGTTGTTGGATAAGTCAGGAGGAAGGGTATTATTACGAAGGTATGTGAAAATGGAACCATATAATTGGGAATCAGGACCAACGACACATATCATCTCAGTAGGAGTGAACTCATATGAGGGAACCAAAAGGTTATCCACCAAGAACTCATAGCAGGTTTCATTCTGTGGTAGATCGATCAGTGAAGCAATAGTAGCCATGGCATTTGCGGCTCAATTCTACTCTCTTGGTATCTGCTCAAAGTTTAACTTTGCAAAATGTTGTTTCAGGTCATCCACCATTTTTTTGTAAGACATTAATTTTTCATCCTTTGTTTGGTAGTCATTAGTTTCTTGATGAATTACAAGTTGAGAGTCCCCCAAAACATGAAGTTCCTGTATCTTACATTGAACTGCAATTTGTAATCCAGTTGTTAATGCCTCGTATTCTGCTATGTTATTAGTGCAAGGAAATGATAATTAGGATGATTTTGGAATGGAATCCCCTTGAGGTGTGATGAAGAGGATTCCAACTCCTGCACCATGCTATGTGTATGAGCCGTCAAAGTATTATTGCCAAGGCTTTGTGTGTGATATTGTCAAGATGGATTCATCTGGAAATTTTGAAGTTAGAGGATCATAATCTGTCATAGGATCATCTGCTAATTGATATGTGATAACTTGTCCTTTTATTGCTTTTCTGTCTACATATTCAATGTCTAATTCACTCAGGAGCATCACCCATTTGGCTAGTCGACCAGTAAGCATTGCTTTATTGAGAAGGTATTTCAATGGATCGATCCTTGCGACCAACTTAGTTTTATGAGTTAGCATGGAGTGTCATAATTTATGTGAAGCAAAGACCACAATGAGACATGCACGCTCAATTGGTGTGTAGTTTAGCTCATATCCCACCAGAGTACGACTAATGTAGTAGACTGCCTTTTCTTTGCCCTCGGCATCCTGTTGTGCTAAGAGTGCCCCCAGTGCCATTGAAGTAGCAGATATGTATAATAACAGGGGTTGTTCTGGAACTGGTGGCATCAAGACTGGTGGATTCAGAAGATAATCTTTGAGTATCGGGAAATCCTGTTGACAGATATCATCCCATTTGAATTTGATGTTTTTGTGTAGCAAGTGCCAAAAAGGATGACATTTATCTGCAAGTTATGCTATGAATCTTCGTATGGACTGGAGTCTCCCTTGCAAAGATCAAATTTGACTGATATTTCTTGGTAGTTGCATCTCTAGGATTGCCTTGACTTTTGTTGGATCAGCTTCAATTCCTCTTTTTGAGACAATAAATCCTAGTAGCTTCCCAGAGGTTACTCGAAAGACACATTTCTTGGGGTTTAATCTTACTTTGTATTTTTCCAACCGATAAAAAATGATTGAAAGTATGTCCAAATGTGTATCTCTGTCTATTGATTTGCTCAAGAGGTCATCAACATAATCTTCCACGGTAACATGCATGAGATCATGAAAGATAGTAGTCATGGCTCTTTGATATGTAGCGCCTGCATTCTTTAGTCTGAAGGGCATGACATTCCAGCAGAAAGTCCCCCAGGGACAAGTAAATGTTGTTTTGTGTTGATCCTCGGATGCAATTTTTATTTGATTATAGCTAGAGAATCCATCCATCAAAGATAACATTGCATGACCTGCTGTGAGATCTACGATCAGGTCGATATTTGGCAAGGGAAAATCATCTTTAGGACAAGCTTTGTTGATGTCTCTGAAATCTGTGCATATTCTGATGCTACAATCTGGTTTATTGACAGGTACTAAGTTGGAGATCCACTCAGGATAATCAATTGGGCATATGCATCCGACATCCAATAATTTTTCAAGCTCTGCTTTGACTAATAATGGTACTTGTGGATGAAACTTTCTTAATTTCTATTTTACTGGTTTTGCCCCTGGTTTAACTGTCAAATGATGCATTACTAAATCTGGATCAAGTCCAGGCATATCAGCATATGACCATGCAAAATTGATTTGTCGCTCTATGAAAAAACTTATGAACTTTGGTCTTTCTGTCTCTGTCAAAGATTGTGCCAGGAATATGTTATGTGGAATTTCTTTTGTACTAATGTTTGTTTTGATGGTCTCCTCTACTAACATAGATGATTTTTCTTCATACGATGCCGGGAGAATGTCGAGCCTTCCATCTTCGGGTGCCTCAGAGAGGTTTTTGCCCTCAGATACGTCCTTTCTTTTTAATTTTTTGGGGTCAGACAACGCCACAACGTGGTTTTCACCATAAGACCCATGATTTGTTTTTATTTTTATATTTTTGCGACTGGAAGGCCCAACACCCTCACCAAAATATGCCACGTTGTTGAGCTCTATAGTGTATCCTGCCTTATGGTCCCCAAGCGAAAGATCATCTTGTATGTCTAGATAGTCAATAAAGGCTTCATCATTTTGAAATGTGTCAAACTGTACAGGTCCTTCATGGTCCCAGTCAATAAGTTGGTAATGAACAAGTTGAAGGCCCTCAATGTTTTCCAAGTCAATAGGACTAAGGGTGAAGATGCAGTTATATTCAGGTATGTTGAAGTAGTTATCGAGGTTATCGTTGGCACTCTCCTCATCTGTCTCAATAGTGAATGAATCCAAATTGTCATCACTAGTAGCGCATTTCGGAATTGGTGTCCTCATCTGTTGTGATTTCAACCTAGAACCTAGAGGCAAAGACTGTGTGGGATCCTCAGGGGTTGTTTCTTGACCAACTTTGAATTTTCTATAAAATTCCTCTTTTTCTGTGGGTTCACCCGGTTCTCTGAATGTCTCGGTGAGTTCATAGTCATTGGAGGATTCATTTGAACCCCATTCCCATTCATTGGAGTCGGTGGAATAGCAGTTCTCTTGTTGATCTTTGGAATAATAGTTCTCTTGTTGCGTTAAATGTTGTCATTCCCATCTTGGGGCAACTTTGTATCTGTTCATATTATCTTCTTTGAAACAACGCGACAAGTGACATTGTGTCAAAGAGGGGCAAAATGTAGACACCTAAAATTGTCCTATCTAATTAAATAAATACTTTTATTTATTTAATTATTTTAGCCTAATTCTTCTATTAATTGAATAAATCTTTATTTATTTAATTAATTCATTTATCCTCTTCTAGCCTTATTTCTTATTTAAATAGATAATTTTATTTATTTAAATTACCCTTTTCCTAAATTAAATAAATATCTTATTTATTTAATTGGTCCCACTTCCTCTATTAATTAAATAAATCTTTATTTATTTAATTAATTCATTATCCTTTTCCACCCATGACACATGTCATTCATCTCTTAATTTCTACACTACCTACCCTCTCATTATTTTCTTATTTTCTCTACCTACCCTCTAATCATAGCCGACCATTTATCTTTTACACCTCTCAATCTTATCCCTCCATTTCTTATTGTGTCTTCTATATAAGGAGACACTTCCTTCATTATTAACCCCCCGACTACTCTAGCTTTCAAACTTTCATATGTGATCAAGCCTACTTGCAACCACATTTCCGTTCTTTATTGAGCTCTTGTGCACACATAAAATCTGAGAGCAAATATATCAAGCAAGATCAATGGAGATAGGAAGAATGGAGATCCAAACCCTATTGGACATGTGATGGAATAATCTTTGTGATTTTATTTGATTTTGCATTGTCTTCTAACTTGAAATGTTGATGCATTAGTTTCAACAACCTTAGATATCTCCTTATTATTACTAGGTTTAGATTCATCTTTTTCTACTAAGAACAAACAATCACCATCTTCATAACCCGACTCATCATCTGAAATACCAACATCATCTTTGACATAATAGGCTTTCTTATTGAATTTTCCTTTGTTTTCTTTGAACTTTTATTTTGTTCCTCTCTTCGGACATCTAGATGCATAATGACCAATCTTACCACACTTAAAACATTTAAGAGATAACATACCATTATACTTGTCGGTTCCTCTCTTAATATTTCTTACAAATTTTGCTTCCATTTCATCTAGGCTCGCATCATCTAAATCTTCATCCAAAGCTTTAATAGCTTTAAATGATGTCTCGGTTCTTTCTTTGTCTTTACCAAACCTCCTCATCTAAAATACAGACAAGGTGTCATACAATTATTCTATGGTGAATTTGGATGGATCATAAGTTTCTTCAATAGCTAAAATCTTATCACTATAACATGTCGGTAAAGTCCTCTTGATATTTTCTATCACATCCTTATCATCCAAAGTGTCACCAAGATCTCAGTCACTGCACTGTCAACCTTCTAAAAATAACTTGTTATGTCTTCACCTTCTTCCATCCTCAAGTTCTCATATCTGCCTTTAGCAATCTGCATCTTAGCTAGCTTAACTCTGTCATTTTCTTCATTCAATCTTTCTCAAACTTCATAAGTAGTATCTAATGCAACAACCTTCACCAATTCAATTTTAGATGGGGCAATAAAGATGGCATACCTTGCTCGTTCATTTTATTTATAGGTTTCAATCTCATTCGGGATAGTAGGACCATTTGTTAGCATCATATACTTAGTCTCCACAACTTTCCAAGTCTTGTAACTTAGAGAAATAAAATATCCTCTCATCTTCACTCTCTAGAAACTATAGTTGGATCCTTCAAAGGTAGGAATAGTCAATTTATGTACCATCAAATATTCCTCAAGCGGTTAGTATCACTTTCTAGGAACCAAAGCTCTGATACCAATTGTTGAATATCCTAGACAATTGAGAGGAGGGGTGAATTAGTTGTTAAATAAAATCTTTTACTTATTTCATAGAAACATATTCGGTAAAATAGTTATTGATTACTTAATCATAAATAGACATAAGCATTATAGAGAACACACATGAAACACCAAATTTTACGTGGAAAACCCAAGGAAAAAGCACAGAGAATGTTGATTCTCAAGTATAAAACACTTGTTAGGGTGACACCAGTTTAGGTAATTTTTACAAAGGGTGGATCACTACCAGAATTCTCCTTGTAGGTGGGTTTACTATCCAGATAAAATCGACAAAAAATGGCTCATTGCCCTGAAGAAGAAAGAAAAAGAAAGAATCCACCACTAAAGCACAACTACCACTAGGTAGCAATGCTGAAAGAAACCTTTGGCTCATTGCCTCCAGTACCAAACAACAATAACACACTATCACACTACACAACCACAACTTCATATAACCTCACAGCAACAGGAAAATAGATTTTCTTTTTCAATCTACTTGCTTCTTTATCTTTCACATTACAATCATCCTTTATTTATACTAGTCTCTAAAATAAGAAGTCTCCCAAGTCAGCCAAATAATTTTTTGAAACACAATTTGAAATAGGTCTACACTAAAAATTACCACGATGGAAAGGAATGAGAAGTAGACCACACAACAATTCACTATATTGATCAAAACAACACATTATCCATACACCATAATCACCAAAGCAAAATAAATAAATATTCAAGGTCAATCAGACCCGAAATCAACATATTCACAACCATGAATCCAGAGCACATAATTGCATCTCGAATCATAATAACAAAGATGAAGAAATGAATGACATAACTCCAAAATATCATCATCAAAACCAAAAATGTGAAGAAATACAGAGCACTGCAAAAAATATCAAACACCATCATCACTGAGTACACTTCCAAAGTACAACTTCTGAAGCACCAAATCAATCACTTAAACATAGAATCAATATGTTGACATCAATGACAACCATACTAACACACCATCAACTTCACATTTGCAACACCTTAACCTCATTCAAAATCTAAGGAACATATGCCAAAGCATTATACCCATTCTTGATACTCTCCATATTCCATTTTGTAAAGATTCCAAATGACATTCCATCTTTTCCTTCGAATAAGAGTAACTTGCATGATCAAACTTTGGTGCTTTGAAATTAACTTCTTACACCATTTTGAATCTTCCTCAAGCGATAAAGCTTGTCAAATAGGAACCAAGCTCCGATACCAATTACTGAACACACCACAAGACTAAAAGGGGAGTTCAATTAGTCTAGACCTCAAAACACTTCACTTCTGATCTATTAAACTTAAAACCACACTTATTATTATAATTATGAAACTTTTGAGCACAAAGCACTACACATGAATGCTAGATTTATGTGGAAAACCCTAAACATGAAAAAACCATAGAGAATCACACTCACAATATATAAAATTGATTACAATGTTTAGGCTCAAGGCCAAGGATCTCACCCTAAAGGAGATTGTTGGATGTTTGGATGAGTGCTGCAAATATGTGCCTTAATGATATCTAAGAGATGTGTTGTCATTGATGTCAACATATTTCTCTATCTAGTGCAGTGATGTAGTGAAATTCAGGTAGTTGGTTTGTGTTGTATATTGATGATCAATGTTTGTAGATTAAAGGGTTTGTAGAGTGATATATCTAGTTAATTCAGTGCAAGTTTCAAAGATCCGCATGAAAATATAGTGAGTTATGAGTATCTGTGTTGTGGTCAGTTCTTTATTTGTTCAGTGATGCTAGTGTTCAGTATTTTGATTGCATTGCTCTGCATTGTAATATCTTGATCTACGGATTTGGGAATATGTTAGGGACATTGATGTATGTCCTCAATTCTAATGGTTCATGATTTGGTGCTCCACAACTGATTTTTACAGGTTGACAAGTCAATTCAATTTATGTTCTTGTAGTTCTGTATGATGATGATGTGATTATAGTAATTTGAGTTGGTGTGGATGCTATTGTGGTAATTCGGGATGCTTTTGAATATTTCTAGATCATGTGCTATTCATGTTGGTGGTCCGCATTGATCGATGAGCGTGTTATTGGTGATTTTCTTTAGTCCGATGGTATTCTTGATGTTCTTGGTTGACACAATGTGTGTAGCATGTTGTAGATGTTTGATGCCTAATTCTTGGAGGTGTTCCATATTCAAGGTGGTGATTTAGGTCCATGCTATGTATTAGCCGACATTGTTTTGGTCTGCATGTGATATTGAAGTGTGTATGGTTATATTTTGTAATTAGGTGATGTGTGTTGAGTTGATCTTGATGATATTGTTCCAAGTTTGATGTCATGTATAAATAAATTTAATAATCATTATGAGAGGTGTATGGTGTGCGAATAATGTATCAATCATTCACTAGCAGTGAATAAGTGTGAGAAGAGGACAAAAATTATGTGCTTAAGCGAAACTATAACCAGGCATTGAGGATGCTATTTCTCAGTTCATGATTTTTTGGAAATAATTTGAATCTATTTGTAAGATAGTGAGCCTTCCTAGGGTTGTTGCCCTTTGTTGTTTTCTAGCAGTGAGCTCTAGGCAATATGCCTGAATGTATGTGCATTCCCCATTGTAATATTTTATATACTTCTAATAGGGTATCATCATATTGTGGGTAGGTTCTCACCATGGTTTTTCCCTTGACCGGGTTTTCCACGTCAAAAATCTTGGTGTTATGTGTGTTAATGTTGTGTTGTTGATTTATGCTTTCATTGTTAATTATCAAATCTGAGATCAAAGTAAGTTTCTATAAAATTTGGTGACAATTGATTCACCCCCGCCTTAGTTGTTTGCCCTATTTTCATCAATTGGTATCAAAGCTAGTTCCTCTGGAGAAGTTTAACATCTTGAGGTGATCCAGGATGGTGACTTACAAGAAGGAGAGTCTGAGATTTGATGTAATGTTATTCTCTTTGGAAGAACTAGATGGAGTGTCACTTGAGATGCATTGACGAAGATAACTAGAAGGTTACTAAAGAAAAATATACTATTCTTGCAAATAGTCCTTAGACTCCAGATGAAGTTAAGGAAGCTCAATACAATATTAGGGCAAATGAAGCATTGTTGAGTGCTCTGACTGATTCAGAAATGATAAATGTGATGGAATTGTAGACTGGTCAAGAGATCTGGAAGAAGTTGGAAACCCTATATAAATGAGACAACTATGTGAAGATTATTAAATTATAAAGCTTGAAAGGAAAGTATGATATGTTGAGAATGGGTGAAGATGAGAAAATTACTTATTTTATGCATGAAGTGAATGAAATTGTGTGCAATATTATATGTGCTAGTGGAAAGTTGGAGGAATCCGAAATTGTTGTTAAAGTGCTTAGATCCTTACCTGCATCCTACAAACATAAAGTTGCTTCTATTGAGGAGATCCGGATTGTGACTGATGTGACTAGAGACATGTTGATTGGTAAGCTTTCAGCCTTTGAATTGAGTGAATTTGGTGATTCTCTTCCTAAGGTAGAATCTGCATTCAAAGCCATTGTTTCTGGGAAGGATAAGCAAAGATTTGATTTGGGTGAAAGTTCTTCAAGGAGGATATCTAGATATGAGAAAGAGATGAAGGAAATTGAAGAAGAAGAGTGAGAGCTTGAGGAGCTTGAACTGCTGATTGCCAGGTGATTACTCAAAGGAGCTAGTAAGTATGAAGGAAAGTTGCCTCTTAAATATTTTTCATGCAATAAGATAGGACATTTTGCTTCAAGATGTCCGAAAAAAGTTCCTAAGAGACATTACAAGCCTAAATATTAGAAGAAATGTTACTTTGTTGTTGATGAAGGTGTGACTGATGATGAATCTAACAAAGGAAATTCAAGTGTTAATGAATGGGTGTTTATTGCTATCAAGGAAGATGATCTAAAACCTACCGATTCTACTAGCTGCATTAATGAGGAAAGATATTTGGCTACACAAGTTGAAGAGAAAGATGAATGGGTGAATGAAAACGGATGCTAGATCATCATATGACAGGTGATAAGAAAAAGTTTGTGAGCTTGGAAAATTATGATGGTGGTGTTGTTAGGTTTGGTGATGATAAAGCTAGTATAATCCGTGGTAGAGGCTCTATTTTTCCTGATGGTAAGCACAATACTAATGATGTCTTGTATGTAGAAGGCCTAAATCATAATATTTTGAGTGTTGGATAGATGGTTGACAAGGGATATGATATTCAATTCAAGAATGGGAATTGTAGAATCTTGAGTATTTCCAGAAATGAGATTGCATCAAGTACAAAGACAAAAGATAATATCTTTCACTTGAATGTTGCTGGTAAAAGTTGTTTGATTTCTTAGATTGATGAAAGTTGTTTATGGCATAGAAGGATGTTTCATGTAAATTTTGAGAGCATTATTAAGATAAGTTCTACTCAGGCAGTAAGAAATATTCCTAAATTGATGAAACCTACTAACTCTACATGCAAAAATGTCAATTGGGAAAGCAAACCAGAGTCTCCCAAAAGTAAGAAGCATTTTTCTAATGGATTATTGGATCTTGTGCATACTAATTTGTGTGGTCTCTCTAGAGTCATAAGTTTCCAAGGAGATATATATTTCATGTTGTTGATTGATGATTATTCAAGGATGTTGTGGGTTACTTTCTTAAGGGAGAAATTTGAAGCTTTAGAGAAATTCAATATTTTCAAAGCTATGGTTAAGACAGAGACATGATTGAAGCTGAAGTGTTTGAGATTTGACAGAGGTGGTTAATTCATCTTCAGTGAGTTTAATTCATTCTGTGAAGAGAATGGGATAAAGAGACATTTATATGCTCCGAGAACCCCTCAGCAAAATGGAGTTGTGGAAAGGAAGAATAGAACCATTCAGGAAGTTGTTAGGACAATGATGATTGAAGGAACTATTCTGCATATCTATTGGAGAGAAGCTGTGAGTACTGTTGTTTACACTCTTAACCGGGTGCATATCAAAGATGATACTGGTAAGACTCCTTATTAATTATGGTTTGGTCATACTTCTACTATTAAATATTTCAAGATATTTGGAAGTAGATGTTAAACCAAAAGGGATGAAGATTTAGGAAAGTTTGATGCTAGATGTGATGAAGGAATATTTCTTGGTTACTCTACTAAAAGTAAGGCCTATGGTGCTATAATAAGAGATTGAGGAAGATAGTTGAGAGTGATTATGTGAAAGTTGATGAAGGTATGGACAAATAGTGTTGATCCTCCGGATATGATTCTGATGATCAAAATGATAGTTTTGATAAAGGAAAGCAAAATAAGAATCAGAACCAAGTTCAGATTGCTCCGGTGAATCCAGTGACTCAAGGTGAAGGTACAAGTGCAAGTGCAAAAGGAAGAACACAAGAGTACGAAGTTCAAGAAAATCCTAAGACTCCCAGGTATGTAAGATTAAATCATTCAGAAAATCAGATTATAAGAGATAGAAATAAAGGTGTTCAAACTAGGAGAAGAATTGCAGAAGATCAGGTTGAGTTTTTTTTTATTTCTAAGATTGAACCTAAGGATGTGATTGAAGCATGTAAAGATTAACATTGGGTGAAAGCAATGGAAGAAGAATTGAATTAGATTGAAAAGAATAATACATGGATTTGGGTACCTATACCAAAAGACAAAAATGTAATTGGAACTAAATGGGTTTTCTGGAATAAATTGAATGAGGAAGGTAAAGTTATTAGGAATAAACCAAGACTTGTTTGTAAAGGATATTCACACATCGAAGGAATTGATTTTGAGCAGACTTTTTCTCTGATGGCAAGAATTGAAGCTATGAGATTATTTCTTAATTATGTTGCTTATAGGGATTTTAAAGTCTATCAGATGAATGTCAAGTTAGCATTTCTAAATGGTGAGTTGGAAGAAGTATACATTGAGCAACCAGATGGATTTCAATTGACTGATGAAAAACATATGGTTTTTCAGTTGAGGAAAGACTTGTGTGGATTGAAGCAAGCCCTCAAATCTTGGTATGCCAGATTGGATAAGTTTTTGCTAAAGCTTGGATTCAATAAAGGTATTGTTGGTGGTGCATTTTTCTTGGGTAAGAAATTGATTTCTTGGTTGAGTAAGAAGTAGAATTCCATTTCTTTATCTACTGCAAAGGCAAAATATATTAATGTTGCTAACAATTGTACTCAGGTAATATGGATCAAGTAGATGTTGAAAGATATCAAAATTTTGGATGATGAGCCTATTGCTATTTACTGTGATAATTCAAGTGCTATTAACATTTCTAAGAATCTGGTGTTGCATTCAAAGACTAAGCATATATCTATCAAGTTTCATTTTTTGAGAGATAAGGTAAATGAGAAAGAAATCAGGTTGGAATATGTGTCTACAAAGGAATAGATTGTAGATATTTTCGTGAAGCCTTTGAGTAAGGATACTTCTGAGTATCTCAGAGAGAAGTTAGGGGTGATTGCCCCTCCTGATTAGAACTAAGATGAATTTGATTTGCATCAATCTAGTGCATTTCATAGTCACATCTTATGATCTAGATTGATGAGGTGGTTGCTACTCAGGAGAACTAATCAGATGTTCAGATTTGTGAGATTCTGTGTTTGCAAATATGTATTTTTTAATGTAAAAGGGGGAGATATTTATGTGAAAAACCCTGCAATGATTTCTGTGGATGAGAATATTTATATTTGTATAGTAGGAGAGAGTTATCTCAAAGAGTTGATTTCTTTGACATTGATTGTATTTCACATCATATGTTGCCATCAATGCCAAAGGGGGAGATTGCTGAAAATTGTTGGATGTTTGGATGAGTCTTGACAATATGTGCCTTGATGATATGTGAGAGATGTGTTGTCATTGATGCCAACATATTTTTGTGTCTAGTGCAATGATGCATTGAATTTCAGTTAGTTATTTTGTGTTGTATATTGATGATCAATGTTTGCGGATTAAAGGGTTTGTAGAGTGATATCTCTAGTTGATGTAGTGCAAGTTTCAGAGATCTGCGTGAATATTTGTGTGAGTTATGAGTATTTGTGTTGTGGCCAGTTCTTTAGTTGTTTAGTGATGCTAGTGTTTAGTATTTTGATCTGCATTGTAATACCTTGATATGCAAATTTGGGAATATGTTTGGGATGTTGATACGTGTCCTCAATTCAAGTGGTTTGTGATTTGGTGCTCTGCATGTGATTTTTCCAGGTTGACAGTCAATTTAGTTAATGTTCTTGTAGTTTTGTATGATGATGATGATGTGATTCTAGTAATTTGAGTTGGTGTTGACATTGTTGCGGCAATTCAGGATGCTTGTGGATGTTTCTAGATCACATGTTATTCGTGTTGGTGGGCCACATTGATCAATGAGCATATTATTGGTTGTTTTCTTTAGTCTGGTGGTATTCTTCATGTTCTTGGCTGATATGATGTGTGTAGCGTGTTGCGGATGTTTGATGCATAATTCTTGGAGGTGTTCATATTCGAGGTGGTGATTTAGGTCCATGCTATGTCTTAGTCAACATTGTTTTGGTCCGCATGTGATATTGTAGTTTGCATGGTTATATTTAATAGTTAGGTGATGTGTGTTGAGCTGACCTTGATGATATTTTTCCAAGGTTGATGTAATGTATAAATAAATATAATAATAATTATGAGTGGTGTGTGGTGTGTGAATAATGTATTAATCATTCGATAGTAGAGAAGAAGTGTGAGAAGAGGATAAAAGTTATGTGCATAACTGGAACCATAACCAGGAATTAAGAATGTTATTTCTCAGTTCATGATTTTTTGGAAGTGATTTGAATTTGTTTGTAAGGCGGTGAGCCTTCCCAGGATTGTTGCCCTTTGTTGTTTTGAGCAGTGAGCTCTAGGTAGTGTGTCTGAATGCATTTGCATTCCCCATTGTAATATTTCATATACTTCTAACTATTAGATTATGTGAGAAGCGAGAACCGAGCCAGGATCTGATGTTGGTTGTAGATCACATGCAACTCCAAATAACAGATGATTGAAGATCAAAATAGCCAAATGAAGATAAATTTGATGAGAGGAAAAATAGAGGCAAAAGATAATTTTGGAGAATACTCTCACCGAGCTATCATTGAACTAGTGAAGGTGAGAGTATAGTACTTATTATATAAAAAATTTAAAGCATATACATCCAAGGGGTGCATTAACTTCTATTCCCCATAAAAAGTGGAAGGTTTTACCTTCTTGGTAAATGCCAAAATATGTGGCATAACCTCCTTACATGAAGATAGGAAAGGAGTTCAGAAATTTGGCACATAAAGCCAAAAGAGGGTGAGAAACCAAGCTACCCCATAACCCACTTAGGAAATGACAAAATAGTGGTTATGAGAGGTGGTAGAAAAATCCAAAAGAGGGTGTACTACCCATGTGAGGTGGAGAGTTACACATGTAGCTGAAGTATTTCACCATGTGTTCACATATTAACCTCTCCTAATAACCTAGGAAAGCTTAATAATATATGTGTAGGAAAAATGAATACCCCCTAACATAAGGAAATAAAAAATCTACACTAACATCCCCCCTTAAGCGTAGCTTAGGTGGGTGAAAAGATGGGTCCCGACAAATGAGGCCATATTAGGTACCCATGTACATAGATATCCCCCTCAAATGAAGAAGGCCCCCCATAAGAGTAATAGCCCCCCCTAAATAGAGAGAGAATAAATGAAAGACTAAGAAGCCCCTACTAAAGTAGACACCTATCACATCTCAAGAAAAGATCACAAATGAAGGAACTTGCTTTCGGTGAAGGGTTTGGTGAAGATGTCCATAGTCTTCTCTGATGTAGAATAGTACTTAAGATCAATGATGCCTTCATGAATCAACTCATGAATGTAGTGCATATGTATCTCAATGTGTTTCATCCACTTGTGATAAACTAGATTTCTTGAGATCTGTATAGCACTCTGATTATCACAAAAGATGATGGTAGTCTTTCTGACTAGAATACCAAACTCAGTGAGAATGTTTTGAAGCCAGATAGCCTCAGTGCCAGATACCAAACTCAATTGATGTCATGTATAAATAAATATAATAATCATTATGAGAGGTGTGTGGTGTGTGGATAATGTATTAATCATTCAATAGAAAAGAAGAAGTGTGCGAAGATGATGAAAGTTATGTGCTTAACTGGAACTGTAACCAAGCATTGAGGATGCTATTTCTCAGTTCATGATTTTTTGGAAGTGATCCAAATTTGTTTGTAAGGCATAACCTCCTTACATGAAGACAAGAAAGGAGTTGAGAAAGTTGGCACATAAGGCCAAAAGAGGGTGAGAAACCCAACTACCCCATAACCCACTTAGGAAATGACAAAATAGTGGTTATGAGAGGTGGCAGAACAAGCCAAAAGAGGGTTTATGACTCAACTACCCATGTAAGGTGGAGAGTAACACATGTAGCTGAAGTATTTCACCATGTGTCCTCATATTAACCTCCACTAATAACCTAAGAAAGCTTAATAATATATGTGTAGGAAAAATAAATACCCCCTAACATAAGGAAATGAAAAATCTACACTAACAACCCCCCTTAAGCGTAACTTAGGTGGGTGAAAAGATGGGTCCTGAAAAATGAGGCCATGTTAGGTACCCATGTACATAGATATCCCCCCCAAAATAAGAAGCCCCCCATAAGAGGAATAGCCCCCCCCTAAATAGAGAGAGAAAGAATGAAGGACTAAGAAGACCCTGTTGAAGTAGACACCTGTCGTATCCCAAGAAAAGATCGTAAATGAAGGAACTTGCTTTCGGTGAAGGGTTTGGTGAAGATGTCTACAATTTTCTCTAATGTATAATAGTACTTAAGATCAATGTTGCCTTCCTAAATCAGCTCACGAATGTAGCACATATGTATCTCAATGTGTTTCATCCTCTGGTGATGAACTAGATTTCTTAAGATTTGTATAACACTCTAATTATCACAAAAGATGATAGTAGGCTTTCTGACTAGAATACAAAACTTAGTGAGAATGTTATAAAGCTAGATAGCCTCAATGGTATCACTGACTACCCCTCAATACTCAACCTCTATCGATGAAAGAGAAATTGCAGACTGCTTCTTGCTTGACCAACAAACTGGACCAGAACCAAGTGAGAAGCAATACCCTGAAGTAGACTTCCGATCCTGAGAATCACCTACCCAATTTGAATCTGTTTATCCCACCAAGTCAATATCCATGCCTGCTGATACTGAATTCCATAATTGTGATTAGCCTGAACGTAGTGGAGGATCCGCTTAGCTGCTTTCCAATGAAACTCATGTGGCTCCTGCATGAATCTAGAGACCATGCCCACAACATATGAAATGTCAGGTCTGGTATGAGTCAAGTAGGTGAGACTCCCAACAAGTTGTCAATATAAAGTGCCATCAACCAAGGGTGAAGAGCACTTAGCCTCAAGTTTGACCCCTGACAAAAATGGAGTAGGTGTAGGCTTACAATGAGCCATGTGAAATATGGAGAGCATATCAAGTGCATACTTGGGTTGTCCAAGGAAGATACCTGAAGAAGACTGAGTGATCTCAATCCTTAAGAAGTAATGCAAAAGAGCCAAGCCGGACGTCATAAATCTATCATGTAGAGCATTTTTCACTGTCTTGATGGTGGATGAGTGACTCCTTGTGATCAACAAGTCATCAATATAGAGAACTAGAAATGTGAGAGTTTCATCCTACTGCAGAATGTAGACTTTCAGATCATAATGGTACCGATTGAAACCAACTATTATAAGGAATGGGTCCACCTTGGCATACCATGCTCAGGGAGCCTGCTTAAGGCCATAGAGAGACTTTCAAAGTTGACACACAAGTGAAGGATCCTGAACAAACCCCTGTGGCTGCTCCATGTAGATTTCCTCCTGAAGGTCACCATGAAGAAATGCACTCTCAAGTTAGATGGAATTCATCTTAGCATCTGGATTGAAAGTCTCAAAGTTATCAACCCTTGGAACTTGGTAAAAACCTTTTGCTACCAAGCGAGCCTTATACTTATCAACCAACCCATCTACTGCAAATTTTGTTTGATAGATCCACTTGCATTGAACAAGTTTCCTTCCCTTAGGAAGAGGAGTAAATCCAATGTGTGATTCCTTTCCAAGGAATTAAACTCTTCTTGCATTGCAGCATCCCACTCGAGAACACCCGAAGCTTCTCGGAAAGATTATGGATAAGAAGCTGAAGCAATGAAGAGATGTGGAGCCTGCTAAAATTGTGACCTTGTTCTTCTAGTATCTAATGGATCACCAAGCCAATCTCTCGCTGACTCAAATGTTTGTTGAGCCCAAAGAGGCACTGACGTTGGAGAGTCTGGGGAGAATCATCAACCTTTGAATGATGACTATGAGAATAATGTGAATCATCATCATCATTGTCACCATCTAAAGTGGAGGAAGAAGACTCCTGATCAAGATTAGGAGGAATAAGATCCTCAGAAGAACTGTCATCATGATGCAATGTCTCCAATGTGATAGTGGATGGAGAAGTGGTATGAGAAGAACTAGAAGAACTCTCCTCAAAATGAACACTCCTCTCAATGAACAACTCATGAGTAGAGGGATGGAGAAGTCTATATCATTTGACATCATCTAGATACCCAACAAATATGCAAGTCTTACTATGTGGATCCATAGCCTTGCATTTCTCTACTGAAATGTGAGCTCATGCAGGAGAACCAAACACTCTGAAGTGCTTAACTATTTGTTTTCGACCAGTCCATGCTTGAAACGGAGTTACCCCCTTCACAACTTTGTGAGGATCTCGATTATGGATGTAACACACACAGTTGATAGCCTCTGCCTAGTATTGAGGTGCCAAAGACTTGGAGTGAATCATACAATTGGCCATCTCCTTCAAGGGCCTATTCTTGTGTTCTGCGACACCATTCTGCTAAGGACTGTATGGAACTATGTGCTGCATGTTGATACCTTCTGAAGCACAAAACTGTTCAAACTGATTCTTAACATATTCACCCCCATTATCTATATGCAAAATCTTGATGAACTTCCTAGATTGTTTCTCTGCAAAAGCTTTGAAATCTAGAAAATTCTCAAAGACTTTAGACTTTTGTTTGAGAAAGTAAACCCATGTATATCTGGAAAAATCATCAATGAATGTCAAGACATATCTATCCCTACTAAAAGATGGTTGTGGAAATGGTCCTGCCAAGTCACTGTTTACCAAGTCCAATAGCAGTGTAGCTCTCCATGTTTTGCCTTTATCATACTTCTCCTCATGATGCTTACCAAGAATACATCCCTAGAAAACTCCATTAGAAAATCGAATAGAAGGCAACACTGAAACCATGTCTTGTTGACTAAGTTGTTGCAAGTAATAGCAGTTCAAGTGGCCAAACCATTGATGAGTGAGTAAAACTATCGAAAGAGAGTCAAGAACAAAGTGAGAAAATGGATATAATCTAGAATGATGATCTGCTTTTCCCATAGAAACAGTAGACCCATTATGCATTTCATCGATTACCACTGTATCTGGTGTGAACTCAACTCTCTTACTAGAACCAGTGTGAGTGATCTGATAAACAGATAGGAGATTAGTTGATAAAGATGGAATACAAAGGACATCCTGAAATGTTCCTTTGCCCACATCAATAGACCCTCTCCCATACACTTCAATAGGAGTGTCATCACCCATTAGTATGATAAGCATAGAACATGGCTCTAAAGAGGTGAAATCATCTTCTGAAGAAGCCATGTGGTGTGAAGCACCTGAGTCAATTATCGAAGAATTGGGTTGTGAAGCAACAACAACTAGGGCCTTACCCTTTCCTTTCTACTTACTCTTATCTATGTCCTTAGGAGTTCCTTCTGATGAACTCTGTTTGATTGAATCAGACACCTTGATATTATTATTTTCAAGAATATATGAAAGGTGATCAATTTGTTTCTTTAAACAGTTATGTTCATCATGACCAGGCCTCTTACAATAAGAACACTTGACCTTCTCCTTCTTAGGTTGTTTAGTTTTTGATGAAGAGGTTTGATTATCTTCTTTTGAAGTAGTAGATTTCTGATCTTTCTTCTTCTCTCCTTGGTTCTTTTGTTTCTTATCTTGCTTACTAGATTCTTTTTGTTCTTTTGTGCCTTGATTTACAACTAAGGCATGTGACTTAGAGGGTTTTATTGTACCCATTTGCACCAATTGTCCTGCTCCCTAGTGAGTTCTGCAACAAATTCATCTAGAGAAGGCATTTTGAATGTGGTACCAAGGGGACATTTCGTAGCATACAATGTAGAAACAAACATTGAATAATTAGGAACAATCTTAGAAAGAATACTCAAGATCAATTGCTTATCATCTTTCTTAGTTCCACACTGTTCCAACTGCAATTATATGGACTTGAGTTTTGTGAAGAAGTCTTGTATAGTTTCAAAATTGGTTGGATTCAACCCTATGAGTTCATTCTCCAACTGATGACCTCTTAGCTCATCCTGCTTACCAAAGAGGTTTTCCAAAGTAGCCCACACTGCATTTGGTGTAGTGGCAGATTCAATGTGAAAAAGAAGGTCAGGAGAGACTGACATACATAGAGTACCAAAAGCTTCATCACATTTATTAAACCATTTAATCTTTTTTGCAGCATCTTGAGGTTCAGTTTCAATTCCCATAGTAACATGATGATATCCATGTCTTTTCAAATATATTATCACCTTATATTTTCATTCAAAGTAATTATATGGTGTTAAAGTGGAACTGTAGATGCATCCATGATAGCAAAAAAAATATTGCAAAGAATCATGAAAAGTTCAAGAAAGAATACACAAGAGACACCCCCCTTTTCCACTAGTCTCAAAAATCACCCCGCAAATATTACAAGGTTGACACTTTATAATTAGTGCGTTACAATGCTTTTAAGGCTCCAATGGCCAAAAATATAAATTTTCAATACAAATTATTTTGATACAAAATCTGAGGAAAATTAGCTTTATAGTTGCTCAATGCATCTCAATACCTTTCTAACAACTATTCATTTTTGAAAAACAAAGTTGTGAGGTGAAAGATATGCATTGTTCAAGGAAAAAAAATAGTTGATTCAACCTGCAATATTTGATGAAGAAAGATAGAATTATTCAATTAGACCTGCAAGAATAGAAAGTGCTCATTTCCAATTTTCCATCAAGTACTTGTTTGCAAAAATCTGACACCTAAGGCAAAAATTATGCAACTTTAGAGAAAGGTTGTTGAATTTGCTTGCTAGAAAAACGGCTTAAGCCTTGTTCAAACTTGATTTATACAAAAAATGTTAATTTTATAAGAACACCTTTGAAAACCCAGAATTTTTTGGATGCTAGAAAGACAACCCAGAAATTGTTTTTCCTGAAAAATGAATGGAAGTTGGAACACTAAAGCCTAAATGAAAATAGCTTGAGTAAAAAAATTCACTCTGATTTTTATACTATGTCCTCCAAACTCTGATTTTGGTGAAATAAAAGTCACTTTTGACTTTCTCAAGCCTTGTGGACACTCTGTAAATGCTAAAGAAGCCTCCAATATTACCAAAGTGCTGCATTCACTCAAATATCAAGGAACACACATATATGTAATAAACTAGATTAATCTAGAAGCTATTTTCCTTTAAATTGTTTTGATTCTCCAGGTCACATGATAATGCAGGAGAAGAGCATACTTGGTTTTTAAAGAAAATATTAGCTATCTAATAGTCTCAAATCTCTCAAATAAATCAGAAAAAACAATGAGCTATACCAGACAACTTCGCTCTGATACTATGTTAGATTATGCGAGAAGCGAGGATCGAGCGAGGATATGATGTCGGTCGTAGATCACATGCAACTCCAAATAACTGATGATCGAAGATAAAAATAGTTGAATGAAGATAAATTTGATATGAGAGAAAAAAATAGAGACATAAGAGAATTTTGGAGAAGACTCTCATCGAGCTATCACTGAACTAGTGAAGATGAGAGTATAGTGCTTATTATATAGAAACATAATAGCATATACATCCAAGGGGTGCATTAAATCCTATTCCCTATAAAAAGTGGTTGGTTTTACCTTCTTGGTAAATGCCAAAACATGTGGCATAACCTCCTTACATGAAGATAGGAAAAGAGTCGAGAAAGCTGGCACATAAGGCAAAAGAGGACGAGAAACCCAACTACCCCATAACCCACCTAGGAAATGACAAAATAGTGGTTATGAGAGGTGATAGAATAGGCCAAAAGAGGGTGTGTAACTCAAATACCCATGTGAGGTAGAGAGTTACACATGTAGCTAAAGTATTTCACCACGTGTCCTCAAACTAACCTCTCTTAATAACCTAAGCAAGCTTAATAATATATGTGTAGGAAAAATAAATACCCCCTAACATAAGGAAATAAAAAACCTACACTAACACTAACAAGGTGTCATCATGGTGTGGGTAGGTTCCCAACATGGTTTTTCCCTTGATTGGGTTTTCCACTAAAAAATCTTGGTGTTATGTATGTTAATGTTGTGTTATTGATTTATGCTTTCACTTTTAATTATCGGATCTAAGATTAAAGTAAGTTGCTGTAAAATTTGGTGACAAATTATTCACCCCCCCTCGGTTGTCTGCCCTATTTTCATCACTCACTACCCCTTTAAGGACTTGCAAGACTAAGACGCACAACCTTAGGACAAGATAGAAATAACTTTCGTTATCGAGACCCATTATCTCAGGGCAAGTTACAAATGAATGCATTGACTGCCAAAAGGAACACACCTTCTTCTAACATGTATAGAGGACCAATGAACAAAGGTATCCTGACCATGAAATTATCCTTCAACCACTATGTCAAGTGACCAATATCATGGCAAACACACCTGACCTCAAACACTATCTCAAAGCTCTTCACAATTGTTTTTTGCACTTCTATTATAGAAAATCTACTTGTGCAACATTCATAGCCAATTCACATCAATTCACATACATCCCATACTCAAATCATACATCCACACTCCTATATATACAAGATAATTCATTGAAACTCTCAACTAGGCCGACCACAAACATAATATACAATTTTAGATAAATTCAACCACCAAACCTATAACATCTATTGTGATCCACTCCAAGAGATAAAGGGGACCCAAAAATATCATAGCACGTCCTTTTTAAATGATTCCAATGAACCACACACACTAACACATCCTCCAAGGTCGACATCAAAAGAAATGTGTAGATAAATAATGTAGCACACCAACCAGTCACCACAAAACTATTCTCCATTTCATAACTCAATACAGATCTACACAGCATGGTGAGACTCATATCAACATTTAAAATCAACCTCTTAATTATATCCAGACCAAAATGGCATGATCTAGATAGGATACACCACATGAGTCAATAAAAAATTAGACAAGCTGACAACATTGAACTCAAAACACCATAATTTCACTTGCCAATGAAACCATCCCTAAAAAACTAAACTGGAACACTGCACAAACCAAATGAACATGTCCTCCAAGCTACAACACAAGAAACTACATTTCAAAGAATTGCCAAGCATTCTCCAAACCAATTTTGACAGACTCCCTATTATCAGAAATAACAACAACTAACTCAACTATTTGAGAAACAGAGGACCTGTAAACTTGATAGTATAACATACATAGATCATAAACATCATATCCATAACCAAACTCATATATTAAAGGATTGCAAAGAATTCTTCCTGTAGGACATTAAAAACTTCTTCCTATATAAATATTGTTTCCTACATATTGATTGAATATTGTCTAAGTGATTTGACATGTTGTTACAATTGGTTAAATGTTTCAACTACTACCTTTGTGTTCCATATTAGCTACAACCGGCTGAGACTTATTCTTAAGATCTCCAAGGCTCACAAATTTTAGCATATTTTAGCTATTCCAAGGTGTATTTGTCATGTCACTTAACTCAAGAGGAACATTTACATGTGCATTTTGTTGAATTTTCCTCAAGAATTGTTACAACTTTCTTGGGGTATTTGTTTTGTTACACGTTAAATTTCCATAGTTTTTAAGCAATTAGAGAAGCATCAACTCAGCCTTAAGCCTGGATATTACATGCGAGATACAACGAAAAGGTTTTTTCTCAATTATTGATATACCCTATTATACTATAATACATAAAAACAAATTGTGAGGTAATTCCCTGAACCTAGCTCTCAATAATATGGGCTCTTCTATCATAGGAAAGTCTTAGGTCAGTAGTTAGCTCAAAGTTAATTAATAAAACAAAATAGTAGAAACACTATTTTCTCTAAAAAGAATTTGAACAAAGGTTGTAAGTAAATCTTATTATTAACTAAGCTTCTTGGGTTTATCATAACAAAATTTTGATACAAAGACTTTCTCTTTTATAAATTATTTTTATCTTTTCAAGAACAAGAAACAACTTTAAGAAAAATAAGATAATACTTAAGGGACCCATATAGTTCAGAGAAACCGTTCTTCTTGATTAATTATTTCTACAACAGTTGGAAAAGAGTCACACTTCGTGCTACTTCTATGTTTTGCTTAATGCACACATTAATGGCTATCAAGTGCAAAATAATCTGTCTTAAGCGATAAAGTAAGAAGATTGTAGACTTTTTATCCTAGAAAGAACAAAATGCATCTAATGTTTCACACAATTCTTTACTTGAACAAATGCACAACCGATTTAAGGAAATAATAAGGCTTTTGGTTCAAACAAAAATGCATAACAAATTTAAGAAAGATTAAGGCACATGCCAGAACAAAAGTTGATATGACAGATAAGAATCACTTTCACTCTTTCTAGTGACCTTTTAGCTTTGGATTTTCCAGTACCAAGGAGCTCAAATCTAGAAGAGATTCAAATTTGACAACTATCCAATTAAGTTTTGCTTTGCTTCAAGCTTAAGACATGCAAGCAAGAGATACTTCCCTTCTTATTCCTAGTGCATATTTAAGAACTATAATTGATTTCTTTGAGCCATCAAAAGACTCCCTATAAAATATGGGTGTCAAATTGTTATCTAAATAATTTCAGCACTCTAAGAATTAGTTATTCTTTTGATGCTTTGCATTTGACCTGATTTATCAAACCTTCTTAATAAATCATAAGATTATTTAAGAATCGATAGTATTTTTATTTCCTTTGCATAGTTTTTGATATATTCCACTTGAAAAAAAGTAGCCTCAACTACTTTCTAAGAACAATATTAATTTCAAGACATAGATAGGTCGTTGACTTAACCAAACACAAATTTGAAATAGGCTTTAAAATAGTTTGCATTAAGTCCATATGACTTGAAAACCATTCGAATTTGTATATGGAATATTAAGAATCTAAAATTTAATAGATGAGATATTTATAATATCACTAATACGTATATACATATAAATATGTACATATGTATACATATATATGAATGTTCTTATGTGTGTGTATATATATACATATATACATATATACATATATATACATATATGTATATATATATATGTATGTATATTTGTATATATGTATATATGTAAACATATGTATATATATGTATAGATGTATATACATATACATATACATACATACATATATATACATATATATATGTATATATATGTATAGATGTATATACATATGTATGTATACATATATACATATGTATATATATATACATGTATATATGTATAGATGTATATACATATGTATGTATACATGTATATACATATATATGTATATATATATATATACATGTATATATATATGTATGTATATATACATGTATATATATATATACATACATGTATACATACATGTATATATATATATATATACATGTATATATATACATACATGTATGTATACATACATGTATGTATACATACATGTATGTATATATACATGTATATATATATATGTATGTATGTATATATACACACACATATGTATATATGTATACATATATACATATATATGTGTGTATATATATACATGTATATATACATGTATATACATGTATATATACATGTATATACATGTATATATATACATGTATATATACATGTATATATACATATGTATATATATGTATATACATCTATATGTAATGCCCCGTCAGGAAACCCCGAAGGGATAAAGCTAAAACACAAGAATAGAGTGCATATATATTTTTATTTTATTTTTAAAGTTTAAACAAAATAATGATACAATGAGTTAACATTAAGTTCAGATTACACAACGGAAGACTTAACTAACACCTAAAGAGTTTCCCAACGTGATTACTTGATTCAACACTTAACTCAACTCATGCTAATTAATCCAATTAAGTTAATTAAATTAATGGCATGATAATACTTTAAACAAGAAATATTTCATTCGGTAAGTTAAAATTATAGATAACATGAGAAGTTGATCTATTACAATTTAACCATACATTTTGTTCAATCTTACAATATAACATATGTCA
The DNA here is from genome assembly GCF_030272615.1 of Cryptomeria japonica. Classification (NCBI taxonomy): domain Eukaryota; kingdom Viridiplantae; phylum Streptophyta; class Pinopsida; order Cupressales; family Cupressaceae; genus Cryptomeria; species Cryptomeria japonica. Next base: position 405,263,327 of record NC_081409.1, read on the forward strand.
TGCATCTAATTTCCTTACATACTTTAATTGCATTAAAAACTAATGAATACTTTCCATTATACTAAACTACATTCTTCATGATCCAAATAACTGCATTTAATAAGATAACTACTTACATGCATTTAAGATTAACATCATCTAATCCACATTGTACATTTTAACCATAATGCCATCCATACATGCTAAATAAAAAGGAAACATAAGAACACAAACACCACATAACACCGAAATGATATCAGAGTTCACCCCTAGTGGGCTACATCTTTGGGTCTGCTCAACTGCAAGACCCCTCTAATAAATAATAGGGTGAAGAATACATAAGGTTCACATCATTTACATCCTACCATCAAGGCGTACACAAACCAATAATACATACGACCACATTGATCCAATAGATACATGAATGATCCTAGAAAAAGGAAAGGGATCCATCTGAAACATGATAAGAAGTAAATATAAAAGAACAACTGGAGCACCTGCGAAACTAATTCCTCACAACCAATCATAAGTAACCCATGGTCTAACATGAATATCAGGTACTCACAAGGACATAAACAACCAGATATATCTCCACAACAGTGTTCCTAACAAAGACAACATAAACTGCACACTAGTGAACATAAGGGACAAGTTTCATCACATAACTTGGTATGGTTACCCTGGCAGGCCTCCTTAGGTCCTGGCCCCATCTATTGGGTTACCTTGGCAACCTTTTCCGAACCTCTGGCCCATCCAAGTCTCACATGGACCCAACACATCCTTTTGTGAAGACAAGGTTGTTGGTTTTCCATTTCAGGCCTTCTCACTGCATGTTGAGTCTGTACTAGCCTTCATCCCATGCGTGAGACACAATTATCTTACTTAGTGTTTTCATTAACTAAACTCTCTAAGATGCTATTAGGTTATCACTTATTTAGACATACTTTCGATGGGTTACCCTACAACCACTTTGGGCGTGACCCCCAATCGAAAGCCACTCTCCCATATGACACTAGACCATAATCAAATGAACTCCTAAACCAAGGAATAGACCAGGACAAGCATACAGAGTTCAATACAGTAGGAGTACCCACTTGGCCAAACAAGTCTTCATGCGAGGTGCATTGACTGATGGTTCTCTGACTAGAGACGTGAACAACTACAGTCAACCACATACAACACCCAACACTCGCATAAAGGACATGGCCAGATACAAAAATGCACATACGACAATATCCAACAATTACCATCAAGAACTTGCCATTTCTTAATCAAATTCGATTACAGAAAATTAAACATGGATAGACATAAATCTGAAATGACAACCTTCTTCCATATTGTTTAAATATTACAATCGATCCAGTTTTCTAATAGATCTAAATTGATTGCGGTTGGTCTACCTTGTCTAGGTACATGCCGCTCATGGTTTACTAACTCACTATAATTCAATTTGCATCATAAAATAATATAAATACTTCATCATGAGTTTTCAAACCAAAATCACATTAGTATAATTATAATTATATGTAGAACATACAAAGATAAAACAAATATTCATTAATCAACTAAAATATGATATTTATTTTTCAAAATAACATATCATTCCCATTGCTTTTTCGAAATGACTGAACTATTCTCATCTTCGCAAAGCAAATATATATACTTTCCAAAAATGGAAATATACATTTAAAAAGGAAACTAAAATAGATATTCATTTTTCCAATGAAATAAAATTTCCTTGCATATAAATAAAATAAAATAAAATATTAATTAACATATATTTATCTATATACATTAATTAATGATTAACTAATAACCAAATATTATTTAATAAAATTTGAATTAAATAATATTTAAAAACTTTGAATTAAATAATATTTAAAAACTTTATTTTAAAATATATATTATTATTTTTGTTTTTTTGTTTAAAAAATAAAATAGCAAATAAAATGGGGTAGACCCATGTGGACACCCACGTGGCCCCCCCTCCCTTTTCCCCAAGGGGCAACAAGGCGGTAGACGCTACCATTGGTAGCGCTACTACCAAATGGTAGCAGGTTGCTACCTTGGGTAGTGCTGCTACCATATGGTAGCGGTTCGCTACCCTTGGTAGCATTGCTACCATCCCACATGGTGGGGTTTTCCCTGCCACGTAGGGGGGGGGGGGTAGTTTATATATATATATATATATATATATATATATAACAAAAAACCCCAATTTGTAGAGTCTCAAACAGAGACCAAAACAAAGAAATAAATTTTCACAATTACCATGGTTTTCACATATTAAATTTTTTGAATAACCAGACCCAAAATAGATGAAATTGGGCAAATCTCTCCATCCAAATACCATATTTGGGAAAATGGAATTAATTTACACACATTTATCTGACTAATTTGTCAAACACAAACTAATTTCCTAATATAAAACTTGAATCTGAAAACATTCATTTGGAGTTTGAGCAAAATTTTATTATGAACAACCAACTCCAATTTTTTTGATTTTAAAATAAATTTGAGCAACCAAAATTTAATTTGGAGGTTTGGAAAGAAAGCAAGGAGGGTTTGAATTGGAGATTTAACTACAACTCTTCCATTTTTTCCAAAATATATGAGTTTTTCAACAAGCACAACCAGATTTCTTCAAAATCAAAACAATCTCTATTAAACAAAGAAACCAAAGAGGTAAACAAGAATCCTACCTTATTCAACAATCCTGGGAATATTTTGATGAAGAGCCCAACCTGCAAGCTCAAGAAAATCCTTCTTCCCCAAATGCCCAAAATTTTCATTCCAAAAATAACTCTCCAAAAATATTTCCAAAACCTAGGTTAAAAGGAATTTGTTTGACCAAAATTCATTTTTTTGGATTTAAAATATTTTCCTCCAAAAATAAAAATAAAAATCATTTTCCCCAAACAATTCAAATATGCAAAACTTGCTTTTTCTTCTAAAATTGATTTTCTTAATTTAATTAAAATTAACATTTCTATTTCAAAATGCCAAAGAGGGTAAAATATTTCTATTTTCAAATACTATTTAACCTCTCCTTTCAAAATGTATAGACTTAATTAATTCATCATTTAAAAATAACCATTTAATCAAACTTGCTACAAACATGAATCGGGCAATTCTAATTAATGATTAATCAAACAAAGGGGTCCTATTTAATTTAGTCCCTTAATTTACTAATGTGTAAAAATACATTCAATCTAATTAAATACTTAGGATTAAATACTCAATTATACCACACGCACAACACGTATCCCAAGAAAGCCAAACAGATACACGAACTGCATACCCAACCAAAGGGGAAACTGACGAACGACTGACGACACTCCCTTGAGAATGACTAGGGTAAAATGAGGGTCTTACGACCACCTAATCCAATTCCTTAGGACCGAAAAGTACACTCAAACTTGCGGATCCAGGTGGAGATGAACCTCGTACCTATGTGATACTGTACCTGCAATCTCCTGCAACCATGAACCACACATGCATACATATACATTTAATGAAAGTGTTAGCCTGAGATTAATAACATGAATCAAGAGAACAAATAAACGTACATAAGAATCGATGCAAAAACACATTTACACGTATGCACAATAATCATAATATCTGACTATAACATTACAACATGGTACAACAACCATCCAAGAAGGCCACTTAAAAAATCAACCAAGGTCAAATCGGTTTTAAAAAATCTGATTAGGGCAGGGGTACTACACTATACATATATATACATATATATACATATGTATATATAAATACATACATACATACATATATATGTATATATATGTATACACATATATATATGTATACATATGTATATATTTGTGTGTGTATATATGTATGTATATACACACACATATACACATATACACATATACACATATATATATATATATACATATATACACACATATATACACAAATATATACACATATGCACATATACACATACACACACAAGAAAGTATGCCACCCGAGCTTGTCTCTTTAGGTCAAATTTCTAGTCGTCGATAAGTTTACTTTGTTCTCATGTCTGTGACCCTCTCTCCAATGATGATTTGCCTTTCTTTCTTGAGGGTGGAGTGGCATACCTTGTGTCCAACTTAGAAACATTTTGTAATTAGGTCATATCCTAAAACCATATCAAATATACAAATATCAAAGCATTAATTACACTGTTGATCATTTGAGTCAAATATTCATTTATTCCATTAAAAACTCATTTAAACATCTAACATATGCAATCTCATAAATGAACATACATTCACCTCAAAATTATTATGCAACAAAGGAAAATAGTAACCATATCATGAGAGGGGTGTAACATATCCTCCCCCTCAAGGATAATCATCCTTGATGATTAAAGTATCAACATAAACATAATGAGCCAAGTTTTTTTTAAGACATGAAATTTTAAAAAATTCTTTAGCTGTTAAAGATATTAAAAAGATGAGGAAACTTTTGATAGATCTCATCATAGTTCTCCCAAGTGGCACTATCTTTTGTATATTGGTCCCACTGGACCTTGTATAGTATTATTTACTGATTATGCAAGCATAGGTTTTGCAACTTGAGCACCTTGAGAGGTTCCATCATTTCCACCCCTAGGTCCCGCACTTGCAGTAAGTTCTAATAAATCATGTGATCATAATTAAACATATATTTTCTCAAATAGAATACTTGAAATATATTATACAATTGGATGAGATCTAGAGGTAGAGCAATCCTATATGCAATTGGATTGATGATTTCTAGGACTTTAAAAGGCCCCATGTGTTTGGGAGCTAGTTTGGAAGAATTCCCAAACTTGATGGAGCAATTTTGTGATATCACTCTCAAGAGCATATTATCCCCCACTAAAAACAATCTTAGGGTTCACTTTGCCTCTGCATATCTCTTATGTCAATCATTAGCTTCTGTTTATCTCTATATGATCAGTTTAACCTACTCTGTTTTATAAAGCATTACAGGTTTGAGGGTTATTTTATTGTCTAGCTTATCCTAGTTAATGGGAGTTCGACACCTCCTCCTATATAAAGCATCAAATGGTGCCATATTGATAGAAAACTAATAAGAGTTGTTTTATGTGAATTCTACCAATGGTAAGTGATATTCCCATTTGTATTGTTGGTCTATACAATACATTTGTAGGAGGTCTTCCAACACCTGATTAGCCTCCTCGGTCTGGCCATTTGTCTTTGGGTGATATGTTGAGCTAATGTTCAATTGAGTACCTAAGGTCGAATATAGTGTTTTCCAAAACCTTGATGTCATTCTAGCATCTCTATTAGTAATAATCTTTTCTAGCACCATGTGCTTGATCAAAAAACTTCTTGCACATATTTTCACACTATGATGGGTTATTCACTGATTAGATTTCTAGGTATAAAATGAGCCACTTTAGTGAGTTTATCTACTTCCACAAGAATTGTGTTATACCTATTTTGGACATGGGTAGGCCATATACAAAATCCATACTTATACCTTGCCATTTCCAATCTAGAATGACACGATGTTGTAAAACTCCCACTTGATATTGATTATCTACCTTAACCATTTGGAATTCAAAACAACTAGCCACATACCTTGCAACATCTCTCTTTATTCCTTTCAAAAAATAAAGGGGCTTTGACTTCTACTAAAATCTTTGTAACCCCTAGATGACCTAAATTTGGTGCAAAATGAATCTCCTTCCAAACCAATTTTCTCAGTCCTATCAAATTTGGTACATACATATGGCCCTTCTACTTTAGTAATTAATCTGGTTTGAAGTAGAATCCATCATATCTCAGATCCTTTGGTTGGCTCAAATAGCTTCATTAACCTACACATAGTATTCATCTGCTATCAACTATTTCAAAACTCGAGTTCTAAAGTCAGTCTGAATGGAGACCATGGAAGAAATATCCCTCCTTTGACTAAGGGCATCCACTTCTTGATTTTCTTTCCCTTAATATAACCTATTTCAAAATCATAGTCAAAATTAATTCCAACCATCTTCTTTGGTAAGCATTTAGATTTGGTTGAGAAAATATATATTTCAAACCTTGATGGTCTAATCTAAGTTTGAAGGGTTAACCTAATAGGTAGTGTCACCACACCTAAAGAGTCTGGATTATTGCTGCTACTTCAAGGTTATGAGGCGCATAAGTTTATTCATAAGATTTGAAATTCATTGACTCATAGGCAATTACTCACTTTTCTTTCATAAGAACTCCACCTAAGCCCTCTCTTGAAGCACCCACGACCACTACAAAATGTCCCTCTAGCACCTTAATAATGGGTGTTGACATCAATTTCTCTTTCAATTCTTAAAATCCTTTTGACATTTCTTTGACCATTCAAATATCTTTACTTTTCTCTTAAGAGTAGTGATGGGTTTGGCTATTCGAGAAAAGTTCATCGCGAACTTCCTGCAATATCTTGCCAATCCCATAAAATTTCGTACTTTCTAAACATTCCTAGGGGTCGACCATTCTAGTATAGTCTTGATCTTTGTAGGGTTTATTGTTATTCCTTCAACAAATATGATGTGCCCTAAATGCTAAACCTCCTTTTGGAAGAAGGTACACTTAAATAATTTTCAATAATTTTTTTTCTCTCGTAGATTATGATAATGTTCTTCCTTATTTTTGGAATAAATAAAAATATCATCTAGGAATACCAAGATGAAATTATCTAGATAGTCTCTGAACACGCTATTCATCATTTATTCATAAATATTGTTGGGAATTGGTAAGGCCAAAAGGCAGGAGTGTAAATTCATTATGTCTATATCTAGTTCTAAAAGTTGTTTTGTGAATATTCTCATCCTTAATCCTTAGCCGATGATAGCCTGATTGCAAGTTAATCTTGGAAAATACTATAGCACCATGAATTTGATCAAACAAATCATCTATTCATATTAAGGTGTACTTGTTTCTTATCATAGCCTTATTAAGCATACGATAGTCTATACACAACTGTAAGGTATCGTGTTTCTTTTTCACAAATATCATAGGTGTTCCCCATGGTGATACACATGATATAATAAGCTCCTTAATAGTTCCTAAAGTTATGCTTTTAATTCAATTAATTCTGTTGTAGTCAAATAATATTTAGCCTTAGACATTGGTTTTGCCCCCAGAACTAGGTCAATAGAAAAATCAAACACCCTTTTAGGGGATAGCCTTGATAACTCTTCAGGAAAAAGTTTTTTTTAACCCTAAAGATAAGGATATTTTCTTGCAAAGGTTTCTCCTTTCTCACTAGATTCTTGATGTAGGGACTTTGTTTTCTAGTTTTTAGAAAGTTTATTTTTCTATTAGTTTAGAAAGTTGTTAATTTTTAGTTTATAAAGTTGAAAATTTGTGTTGAAGTTGTGATTTTTAGTTATTTAGAAGTTTTCTTTATTTTCTGGATAAGTTTGGAAAATTACCAAAACAAGGAAAATGGCAAATTTTGAAATTGGTAAAAAATTTCCAAAATAGGTAATTTTAGATTACTAGATATTGCAATTTATTTGGGTTGTAGGGACAGAGTGCATAAGAAGAATAGTGAAGGTAAAATTGATCCATTCTAGTGTTTCCTTGTGTTTTTGTTAACATTGACATTTATGTTTTGAATTGGCTACATCAATTCTTCTATCCATAAGCCATAGAATTTTGAAAATTCATAGAACATCATGTCATCTTGAAAGGAATTTTTCCTAGGTTCATATATCTCTTCCATCTTGGCTACAAATAACTAACATCCCTTTATCTTGATTCATTTTAACTGCATGACAAAAATCTATCAAATTCTGACTTCTCATTGTGTTCTTTGCAGGAATACCTTATTCCCAATGTCATCCAGGTACTCTACTATTTTGGAGAAACAATCGACTCTTTCCCAATAAGGGAGATATAGACAAGTTTACCTCAACTGTAAACCTCAAAAGTTCAACCTTAGCTTCAAATAAGCATTGCTCTACCTGTGGTCTAGTCTAATTTGTATATTCTACAGACCATGAATTTGTCTTAAATTCCATCTCTAATTGAAATATACTCAATATATTGGGTGTAATGAAACTTTTAGTTGCACCCATATCTATGAGGATAGAAACAAGATTTTCATAAAGCATACATGTAGTCTCAAAAGGTATTATTTGGTATTCTACCTACCTATTATCTAGCACTACATGGATTCATTACTGGAAGACCAACTATTGTGCGGGTAAATGATTCCTCTCATATGATGCCCCTTGATTCTTGTTAGGACACTTATTTGCATATTGTTCGCCTCCACAAGTGAAACATCCCCCCGGAGGTCCTCTTTTCTTTGGTGTCCTATTGGAAGTATCCCCCTCCTTCCTGGAGTTTATTATAATTCTTCATGTCCCCCTTCAAATCATGTTCATTCCCTTTGTACCTGTTGTCATTAAATTTTCCCGTGTCATGCTTATCTCCTTTCTTCTTAAAAGGCCAAGAGTTTTGGGACCACTTAAATTTATTTTAACACTTATCTCTGATTGCAACATCTATTTTGAGTCTCTACTCTTACCTAACAACCTATTCGTATACTTCATCCATGGTGGTGGGTCCAAGGACATCAACCACCCCACCAATATGATTATTCAAACCTATAATAAATTTTTTAATCTTGAATCTCTCACCGGCTTGGCATTGTGGTACATACTTGAGAAACCAAGTGAACTTCTCCCAGTACTCATTTATTGAGAGATCTCCTTGTCACAAGTTTTGAAAATCCACTAAAATTTGGTCAAAAAACAACTAAGGTAACCAACTTTGCCTAAATATCCCCATAATATTTTTCTAGGTTATTCGGTAGGTTTTAGGCCCAACTTGATCTTCTTGTTCTCCCATCAGGTTATTGCTTCCCCATATAGTTGAAAAGATCCCCACATCGCCTTAGTTGTCTTTGAATAATTTTGAATCTCAAAGCACTTCTTCATTTTAGATTTCAATCAGTTGAGCCTCAGTGACATCTCCTAACATTGAGCCTTCAAATTTGGGTGACGTGATCTTCTTCGAATTGTGTAGGAGTTCAAAAGCTATCTAATTTTTCATTTTAGTTTGGGTCTTAGCTTCCAAGTTCTCTTCTTGGTGCTCAATTTGTGTACTTCATTCATGTCTATTATATGCCTCCCTATTTTGAGTTTCTTGGTGATTCCCCCTATGTTATTATAACTCAAAACCTAATGCTCTAGGTTCAAAATCTTGGCATGGGTATCATTCATAATGGACAATAACAAGTCCAATTTAGCCATTGGGTGATTGATGGGATCCGACCCTCCAAATTTGTTTATAGTGTTTTTCATGTTATAAATAATATTATCCGATAATAAATAATTTATTTATTGATTTAAGAGTACAAAACATTTTATTTTCAACTTTTAAGAAGAAACAACAATAAATGTTTACACACAAATTTTTTTGGATCTCCTTTATTCATTTGCAACAGGAAATGTACAACATTTACAACATCTTAGTAATTTTCCATTCTACGCATTATACAGTTTCAAATTAAGATCCGAAAACCTTGCTTGTACGGGGTGTCTCAAAGGGCTCTTCATGTCCTTCATTAACTGATGGTATAAGTTAGTAGCCAAGAGTAGGGATACATAAATCCTCTTTCCCTCCTTTATAGTTTTCTCCCCAAATGGGGTCTCTTAAGTTTGCTTAAGGGTCACAATTTTATTCAAAGAAGATGAAGGTCCAAGAGTGTTCTTATTTCCTCTAGGCCATGTTCGCCTCTGTAAGGTACACAACCCTTAAACTAAATCTCACAAATAAATAATTTGCTGAAAATTTGAATAATATAAAAATAAAAGATAATATCTTAATTTCCACAATAAATGTCAATACATCTCAATAATGTAGTGCTTAATCTAGGTGTTAGAACATGTACTTGAGATAAATAATAATTACATCATATGCCCTCATATTTGAGAGATAAGTCAATACAATAAAAATGTACAATGTACAAGTATATACAATGAATAATATAGATATGAAAATTAATCAAGTGTCTTTGAGCGCCATCGATCGCATCTATCATCTGCAACTCAAGAGACAATAACATGACTTAGATGCTCTTCCACCCAACCAGAAAGCTTATGCTCCCCAAGAATCTTTCATAACATGAAAGATACCTGGACCTGCACAAAATGCCTAGCTACCTAGAAACAATAGGCAGGCAGGAAACCCAGTACAACTTGATAAATCTACATGCATTTGCTTGTATGAAATACATGTCCTGTTATCAACAGGATATGATAGAGAAACATAATATATATAATTTGCTAGGCTAATTTATCCATTTCAATGAATACATCACTTTGACCAAAGTACCTTTAAATATTTGATTTTTCCTAAAAAGAGGATCAACCTTCTTTGTTATTCCATATTTGACATCCATTCCCAAAAAGCATAATTCCATAACTCACAAGAAAAACCATCTTCTTTCTCAAAAAGAAAACACTCAAGCAAATATGCATATACCTAAATGCATCCACTTTAATTGAGACATAATAAAAAAACATGCATGTGTTCTGAAAACTAACTTTCCCTTTTCAAGAAATTGATAGTATTATGGAACTACATGCAATATTTTCCCTATTATAATTGATGCAAAATTTATTAATATGAATAAGTCTTTTCAAGCACAAGAGAAAAAAACTCATCTTACTATCTTTCATACATTCAAGAAATCTACATGGTTGCATGCATTTAATTATTTACAAAAAAGATCATATTTAACCATTTCTATATGCATAAGTTAATGAACGTTTACGTATACATGCATGATGATTTCAATTTCTACTAAAAGTTTGCAACCATAGAGTAAGGAAACTAGCATGTGCCAAACAAACATTGGTGTTAATATGCATGTATGTGACATATATATGCCACACACACACACACAAAGATATATATATATATATATATATATATATGCCCCCCCCCCCCACACACACACATATGTGTGTGTGGCCTATATATATATGTGGCATATATATACATATACATATACATATACATGTATATGTGTATATATATACTTAAATACACACACACACACACATATATGTGTGTGTGTGTGTGTACATATGGAAATATTTTTGCACATTAAAGAAATCATCTAAATTATTTCATTCTCATAACTACATCAAATTAATAATTTTTCTCCCTCATACGAAAATTTGATTTCTAAAATGCAGTCACATAAATCTAAAAATAGAGTTTACAAGATCATATTTCCATTCATTGTAATTGCAAGTTTATAAATAATTATAAATTTCATTATTTTACATAGTCTTTGAAGCAACAAAATTGTTTGATTTCATCTATGCATACATATACATAATTTTTTGAAAATAAAATTTAAATGAATGTCAATCCACAAATTGGTTTTCATATTTTAAACTCTAATTTTCATTTCAAAATAAAAAAAATTCAAGAAAAAAATCTAGAAATAAAGGAGAAATCAGCCTCAAAGTGGTTTGAATCTGATGCACATGAAAAGGTAACAAGCCAAAAACAAATATCAAAGGTTAGTATGTTAGTCTCAACCAAAACCAAAACAAATGAACTTCAAAACCTTCACATACATATCAAAAGATATTAAAAAGAACACAAACGAAAGCAAAACAAATGAAAAGAAGAGAGAAGAGACTCTCTAAGATGCTCCCATTGTGCTCTTGTTGCCTCTCCCTTTTCCTTCTCCTCTCCAAGATCCAAAGCTTACTTGAGTGTAGCCCTCTATTTTTTTAGCATGAAGCCATGGATGCCAAATGAAGGGTTAAATATGGCTGAGAATGAAATCCTATTGCTATGCAAATGCACAAACTATAATTGCTATGCTATGAAAAAGCTTAAGTAAAATGATTATGCAAATATAGTAACAATTCTCACAATGCTTCCTCTTTGCTTGAGGATGAGGGTTCCTTAGGCAAAATGGGTAATTGATGGGTCAAGATTGATTTGGCTTATGGAGGGCTACGATTTCATGAGAGAGGCATGATCCTCAATCCATGTTTGCAACTTCCACCAATGTAATGGTGACAAGTGGCATCATGAGAGGGCTTGAGAGGAGAGGGAAGAAGCTTTTATGCTTGAGGAAACATGAGGGTAACCTCATGTGGTTGGATTATTGGATAAAGCTATTACCCAATGGTAAAGCTATTACCTAATGGGTAAATTCTCGTGCAAGGTTTACCCATGGTTAGGCTTTGACTAAAGGGACAAGACCCATGTGGGTTAACTTGTTGAAGAAGGGAATCATTTAAGACTTTGTAAGAGTCTTGAATGGGTGAGATGATGGGTTGGGGGTTAATTTGGGTTTAAGATTGTGCAAGTGATTAGAAGGGGGTTTAGGCTAATTTAGAAGGGCTTATAAGAATCTAGAAGAAGGTTAGTGAGCAATTGGACTTTGCAAGTGGGTGAGGCTTAAGGGATTTTTAAATAAATAATTTATTTATTCAAAATAATGGTGCAACTTGCATTTGTAGGAGAATGCAAGTGGATGAGGATTTTTAAATAAATATTTATTTATTTAATAAAGATTTTGGTTAGGCATTTTAAATACATATTTAATTTATTTAAGTGAGATGAAAGGGGAATTAAATAAATTTATTAATTTTTTTAAGAAGTTTTAATTTAAATAAATTTATGAAATTTATTTAATTAAATTATAAAAATAGGATTAAAATGAATTAATTAAATGTAAATTTGAATAATAGAAGAGTATCAATGCATTAAACAAATATTAAATATTTATTTAATTTAGTGGACAAATTTATGTGTCTAAATTTTCCCCTCTTTGAGATTGTGCAGTTTATCGTGTCGTTTCACAGAACAACAGATAGGCATGAGAAAAATGCCCTAGGGATGTTAGTTAGTGGGTGGTATTCCCCCTCGAGAGATTGGCCATTTTTTTTGAAAAATCAGGCGATCTCTTGAAAAAAAGAAAGAAGTGGGGGGATGATAGATTAGAAGAATTTGGAGTAAATGGTGAAAGAACGGAGGAAAACAAGGTTAATACGGAGAAATGACGAATGGTAGAGAAAAAAGGATGAGTTGGGCACAAACGAAGAGCAAAGAAAGGTAAGTAGGTAAGTACCCTTAGGTCATGCAGAAGAGATTGTGCAAATGCAATGTTTTGTGGTGCCTGTGGTTGATGCTATACAATTGATCAATATGGTCTTTGTAGTACCCCTCCTCGATCAGACTCTTTTTGTATCTATGTTTGACTTCAGTTGACTATTCTGTAGAACATTATTGTATATTGATTTAGATTTTATGCAATGTTATTTCATGCTTTATCTGGATTTGTGGTGTATGCTTTCATGCAGTATCTCAGTGCTTATGATTAATGTTATTTTTATGGATCATTATCATGGACTGACACTTTTACCTTATTTGTGCGATGCGTTATTTATATGTTGCGTGTTTGCAAGTGTATGTGATGTGAGGGGATGATTTTCCTTCACTCACTCCGATGAGATAAGGAACGTCATGATTCTCCTTCATCGGTGTGCGTGTCATGTCTATTTATATATATATTTGTCTGTATGCACTGTGGTTCTTTGGTGCAAGACATTGCAGGTACTCGTACCGGGTAGGTATGGGTTATTGACTCCACCTGGTTTCACAGGTCTGAGCATGCCTTATTTATCCGATGGGAGTGGAGGAGATAGTTGTTGGATCTTAGCTTGATCTACAGCTACACTAATGTGAGTGTTGTCAGTCGATCGTCTTTTCCGTTTGACCGGTATGCGAGATAGAGTGCTTTAATGCTTTCATCTTGTGAGTCATCATTTGGGCATTCCTCATTTTGCGCATTTTCGTTTATTTGAATAGTCATTTAATTGAGTGATTAATGCTATTGTTGTGTTGGCGTAATTAGTTGTTTAATATGCCTTGAGTGATTGATTTAATTAAATTACTGATTGCTATAATTAAATGGTTAAATTGGCTTATTTTATTACGTAAAGTTGTATTATTATATTATGGAAAGAAATAAATATTTGCCTTGCCATTTAAATGTTAAATACTTATGTTGAAAGAAAGTTGTATGAAAATAGAAAATAAAATAAAGTTAAAGCTTTTCCTTTTACCTTTCCATTTGACTTTTGTATTTTATTTTGTTGGAAAAGAATTGTTTATGGAAAAAAAGGTAAATCTGATTGGTTGGAAAAAAATTTAACCTAGAAAGTTTAGGTTGAAATATATTTTTTCCATATATTCTTGGGAGTTCATTGGAAGAAGGAAGGCATAATTTTGAATGAGAAATTTGGAAAACCATTTTGGAAAAGGAGCTGGAGTTGGATTTGGTTTGCAAGATTGGGATCCTTCCATCAATTTGCTTCCTGGTTTGCTTGAAGGTTGGATAATCTCTTCTTGTTTTGCAATTTAATTTTGAATGTTTTAGTTGCTTCCTGTGTGTTGGAAAAATGTTAATCTCTTTGTAAATTCTTGTTGAATGACTAGAATGAAAGAAAGAGTGTCTGTTATTAATGATTTTGTTGAATTCATATCAAATGTTTGCATATGGGAAGGAAATGATTCATCTTCCTATTTGTTGTTTGTTATTTGCTCTTGAAAAGTCATGTTCTTGAATTATATCTTCTATTTGGTATAGAAAGGAAAATATTTAGTTTGCTGTGCATTTCCTAGTTTATATTTGCCCAAGATTTGGGGCTTATGTTGGAAAAAATTGGTTATTTGCCTCTTGCAAGATGCAAGGAATTCTTCTTGTGTGAGGGAAGTGAATTTTTTTTTATCAAAATCCTTCTCCTATCTCTTAAATTATTCTTATTTTGTCCAAAATATTTATAATCAGGACTCTTGTGTGTTTTTGATTCACCATTTACCTTATTGAAGAGTATCCTTTCTTAATTTGGATTCTGGCACTGTGTATGTGCCCCGTGAAATGAACGGGGGATGAATTGATTTTATATTAAATTGTTTTAGAAGAAATAAGAAATTGATATTTTATTTTAAAATCAATCTAACCTAACCCACGTGGTGGGATAATCCCACCACGTGGGACAGTAGTGGCTTGCTACCGCGGTAGCAGCACTACCGGATGGTAGGACTGCTACTGGTCGATAGCAGTACTACCAGTCGATAGTGCCTGCTACTGGTCGGTAGCAGTACTATCGGTTGATAGTGCCTGCTACCAGTGGTAGTGCTTGCTACCGGTGGTAGCAACACTATCGGTGGTAGTAGCACTACTGGTGGGTAGTGTCTCCTGCTATCGATAGCAGCACTACCGCGGGTAGGGCTTTGGCCCACCGCGTGCCCTTTTACCCTTCGCGGTACAATGTTGATTATTTTTATTAAATGCAATGAATTTTTAAGGTTAGTTTAAATCTTATGTTAAATGGTAATTTATAAGTTAATTTTATATGTTGATTTTTATATTGATTTAATAGATTTATCTATTGAAAATCAAGGCTTTGGATATTAATTCAAATTGGTAATTTTGGATGTATTTGTGGAAGTAGATTATAAGTTTATATACTTCATATTGTTATTTGGTTGGATAATTAATATGGATTTTATTCTATATTGGTGAATTGAATTTGGAAATTAAATAGAAGTGAATGTCGTATATGAATGATACATTAAATAAAGGGTGTTTATTTAATTTTCAATCAATGATTTGCAAGTGTTTATGATGTTGTTTTCTCAAAGATTGTCTGAGTGCGGACTTAGTGAAATTAGCTTTCCTTGCAAAAAGTATTATTTTTGGTTATTTATAGTCTTGTTGTGGCGTATTTGGTACCTTTTGACCAAGTGATGTATGATGACCTCGTTGTCTTAACCATGTAGTGTCTTTTCCTTATGGTTAACCAAGAGATAGTATGTCATTGTTTCCACTTGTTTTTGGATAGTGGTGTTATGGCTGTCTACTTTGCCATAGGGTCCTCGTGGAGTGACCATGTTTGTTTAAGTGTCCTTTGAGAGAGTGGCTTTTGAGTGGGGGCCATGCCCAAAGTGGATGGTAGGATAACCCCTTGAAAGTCAGTTAATAAGTGATAACCTAATAATTTGATTAAGAGATGGGTAGTTTATAACATTATATAAGATATTGTACCCCGTGCATGGTTGAGTGCTTGTATAGGCTCAAGATGTAGTGGGAAGGCCTGGAATGGCAAACCGACCACCTTGTCTTCACAAAGGCTTGGTAGGGTCCGCATGAGACTTAGTTGGAGCTGGAGGTTTGGGAAAGGTTACTAGGATAACCCAGGATGGGGGACTAGACCTATGGAGGCCTACCATGGTAACCGTCATAAGCTATACGATGACACTCTCTCTTTAGGGTCACTTGTGTATTGTGATGTTGAGTCACTTGTGTATTGTGATGTTGAGTCACCTGGAATATTGTGGAGTCATATTGTACTGCCATGGAGTCATATTGTTTTGTCGACCATGTCATGCTTATGCCTTCTTGAGGGTCCTTTTCTATCTCCTAACATGGTGGGGTGATTCCATTTTGGGAATTACATGGTCGGGTGGTAGTGCCACTTCCCATCGAATGTTCTTGTTCATACCTTCATGCGAGGATTGACTTCACAAGTGTTCTTGTGGTTTGTGACTCATGCTTTATCTCATGTTGGAGATTATTATTCTTTGGAGACCTATGTGGTTAGTTGTATCAATGAATTTATGTAACCTTGTAATTTGGTTAAGTTGTAACTCTGAATGTATTGAGAGCCATGTATTGGAAGATTAATGTAATCCTAAGTTTTGGATGTTATTTATCATCTTTCTTTATGATTAGTGTAAATGCTTTATTGAAGAGAAATTATATTGTATCCTTTCAATCTTTCAATGGTGTATCTGTTATTGCATATGGCTTATTATGTTCTTGAGTAATGATGTTTAATTGGATTAATCATAATTGTGTAATTTAACTTTTAGTTTGATTCTTCGTTGGTAACCCTTTAGGAATTCTGGTGTAAGTCTTCCACTTGTGTTCTGATTAATTAGAAAAGCAGGTTTTCAGGACCCGAAACCTTTAACATAGGATATTAAGAAATGTCATCATAGAGTTCCAAAACATAAAAACCAGATACAAAACGAGTGGCAACAAACCAGTAAATAGAAAAGACAACATAAGATAGGAACAACAAAATAATAGAATCTAGGAATACAATTAAAGAGTCTTCAGAAGGTGCTCCGCCTTAATCACCAGCTGGTCATAGGAGGCCGCAACAACTTTGAGTTCATCCAGGTCCTTATTAGGCTTCTTCTCTTTCTTTTTTCCTTTGGTTCTGGTTCTGGGTCCTTGAACATCTCTTGTGCCTTCAGTGTCAGGGTCAATGTCTAGGGTATCCTTCTCCTCATCCAATTTGCTGATGAGAGTTTTAGTATTGCTAGCAGAGACCTTCAGAATGTTCAAGCTTTGCTCTGTGATACTTTTGAGACATTCCTCAATTTTGCTGACTTTACTGACAATTTTTGACATAGTTTGATCCATAGCATTACCTTTTTCTTTCCTCTCCAGTAGGTCTTTCTCGATTTGCTCAAATATAGGGTTGAAGGAGTCTCTTATGTTTTCAGCTTTAGCAACAGTATTTGTCAGATCCTCCATATAATCAGCCATAGTCTTCCCTTCCCCTGTGTTAATAGTTTCCAAAATCTGGATTCTGTGGTTGGCTTTTTCGTTGTCATCCACAAATTTCTTGCAACTGGTGAATAACCATTCCATGGTTTCCATAAAATCTTTCATACCCTAAGGAGGTGGGTTTACGGAGAGATCAATCTTTCCAGAGTTGTACTGTTCCTTATTAGGGGTGTCACCAATAGTAGCTTTGTCATCAGCCCTAAGAATTTCTCCAGTGGTCATCTCCTCCAAGTTCTGGTCAACTTCCAGAATCTTTTTCTGCTTATGATCCTCCAGCTCCTTCACATTCTCATCCTTTCTCTTTGGTTTGTTTCTGGTCTGTGTATGGACTTTAGTTTTCTTTTTCTGAGAACCCTGGGGTTTCTCCTTCTCTGAATCTTCTGAGCCCTCCTCCTCCTCCAAGGAGCTAATCTAGAGAATTTTGCCTTTGGGTCTCTTTCCCTTTGAGGAGGAAGGCCTGGTTTTCAAATATTTCCTCTTCTTACCTATTTCAACTTTCGAGTCATCCATACTCTCCTTAGACTCACTCATTAGATCACTATTAGAACCCTCATCCAAGGAAAAAACAGAGTCCGACCCATCCTCCTCAGACTCAAAAATAGAGGGCTACGGGTGGTCTATTTGGTTAGCCTTGAGATGGTCATAAATAAGAACCATTAAACCCTAATGCATGACAGTGTCCCCCATAGGGTTCTCTCTATAGGCTTTTATGGTTGCATTCATAGAACATAACAGAAAATATGGAATGTTAACCTTCTCGTCATTCCTAAAATGATTCAGCAAAAGAAAATGGTAGCCGTATACTTTAGTGAATCTACCATCTAAAGTAGTATAGCGCATTTTAACAAAAAGGACCTCCCTCCATGGTTTGACAAAAGCCCTAGGGGGATAGTAAGTTTTACTTAGCTTCACCAGTCATTTTTTCTCCTTTTCAGTTTCCAAATATCTATCAATGGCCTCCTTGCTCACTTTTCTATCTCTGTAGTAGTTGCTTTCTTCCCTTCAGAGCCCTGTGGCCTAGGCAATAAGGTCTTCATCTATGACAATAGACCGGTCTCCCATCTTCAAAATACTCTTTCTCCAGTTTTTACAAAAGAAATTGGTGGCTGTGGCATCCCATCCATGAAGCCTCTCCACGAATTTAGAAAAACCACCCTTCTGCAGTATGTTCCAGACCGCCTCCTTTTGCTTCCATTCCTTGCAGCTGCTAGGCTTGTATCGGCGTCTGTTTCCACCCATATTTTTGCTATTTAGAGTAGAATGTTGAGAATTGTAGAGAAATTTAGACCAAAAGTTTCTCGGAGCTACCAAATTTACCCAGAAAGTGTGGGAAGTGATTGATTGATTGAGTGTTATAACAAATGGTGCTAATAATATTATAATTGCTCGAAGCACTCCTTTTATTCGGTTTCATTATTATTTGGTACATAAAAAATATTTGGGATGCTATGATATCGGTCCTTGAAAATGATTAATCTTACTTCCTTAAGGAGACCTTGTTCACCCTGCCAAGTAATCATTTCATCTTGATTGACCGCCGTGTTGGTTGCCTAGTCAGCAGACCCATTAGCTTCATGGTAGATATGAGATATGTAGCTTTTCTCAAAAGTATTGATGACGTCTTTAGCTACTTTTATAATGTTATTAATAGACCATGAAGGCTTAGAGGTCCTCTTGAGGCATTCGATGATGTTGTTTGAGTCCCCTTCAATCCATATGCAGGGGCTTTTCCATCTTTTTGTGAGAAGAATACCTTGAAGTGCTGCCATTACTTCTGATTTGTGGTTTGTTTGACTTCCTATTGGAACAATAATCAAATCCTTGCATATACCTTTGTCATCTCTAAGAATAGCTCCACATCCCATAAGGCCCAGATTACCTTTTTTAGCACCATCAAAATTGACTTTGAACCACCCATGAGGGGGAGTTTGCTACCTTGCTTCAAGTCTTTTGTTTTGCTTAGGATCATAACTGCCAACATTCTTCAAATTCCAGGAACTTAAAATTTGAGATTCCAGAGGGTTGGTCGAAAAACAGGGGCCCCCAATGATCCTAATATTCTCCACAACCGCCCATTGTTTCTTTCTTTCCATAGTTCCCACAAAATGTGAGGGAGTGATAGCTGCCACAAAGATCTCAAAAAGGAGTTAGACCAATGGTAATTCCAGGAGTAGAACAACTCACTGATAGTATTAGGAAACACCCAATCAATGCTAAAACTCTTCAGAAACCTTTCCCAAATCGAAGCAGAATAGGAATAGTGGATAGCTAGATGGTCCACTAACTCTTCCTCCTTAAGACAAAGAGCACATCTATTAGGAAAGGCAAATCCTCTATGCTTGAGGTTATCTAAGGTCAAGATTTTATTTTGAAGAATAGTCCAATAGAAAAGTTGATTTTGGGGGTCAGACCCTTTATCCAAGCTTTAGACCAAAAAGGATTATCAGGAGGGGTAGGGGAAAGAACACCATACATTGAAGAGACAGTAATGATACCATATTTCCAAATGAGGGAGTCTTCCTCTTTATTCAACCAGACCAAAGATAGATGGTTCTTAAGCTTAATGAGGCTTGGGTGGATGCTTTCAATGTTCTGCCAATTATTGCTTGTCCAATACCCTTCAACTAGAGGACCAAAAGAACTAATACATGAGGAGGCATAGGGGGCCCATTCTGGGATATCAGTCAAAGGTTTATCAAAAAGCCAGGGGTCTTCCCAAAATTTAACTTTCCTACCATTGCCAACTTTCCAAGTAACCCCTTTAGCAATGCTATCTCTGCACTTAGAGGCATGATTCTAGATGTGGGACCCATTAATGCTAATTTCAGAATGTATAAAAGAGGAAAGAGAGGAGGACAAAAGAGAGTACTTACTTCGCCAAATTTTACACCATTCATTATTTGAGTGGAACATTCTCCAAACTTGTTTTGACATGAGAGCTTCATTTAAGGTCCAGATTCTTCTCAGTCCCAAACCTCCTTTACTTTTCAGTCTGCATACCTGTTCCCAAGCCACAAGAGACATTCTTTTCTTGTCCTCAACCCCTGACCATAGAAATTTTCTTTGAATTTTCTCAATTGCATCAGCATACTTAACATGAATTTTGAAAAGGCTTAGGGCATAGATAGGGATGATTTGAAGTGAATCTTTTGGAAGTTGAAGCTTTCCAGCCTGACTTAAAAGGGCACCTTTCTAACCAGCTAGCTTTTTATGAAATTTGTCCACTAGAGAGCTCCAGAAAGAATCAGGAGGTGCAATGCCCAAAGGGAGGCCAAGATAAGTGGCAGGAAGATCTGCAATTTGACATTCCAGGATTTTGCTGATTCTCTGTTGTCTTCTCTCTGGAGTAGTGATGAAAAAAACTTTGCTTTTGACTCAATTAATGAGCTGACCAGAAGTAGAGGTAAACTTGCAAAGAGTGTCCTTCAAGGTTCTAGCTTCAGAAATACTTGATTCCCCCATGACAATGGTATCATCCACAAACTATTGGTGGGAGCAGACAAGATTAGCTGAAGACAGTTGAAGTCCCTTAAAAGAACCTCGCATAACCGTATTTTCCATTTACCTTCCAAAGCATTCAGCCATAATAATGAAGAGGATAGGGGAGATGGGATCCCCTTGCCTCAGTCCTCTAGATGCTTGAAAGAAGGGGGAAGGGGATCCATTGACAAGAACAAAAAAAGAGGCTAAGGTAATAAGCTGACTGAAGAGGTCAACACATTTGGTGGAAAAACCATAAGCCACAAGAACCTTCACAAGAAAAGACCAGTCAACTTGGTCATAGGCCTTAGAGAGATCAAGCTTGAGGATGAGACCCTGTTTCTTAGCCTTAACAAGAGAATGAATATTCTCATGAATAGTAATAATGGAGTCAAGAATTTGTCTTCTTGGGACAAAATCATTTTGCTGATGATTAATCAAAGAAGGAAGGATAGTCAGTATTCTGGTAGTAAGAACCTTGGAGATGATCTTATAGAAAGAATTACATAGGCTGATAGGTCTGAACTTGTCCATGGAGTCAGCACCTTGGGTTTTGGGAATAAGAGCAATGAAGGTGCCATTAATTTCCTTCAAAAGTCTTCTGGCCCCAAAAAATTCCTTGACCCCATTGGAAACATCTTTCCCAACAATGTCCCAGAATTCTTGGAAGAAGAACATGGGAAAACCATCTGGTCCGGGGGCTTTATTACCATCAAAAGAAAAAACATCATTATTATAGTTCTATTATTGTAATTAATGCACTTAATATGTTTTATACTTAAAAAAAATAAAATATTTCACCCTTAGATGTGGTATTCCTTTGGGGTTCCTGGTGGGGCATTACAGTCTTGGTGCAAATGTTTGGATAGTCTAGTGCAATTGTGTGAATTTCCCTAGGGTTAGTCAAAGTGTGATGATTGATGTTAGTTGTTCGCTCGGACAAGATAAAGTCTAAGTAATTGAGTCAAAGTGACTTGTTGTGACTTAGACAATTGATGTAATTGCTTGATTAAGTTGAGGTATCAGAGTCAAATTACTCGTTGAGATTTAGAAAATTGATGTAATTGTCTATTTAGACCGTGTTTGATGGGTTGACCAATTGCTAGTTGGGTTAAAATGGCTAACAAAGTAACTTGTTTTTCCTATAGGATGACCTAGATGACATAGGCTACGCAAGACCTCCTATGATAGATAGACTACAATGTGCTTAGATTGATCATCTTGTGGAATATGATATAGGGTATGTGATGCTAATGATCTGGATGGAGAGGGTAGGGGGGTTAGTTGTAGAGAGAAGGTGTGGAGACATAGTACCTAATCCTTTAGATTGAGGCTCCCTTTGATGAGGATCAAATATAGTATCGATTGACATGAATGGGTTGTATATCGTTGTACTCAGTCATGATTTTAGGGATAGGCTTCTCATTAGCAATCTCCTAGTCAATTCCATTCTTTTCATATGCATGCACACATGATATTTATAGTGTATGAATGATCAGATGTATGGTTGATATGCAACGAAATACAATATATACAAATGAGATGAAATAAACAATCCATGGATTATTCATAATGCTTTATTTCCTCATTGATCATGGTAGTTTTGATCTTGGTTGAGGTATTAGAAACCAAGGTTAAGCGCTCCACCTGTAAACAAACATTGAAATCAAGGAAGGTTCCCATCCATTTTGGTTCATATATGCATGGTTGAGGTATACATTGTAGTGAATAAGCCACAGTGATCCATGACTCTATATTTTTGCATAGGATCTCATAGCTTAGTGAGCTTCCCGCATAGACACCATTAGTATTTGGCCCAAACTTTCATTGGAATGATCTACAGACAAAAAACAAAGACAAGATATCATGATGCATCCCGGGCTCTCTAATCACTTGTGGATATCTTGGAGTAGCATAGGAACCAAATATAAAAAGTAGTAATCTGACCAAGTACTCGTTAGCCAAAAAAAACCTTCTTGTCAAAGAGATAAGTCATCCTGTCTTGTTGTAAGGAAAGATGCATCCTTGTTAAGATGGTCTTACATATGTTTTTCTCAAATGTTTGACTGTTTGTTGATTTTCTAGTTGGTCATCTTTTAGGTAGCTCAAATATTTGTTTTGCATTTGACTCGATGTTTATGTACAAGGAACAAGTTTATTGCAATACTTTTGATTGATTTTGATGTTTTTCTCATGTTTTTTGGGTTTTCCATTTTTGAATGTTTTTTGCTTTTCTTTAGGACATTTTCTGAATGTTTTTGGTCTTTTGAGATTTTACAAATGTTTTTGGATTATTTCAGGATATTTTCCAAGTGAGTAACTCAACAAATAACCAGTATTGAGAATCCACTCCCATCATTAGGTTAAAAAGGTGCCCCCAATCAGGTGTCTATGCAAAAGTAGGATGTGATACATATGTGGCAATGACCCTCATTGCAGATCAATAATAAGCCATGGTAGATATGATGTATGAGAGAATGCAATGGATGTGATCACAACAATTCTGAGGGACACTGGAGCCACAAACTTTATGAATGGTGCATGTTTTCCAAGTTTTCACCACCGTACTTATCCAAGGCACCACTGAAGTGGTTTTCACTGTTTGGATGAATGATTTTTCTTTACTATTTTCTTGATTTTTTTCAATTTTTTGTACTTTTTCTGAATGTTTTTGGTATTTTTTGAGTTTTTCAAGCTTGATGATCTACAGAGCTTAAGTGTGGAACTTTTTGAGATGCATGTTGTTTATTGGATCTACTAGTGGTTCCCCTTCTAAAGTTGCTAACTGATATGTCCCAGACCTGAAGATGGCAGTGATGACATATACATAGCCAATTGGATTCAAATTTGCTTTGGTGTTTTCTATGTGGTTGATTATGAGGATTCTCTCTGAGAACAAGATCTCCTATCTCAAATGTGCGAGGTCTAACCCTATGATTGTAGCTTTTTATCATGCGTTGCTGATATGCGTTAAGGTGATTATAGGCAGATTGGCGCTTCTCATCAAGCATTATCAAGTCCTAAAGATGAGAGACTCAGTACTCTTCATCATTAGTTAGATTGTGCAAGGAAACCCAAAGGGATTGTAGTTCAACCTCAATAGGAAAGATAACTTCTACTCCATAAACAAGTGAGTAGAGAGTTGCATCTTTAGGGGTTTCAATGCTAGTTCGATATGCCCATGGTGTGGGATTCAAATGAATGTGCCAATCATGACTGACATCATTGACTATCTTGTTTAAGATCCTCAGTGTGTTCTTATTTGAGGCTTCTGCTTGACCATTTCCTTTTGGGTACTATGTATTGGAAACTGACACTCATTCGGCTTCTTATGTTTTCATTGATGGCAACATTGGCAACATATTTGGGTTCACATTAACATCTGACAGACTCTTCACCGACATCAAGGATTTCAAAGGTAACCGACAAACTAGGTACCGATATGGGAAGCCAACATCACTTGGAGATCCAGAAAAGGGTAGTATTTGGAAAAGCATTTTATAATTCATATATATTTGTAATGAGCCGACATGTATTATTATTTTGTATGTAAGCCGATGGTATAAATGTTTGTAAGGGTATATAAGTCACTCTATTAGGTCATTTTCATATATAACATTTGTGATAAGATCTAAAATGTCAAATCCACAAGTTCAAATCCCCACTAACAAAAGGGCCATGGTGTTTCTATGGGTTTCAATTCTTGCACAGATGCATGTATCAAATCTGCATGTACTTGGCACTTTTTGCAATTTCTGACAAAGTGGTAGGAGTCTTTTTCCATGGAGGGCCAATAGTGTCCTATCCTTGTGAGCTTCTTAACTAATGAAGTGCCACTTGAGTGAGCCCCATAGATTCCTTCATGTACTTCTTCTAAAGTTGTGGTTACCTCACCTTTCTCTAAACATCAGAGGAGAGTACCATTGAGACCTCGTTGGTATAGGGTTTCAACAATGATGGTGTATTGAGTGGATTGGCATATGAAGGTTTTTCGTTGATTGTTTGGTTGGTTTGGTGGAAGGATTTGATCGTGTAGGTAAGCATAAAACTCACCATACCATGGGGAATCGGGACCGATGAATTGACATACCATATCGAATTATGGGATATCATAAGAGGGGATCCAAAGCTGTTCAACTAAGAACTCATAGCATGTTGAGTTCTGTGGAAGATTGAGAAGAGAGGCTATTGTAGCCATTGCATCTGCAACTTTGTTTTCCTCTCGAGGAGTCTGATCAAAGGTGATAGCTGTGACTAATTCCTTGAAATTATCAACCATTTTGTTGTAAGTCATAAGCTTACCATCCTTAGTTTAGTAATAATCATTAACCTTTCGGATGACCAGTTGTGAATCATCGTAGACTTGTAGCTCCTTTAAGTTCCATTGTATGGACATTCTTAGTCCTATGATCAAGGCCTCATACTCT
The DNA here is from genome assembly GCF_030272615.1 of Cryptomeria japonica. Classification (NCBI taxonomy): domain Eukaryota; kingdom Viridiplantae; phylum Streptophyta; class Pinopsida; order Cupressales; family Cupressaceae; genus Cryptomeria; species Cryptomeria japonica. The sequence goes on from NC_081409.1 coordinate 405,288,847, forward strand.
TCTATGTTGTTTGTGCATGGGAATGTGAGTCTGTATGATTTTAGAATGCTATCACCTTGGGGTGTGATACAAATAATGCCAACTCCCGGACCATGCCTAGTGTATGACCCATCAAAATATAGCTTCCATTGCTGTGCTAGCATGACTATTAAGATATCCTCATCTAGAAAATTTGAGATGAGAGGATGGTCTCCTATGGGTGGCACTTCAACCAACTGATCTACAATGACTTACCCTTTGATTGCTTTACGGTCCACATACTCTATGTCAAATTCACTGAGGATCATAACCCACTTTTCCAAGTGACCTATAAGTATTTCTTTACTGAGTAAATACTTGAGTGGATCAATCTTGGTGATGATTTATATCTTATGTGTCATCATGTATTCCCTTAGTTTGGTTGTTGCCAAAATGACTGTGAGCAAAGCTCGTTTAATAGGTGTATAATTGAGTTCATATCCTACTAGTGTCTTGGAGATGTAGTATACTGCACATTCTTTTCCTTCGGTATTATGTTGTGCTAGCAATACCCCTAAGACTGTAGCCATAGTTGATATGTATAATAACAAATACCTATATGGAGATTGTGGTGTCATCAGGTAGTCCTTAAGCTATTGGAATACTTGCTAGCAATTCTCTACCCATTTGAAGCGGACATTCTTATGTAGCAGATGTGTGAAGGGATGACATTTATTAGCCAAATGTGCAATGAACCGACATATTTATTATAGCCTCCCTTGTAATGTTCATAGTTGGTTGATGTTTTTAGGAGGTGGCATCTCCATGATTGCCTTTACTTTTGTAGGATCAACCTCAATTCCTTTGTTTGAGATAATGTATCCTAGGAGCTTTTCGGAGGTCACTCCAAAGTCACACCTCTTTGGATTGAGGTGAACATTATATTGTTCTAGTTTGGTGAAGATTTTGTCTAGCACTACGAGGTGACCCTCTCTTGTTAATGATTTAGTTAGTAAATCATCCACATAGTCTTCCACTAGTGTATGCATCATGTCGTGAAAGATGGTAGTAATTGCCCTTTGATAGATGGCTCCTGCATTTTTGAGACCAAATGTCATCACATTCTAATAGTATGTTCCCCACATGCATGTGAAAGTATTTTTATGTTGATCTTCTGGGGCGATCTTAATTTGGTTGTATCCTGAGAACCCATTCATGAGGGATAACATTGCATGTCCTGTTGTTAGGTTCCCGATCATATCAATGTTGGGTAGAGGGAAGTCATCCTTAGGAAATGCCTTATTTAGATCTCTGAAATCTGTATAGATAAAGATGCCCCTAATTAATTTGACCACTGGTACAATGTTGGAGATCCATTCTGCATAGTCAATTGGTTCGATGAAACCAACATCTAACAACTTTTTGAGTTCTGCCTTCACTAATAGTGCGAGTTATGGGTACATTTTCCTAAGCTTTTGTTTTACTATTTTTTCTCCTTCTACTATGGTCAAGTGATGCATTACTAGACTTGGATCTAGTCCATGCATGTTTGCATAGGTCCATGCAAAATTAATCTCTCTTTCAAAAGAACTCTACAAAATTAGGATCTTCTTCTAGAGTCAATGATTTTGCTAGGTGTATCACGTGGGGATTTTCTGGTTCCCTGATTTATTTCTTTTATTTCCTCCACAAGGATAGTTGATCGTTCTTGAGTTGTACTAAAGGGGAGAATGTCAAACCTTTCATCCTCAAGTGCCTCAGAAAGGTTTTCACCTTTGGATGCATCCTTTGTTTTTACTTTTTTGGGATCTAAAAGTGTCGTCGTGCAGTTTTCACTTGAATATCTTGTTTTGATTGTAATATTTTTGTGATTGAAAGGTTTGGCATTCTCTCCAAAGTAAGCCACACTATTGAGTTTAATAGAATTCCCAACCTTGTGATCCCCACTTGGTATATCATCTCGTAATTCAAGAAAGTCTATTATTGCTTCATCATTTTGGAAGGTGTCAAGGCACAAAGGATTTTGTTGGTCCTAGTTAATGAGTTTGGGGTGGATGATTGACATTGATTCATTAATTAGGTTGAGTTCATAGGATGCATCAATTATGGTTAGGATGGAGCTATTTAGGTCATCGTCAGTACTGTTCTCTTCGTAATCGAGCTTGAGAGGTGACCTATCTCTCCTAGAAGTATCTTCAGTAGCTAGATCCCAAAAGGTCTTGATCAATGCCTCTCCTTCAACTCCTTTATCTTCAAAAGTATCAAGAGAGTCCTCTTCAGATTCATGTGAAGCTAAAGAACCCCATTTGTATTTGTGTGAATCCATCCAAGAATCACTTTGTAGAACTTTGTCACTGTATATTATAGGGTTGTCTAAAAGTGTAAGAGAATTGTCGACAACTGCTATAGGTGTTGTATCTAATGGGGTTGCTGGTGTTGCTTGCTTATCTGAAATGGACAAGAGTGGTATCCTAGAAGTGATTGAATTTTGTGCAACATAACCCTTTTTCTTGTTTGTTGTATGTGTGGACTTTGATTGAGAAGTGCTTGTGTCACTTGGATTTTATGATGTTGTAGGTTTGTCTGCAATGGACATTATCTTGATTCTGGAAGGGATGAATTTAGAAGTTGGCTACTTTTGTTTGCTTGTAAGCCTAAGCTTAGAAGAGCGCCCTAAACTAGAATTGAATCCAAGTCATGTTTTATCTCTTGGTTTTAACAAGGGTTGTAATGGCTCTTGTACACCTTGCTTGTGGGATCCTAATGCACTATGGCCATTATAACCCATCTTTTGCATCATGGTAAAAAATTTGCCATACTTCTCTATAGGGATCTTGATTTGTTGTTTACCTTTGTCTGAAGGGTCCTTATAAATCTACCCTGCCTAGTCTTCATCAATAATTTCTTGTTCTTGTGATGTTCCTGATCAAGTGTATCAGTATTGGCTGCACCAGGTGGCTTGAGTGAAATTTGTGGTTTGCCATGAGTCCTAGGTGAGAGAGGTAGTTGGCCAATACAAAAAATTTGTCTAAAGTTATACACTCTTGGGCCTTCATCCTTTATCTTCATCTTTAGCTTGTACTATTTTAGTGTAGGGATCGGTGTACTAGTGAGAGAAGTTGGATGGATGTAGGATGATGAGGGAGTGGCTTCTTTGTTGCTAGGTACCGTGATATCTAGTTGATGTTTGATATTGTTACAAAAGGAAAATGGGTTAGCATCACTAAGGATTGTAATATCCACTCCATTATGTGTAAATTTGATGCACTGATGGTAGGTGGATGGTACTACTTTAATGGCATGAATCCATGGTCTTCCTAGTAGGAGATTGTATGGAAGAGAGAGATCTAGGACTTGACAAACCAGATTTTTCACCACAGGTCCTACCCTTATTGGTAGAGTAACACACCCTTTAGAGGAGTGTTCTGCATCATCATAGGCCTTGATGGCGATCCTCTTTCTGGCATCAATTGGTCCTTCTACATACCCCAATGCTGTTATTAATTGCAAGGTACAAATGTTAAGTCCAACTCCATTGTCAATCAATACTCGCTTGATTTTGTGTTTATGTATGAATCCCTCAATATGAAGAGGGGTGTTATGAGGTTGTTATATGGATGCATTGTCATTCTCAACAAAAGTGAAAGATGGTGATGATTTGAGACTTCCAACCATGGCTTGAAATTGATCTACGTTTAGGTTGCATGGAACCGACGCTTCTTGGAGAGCTTGGTCCAAGATGGTTTTATGTGAGGGCGATAGGTGCAAAATATCTAGTATAAAAATGAGTGCCGATGTCTTATCTAATTGGTCCACAAGGTTATATTGTTTGGGCATGTATGTTACTCTTGATGGTGCTCCTGGTAAGATAAGCTTGCTACGATGGGTAACAATGTTGCATTCAAGATTTTTGCCTTTGATTGTAATGGTTGCAACTTGTTCATTAACATCACAAATATTATTGATGGTATAGGTAATGGTGCACGTGTATAGTTTACTATACTATCTTGATTCTTACCTTGATGGGAGGGATCTCCTTTCTCATATGATGGAAGTGGATTCTTGAACATGGTGTGATCTGTATTGGAAGTTTTTGCAATGTGGCCATCTACTTAGATGTCACCTCAATCAACAAGGTCTTGGATGATGTCTTTTAATTGATGGAAATTGTTTATTTTGTACCCTCCTCCTTTGTAAAATTCAAAGTATTCATTATCTCTCCACCATGGAAGTTTAACTTGTGGTTCATAGTTTGATGTTTTAGGCAATGTGATGAGATTTGAAGATATAAGCTGCCAAAATACTATTTCAAGAGGTTCTCCCAATGGTGTATATGTTCGATTTGGTTTGTAGGTAGAGTACGTACTCTTATGTGCCTGTTGTTGTGTGTTGGGAGCTTGATTTCCTTGATTGTTTGGGGGATTACCTTGGTTGGTATTGCTATTGTTATGATTATCCATTTTCTCAACTATTTTTACTATTGGTTGAGCGATCTTGATAGTCCTTGCATCTACAATACCATCGTTAACAATGTTTTTGTTCTTGGAACAAAACTTGGGTTTGTCACTGTTATATGCTGGTCATGGGACCATCCTTATTGTCTTTATAGATTTTGACAAGTCCTTTCTTAATAAGGGCTTTCTCAATTTTGAGTCCTTGGGCGATTACATCTTTAAAAGTGTTCGAACATTTGACTACCAAGTGAAATTCCATTTCTTCATTGTTTGAAATGAACATTTCAACTAATTGTTCCTTAGGTATGGGGAAGGAATGTCTGCTAGAAAGGTGTCTCCATCTCTGCAAGAATGTTGAGAATAACTCTCCACTCTTTTGTTTAGTATTGCATAGATCAACCATGGAGACATCATGCTCTATGTTTTGTGCATGATGGGTGACAAATTCTTGCACTAAGTCATCAAATGTCTTGATTCTAACAAGCAAACATGAAAACCATTGCATGACCGATCCTCCTAGGCTTTGAGGAAAGAGGCACATTAAATACTTTTCATCATATATGACCTCTAAGCAAGCGGAGTAGAATTCTCTTACGTGGTCTCTTAGATCCCCCTTTCCTTTATATTTGTCAAATTTTGGAGTTTTGAAATTACGTCGGAAAGGAGGCATGGCCATGTTTCTATCAAATGGATAGGGATAGATATCTTCGAGAGCATATCTCCTTTGTGCCCTCTCTGAATTGAATTGTTGGGTGAGATCTTGTTTTTTTTGTCTCAACATATCCATTTTTGTGAGAGGAGGTGGAATGTTACCTTGGTGATATCGGTTGTCATCATAATGATAGGTATTCCTTGACCTCCTCTCATTTCTCTCTTGTCAATGACTGTGTTGGGCTTGTTCTATTATGTCCCTTAGTTATGATATATCAAAGTCTACAAGGATTTTTTCTCCCTCTTGAGCAAGTCTTAGGAAATGGGCGTCAACGTTCCCCTTGAGAATCTCATTAAAGAGTTTGTTAAATCTGGGGTCATGTGTTGCTCGTTCAATTTCCTCTTGTGTGGGAGTTGTTGATGGGTGTTTTGATGCACTAAGAAACATGCAGGTAGAACATGAATGCACATACCACCTCTCCTAAAAAGTATCCAACCTTGAAGAGTTAATGACTCCAAGGTCTCTGTAGTCAGGTCACAATGATGTTGGGTAACTTGGTGGCTTGACGTAGCTGTACCTGTTAAGGGGCCTATCGATTCATAACTGTCTGATTTATTTGTAAAAGTTAGAAAACTAAACTAAATCTAAACTAACTAGTGAGAAAGAAATAACAAAAGATGAAGGGAATGCAAGGAGATGATAAACATTCAACATTCATTTCATCTAACAATATTAACTAAACCTGGAGGAAATTGGAACATAAACATACATCATCATGCAAATAAATAATTTAACATACTAACAAAGCTAGATTCAATGGAAAGAAAGACTAAACTGCATTAACATCAACATCAATCACCATATACATGCATAGATTGAAGCAATGCAAGCACAACTCTCTCTAGATTTAGGAAGTTGAATTAGACAAAAGGACATCAAACATTCATCATATGAAAGAAAATAATTTAAGTAAATAGGAAATCAAATTGAAGTTCATTATTTGCCTTCGAATGAGAACAATTATTCAACAGATTTTTCACACTGAATGTCAGATTTTGCTTACATCAAATTGCTTCCAGCTACATTTACATGAAAATGCAATGGAAGAGAATCTGGAATGACCTTCAACCAATCTCTAGAGAATTTATAGCTCCTAAACTACTTCTAATTCTAACTATGGACTCCAATCTTCAATTTTTGGACCCACAAAATATCTTGATTCATTATATTTATAGTGTCTTGCCTCCTATATTCTAGGAATAAACTATGCCTACAACCCAACTACAAAATGATGTGACCTGCAATCGACATGCAAGTCACTGCTTTTGAACTCCACTTAGCTATCACTTGCTACATGTGAACCCTAAGTCTTCTTTAGAGGTGACTATGCCTCCACCTTCCATGCGAGTGTGTATGCCTAGCGGTGATGCTTGTGCATGACAAGTGTAGTCCAAGCCTTCCCTCAAAACTGCAGTTACCAACAAGATTATTGTTTCCCTCTCTATGGTAATAGGGATGAGCTGGTAGTTAATTTCTTGTTTGCCGCTTGTTCTCCTTGTAACCATGGTAGTTCCATATGTAGTAGTCTACTGAAGTGGATGATGGGACTCCTTTTGAGCTCGATCTTGTTCCTGGCTTTCTTCCTTGGGATGGCTGGTATTTTCATAAGAATTCTTTAAATATGCACAAGAGATTATGTGTAATTAGTACCTTAGAAGGTTGATTAGAAAGAAATGGACTCCAGAATCCTAGGGTTTTGGGGTTCCAGAGTCTAAAGAAGCCATACATGATTTTGGGATCCTGGAGTTCTGGGGTCCCGAAGCTTGAAACTCAACAGAGACCTATCTTGGGGTTCTAAAACTCCAAGATGAATTTGGCAGGAAAGACCATGGCTTTGGGATTCTAGAAGTTTTGCATTTCAAGTTTGGGTTTCTCTGAGATTAGGGCTCATGAATATGCTTCAGGGTTTTGAAGTCTGAGACTTTGAAAGATTGCATTGTTTGACTATTTAAAACTTTGAAAGTTTTAAAATTTATTTGCTAAACTTTTAAAAGTTTAACTTTATTTCATTTTCATAGGTGGCATTGTCTAGTGCTGAAATGTATGAAAAGAATCATTTTTGGCTTTTATTTTGTGCTCTTCATTGGTAACATATTTGAGCTCTTAATGTTGTCCATTAAGAGAAACTCAAGCAAAAAAATGGAGGGAACAACGTTTGCAGTGGAAAATTTGAAATTGAGAAATGGAGGGAACAACGATGCTAGATCCTCTGGTTCTGAATCCACTACAGCTCAAGGACAAGCATCTGATGATGAGGATGGAAGGCAGGATGGGGACCCACAAATACGGGACCCTCCTCTTGATCCCGAAAACTTAAAAGATTCTCAAGATTCAAGCCCCGAGGCGGTGAAGATTGACTCAGAAAATATCAAGGAGGGGCGAATACCTAAACCCTAGAATAGTCTCTTTGCAAGACAAGCATCTGGTAAACCGACTGGTAAATCATCTTTCCCCTTTGTGAAGGATATATCAGATAATAGAACAGGTAAACTTGCGATTGAGATTCCTGATTTAGTTATTGATCATAGCATCTCTTTAATGTCTTTTTCTTTGGTGGGGAAATTTGTTGGACCTCGACCTAATATTGAGGATGTTAGGTCCTTTGTTAAGAGAAAATGGAGAATGAAAGGACAGGTTGATGTCTCTGCCTTGCCTAGAGGCTTTTTTGTTTTCTCTTTCTCATGCGGGGAAGATATGGAAGTTGCTTTAAGTGGTGGCCCCTGGATGTTTGGCAAATCCTCTCTTTCTGTTAGAAAATGGTCCCCTAACATGGAACTCAATGATTCTTTCTTTGAATCTGCTCCGGTGTGGGTTAGGTTGCCTGGGCTGCCGTTGGAATACTGGGTGGAGGATGTTTTCTTAGGAATCGCTAACTCCTTTGGGGAGCTTGTTGTGATAGACCCAATGCCAACAACTCGGAAGAGATTGGTGTATGCGCGCATCTGCGTCAACATATCACAGAATATGGACCTCCCAAGTACTATTGACATAAACTCCAAACTTGGGTTATGGGAACAATCCATAGAATTTGAATCTCTCCCATTTGTTTTCTTCTCTTGCAAAAAAGCAGATCACTGGGCTAAGGCTTGCCCCAACAACCCTAAAAAACCTGTGATGAAAGAAAAAAATATTCACAAACTGGTATGGAAAGAAAAAAATAATAACAAAGACTGCAACAAGTTAGAAGAAAAAAGTGGAAACTTGGTGAATATACTAGAACACCTGGAAGTACATAGCACTGACCCTCCTAAGAACCCCCCCTTGAAGGGGAATAAAAAGAATGAAACCAGGGAGTTTGAGATCAAAATAGGCAATACCTTTGAGGCTCTACAGTCACAGGCGAAGGAGAATGAAATCAGTGAAGAGACACTTGAAGATGGTGAGATTGAGAATATCATTGATTCTCATCCTGAGGATTTTCATGAACCTATATCAAAAAAAGATGAACACTGTTTAGAGGATGAGTTTCAAGAACATGAAATAAAGCTGGGAAGGAGTAACAAGTTTGGGTCACCGCAAGCAAACTTAAATGCCTTATTCCAGAATATAGAAGTCGATATGACCACTTCATCCCAGAAAAGAGAAGACTTATGGAGCAACATGCAAGATGAATCTAGAGCAAAACAACAAGAAGAAAACACAACAGGAAATGGAAAGAAAATTAAAACCAAGACGGTAGGAGGCCTTAATGGAGTAAAAACTAGAACTAGATCCAAGGCTGATTTTGGGGCTTCAAGATCCCCATCGGGATGCAAAACTATGAAATGGCATAGGGACCAGGAGAGTAAGCAAAACATAGCTGATGGAAGGCAGCGAACTATCAAGGAATCTTGCCCCCAAGCTTCCAAATGAAGGTAATATCGTGGAACATCAGAGGCCTAAATGGTCTCAATAAACAAGATATATTAAGGAACCTCATTCAAGATCAAAATCCGAATATTATCCTGGTTTAGGAAACCAAAATGAGTAAAGAGAAAGTGGAGAAATTAAAGTTTTTCAAAAATGGAGGGGCTTGTGGCAGTAGCTCAAATGGAGCCTCTGGAGGGGTTGCTATATTCTGGAATAAAAGCATAACCTCTGGAGATATGATTGATGTTGCTGGCAATATTTTATCCCTAAAAGCTAAAAGCATCTTTGATGGTAAGGAATTTGTTATCACTAATATCTATGCCCCTAACTCCAAATCCACTAGAAGCAAATTCTGGAATAAAATTCAGCATAAAAGAAATTCCTTCCCTCTAAACAGCTGGGTTGTGATGGGAGATTTCAATACTCCTCTGCAAGACATTGAAAAATTTGGAGGTAGTCAAGCTCAACCAGACAACATATCTGACCTGATGGACTTTATTAATGACAATGCTCTCATTGATATGGATCTCAACGGGGCTTCCTACACTTGGTCTAACCGAAGGGATGGTGAAGATCTCATCCAGGTAAGACTTGATAGATCCCTTCTTTCTAATGATTGGATTCTTTCTCATAGATGCTCCCTTTCTGTTATTAATAGAATTGGGTCAGACCATTATCCCATCTCTTTTGTTGCTGAGAATTTTAAGAATAATCAGAGATTCCCTTTTCGGTTCGAAAAAATGTGGACATCCCACCCTAATCTTGAAAAATCTATTGCTAAATGGTGGAATCTTGATATTAATGGAACTGCCATGTATAAAGTTACCAAAAAACTTAAAAACATCAAAACCAACATTAAGTCTTGGAACAAGAAGGTCTTTGGTGATATCTTTGATTCAAAGAAAAAATTAAAGGAGGAACTGGACTAGATACAAAACTCAATTCAGAAAGAAGGCTACAAAAAGTATTCCAAAGCCATGGAAGATGATGTTCTAGTCAAAATCCACAACATTATTTCTAGGGAAGAAATATATTGGAGGCAGAGATCTAGGGCTATATGGTTGAAGGAAGGGGACATAAACACTAAAGTTTTCCACATGACTTCTCTAAAACACAAGGCAACGAATAGAATCACAAGACTGATTGTTGAAAACAACACTCTACTTAATAAGGATGAAATCAGGGATGAAGCTATTAGATTCTTCAAGCAGCTCCTTTCTAGTAACAAGGACATTGAGCAGACCCACCAACACAATTTGGTTAATATTATTCCTAAGGTCATTAACCCTACTCAGAATAAGACCCAGACTGCTATCCCGTGTGCTGGAGAAATAAAAAAATTTGTCTTTTCGTTTCAAGGGGATAAAGCTCCGGGTCCTGACAGTTTCCCTGTGTTTTTCTTCCAAGATTTCTGGCATATTATGGGGGAAGACACAGTTAATGCGGTCAAAGAATTCTTTGGATCTAGAAGAATCCTTAAAGAACTTAACTCCACTTTTATAGCCTTAATCCCCAAAGTTGCTAGGGCAGACTCTATGGGAAAATTTAGGCCAATTAGCCTATGCAACTCTTTCTACAAAATCATATCCAAAGTTATGACTACTAGAATTTTGGTGGTGCTTCCCTTCATCATCTCTGAGGAGCAGAAAGGTTTTGTTCCTGGTAGGCAGATCCTGGACTTAATTATTCTTGTTCATGAGAACATTCATTCCCTCAGTGCTGCTAAAAAAGAAGGTTTCTTGATAAAGTTGGATTTGGCGAAGGCTTATGATAGAGTTGAGTGGGATGTTCTCTTCAAAATCATGGGGGCTTTTGGTTTTGATGATAAGGTAACAAAAATAATCAAGGAATTGATCACTACTCCTATGTTCTCTATATTGATTAATGGATCTCCAACAAACTTTTTTATAACTTCAAGAGGGCTCAGACAAGGAGATCCCATATCTCCTATCCTTTTTACCATATTGGCTAAAAGTATGAGCAGATTGATTCATAATTTGAAACAAAGCAAAACTATCAAGGGTCTTCAACCTTCCTCCACTAATGTTTTTTTCACTCATCAACAGTTTGTTGATGACACTATCCTCATGGGATATTCTTTGGTTAAGGAGACTGATGCCTTCAAAACTGCTCTTAACTCCTATGCTTTGGCTACTAGTCAGCAAGTCAATTGGGACAAATCGGCTATGTACTTCCTCAATACTCCAGTCATAAGACAACAGAAAATTGCTAAAATTATTGGGTGCAAAGTGGAAATGCTCCCTTCCACCTATCTGGGCCTTCCCTTGGGGTTAGCTCCCCCAAATTCCTTCTGGAATATGCTTATTGATAAAATTTATAAAAGACTTGCTGGATGGAAAGGCTCAATGTTATCTCTGGCTGGGAAACTGCAGCTCCTTCAAGCTACTCTTCAAAATCTCCCTGTTTATGCACTCAGCCTGTTTGGTATCCCGGTTAAATTTGCTGAAGCTATGGAAAGAATCCAGAAGAGATTTTTATGGTCAGGAGTGGAAGAAAAAAAGAGAATACCCTTGGTTTCCTGGGACAAAGTGTGTAGACCAAAGAAAAAAGGGGGGTTGGGGATTAAAGCTCTAAAAACCTTTAACAAAGCTCTTCTTGCTAAACAATTATGGAGAGCCTCTGATACTAAGAAAGATTGGAATCAAATTTGGTTTAACAAATACATTCAGAATCAAACTATCCAAGGGGTCCTTAACTCTGAAGTATCCCTGTTGGATCCTTCATCTGGAATAGCATTACCAAATCCATAAAAGTGGCAAAAGCTGGGGCTGGATGGGTCTTTGGAAAAGGTGACAGAATAAGGTTTTGGGAAGACCCCTGGATGAAGAATGAAGCTCTTTATGATCAAAACAACAGTCATATTATTGAGGAGTGTAAAAGGAGGTTTGGGCTTATGGTATGTGACTACTGGAAGGAGGACAAGTGGGTTAGGCTTGATGACATCCATTCTGGATTTTCCTCTCTCCAGAAGGAGTTGCTATCCTTTTCCCCTAACAAAGGCTATGATGATGTTTTCCTCTGGAAAAGTGATCCTAAAGGTCAATTTACGGTTGCCTCCACCTATAAAAACACTTTTTCTCAAACCAGCAATCCCATTTGGAGTAAAGTTTTGAACAACATTCTGATCCCTAAAGTCAACATTTTCTTTTGGCTTGCTTCTCGTAATAGCACCCTTACTCTTGACAATTTAATCCGAAGAGGTTTAAAATTCCCTAATAGATCTGAGCTATGTCAGAAGGAGGGGGAATCAGTTGATCATCTCTTTTTTCACTGCTCCTTTACCTGGGATATTTGGTGCAAAATGTGGGAAAAATGGAAAGTTAATTGGGTCATGAACAAGAGCATCAAGGATATTATCTGGCAATGGAATTTTCCAACCAAATGCCAAATCATCAAGAACCTTTGGTCTTTGACCCTCCCCATGATCTGCTGGGGCATTTGGAAAGAAAGAAATAATAGGATATTTAGAGAAGGTAAGTGTAATACTCAGGTGGTCTTTGAAAAAATATGCAGGGCTATAAAGGAGAACATCAACATTCCTCACAAGAATAATCAACAATGGTCTATTACTGATATGAATGATATGGAAAGAGACATCCTTACCGAATGGAACCTAATGCATAAGGTCTACAGATTGGAAAATAAGAATAAGAGAGATAACATTGTATGGTGGTTTCCTAAATATGACTGGATAAAGGTTAATTTTGATGGGGCTGCTAAAGGGAACCTTGGAAAGGCTGGTGGAAGAGGAGTTATTAGAAATACTCAAGGAATTTGCATTGCTTCTTTTGCTTCTCCTTTTGGGGTCCAAAATAACCATGTGGCTGAAGCTCTGGCAATGCTAAAGGGCCTCCAGCTAGCTCAGGAATTCAAATTCAAAAAAAATTGGCTTGAAGGGGACTCTTCAAACATCATACAAGCCCTCAAAGGTACAAGTTCTGTTTCCTGGAATATTACCAATTTAATTAAAAATGCTAAAGATATTCTAAATAACTATGTTAGCATTAGTATAACTCATACCTTTAGAGAGGGCAATAAGGTTGCAGATATCCTAGCCAATGAAGGGTCAATTTGGAGAAGGATGTCAAATACATTGGAGAAAATCACATCAAACGGGAGGTTAAAGAGCAATTATACTTTGATCACATCAATGGGTCAAGTTAATCTCATGATTAATTTCTGGGGAACGAGTTCCAAAGATAGATTTTGGGGGCAGATTAACCTTTCAGATTATGAGTGTTTTTCGGCATCATATCCAAGATCATATGTGTGCAAAAGATTATAGTAATAATAGCTGGGTTTGTGCGGCCATAAGCAACAATTTCAAAACTATGAAAGAGTCCTTACACAAGAATTCCAGAAATAACAAGTCTTTAGAGTTTTATCTGCGGATTGAGAACTGCAGCAGTGGGTATCTTTACTTGGAGCTCAGAATGGGCGATAACCTAAACAAGAACGAGCCTCCAAGATGTGAGAATTGGAAGAGTGAAAGAAAGGTCTGGAGAAGGATCCACAGACACGGCTTCATTGACTATATGGAAAAGCTTCATGGAAGCAGAAATTCTGTGTCTTACGGTTTTGCTAAAAGCCGGAGTAACAACAGAGCCACCCTGTTTGGGGAGATTTGGCAAATCGATGAAAACTTGATTGCAGAGGTCACGGGGCTCAAGACGAAGGGGACTAAATTCTACAGGGATCAGAAGTATGCAGCTGAAGCTTTCAAAAATTTCCCAAAGTCAGAGGATGAGAAGGGCAAGCTTGCGAAGAAGGACAACATCTCCTACTACACTCCCTAGTAGGTAAAGCCTTTCTGGGAAAAAGTTCTTAGGGCTTTAATGGAATATTTGACTGTGGATGGCAGATTTACAAAAATTTATAACTATCATTTTGCTATCCTGAACCATTTCCGTCATGGGGCTAAAATATCCCTACCCTTCTATTTAGCGTCCTCTCTAAACGAGAGCCTTGCAGACCATGCTAAAAAGCCTAATTCTTATCCTTTAGCCCACCAGGGGCTCATTCTGCTAATATATGAACATCTTAAGGATAAGGCTAGGGAAACCAAGGATGATCCTTTGATCATTAACGCTCATATATCTGAGAGTTGCAAAGAATCTGACTCGAATGGGGATCAGCCCAACACCCCTACCCATAAAAAAAGGAAAGTTGAAATAGAGCATGAGGAAAAGGAGGTGCATTGTGATGAAGAAGAGGAAAAGGATAAGGACATTGATACTGAAATGGAGCTAAGTAAGGACAAGAACTATGGTGAAGGGGAGGAAGGGGGTAATTCTAAAAACCCTCACTCTAACCCTAAGGGTTCAGAAAGCGAGAATGAGGCTCTGAATCCTAAGGAGTATGACAACCCTAACTCTGAGGAGACTGAACAGGACAAGGACTCTCCGAACACCATCTTGGACACCACCCACAATTGCACTCTTGAATTCTTCAATTTTCAGAAATGGGTTGTCGAAAACATCACCAGTATGCAGGGTAAGCAAAGGGACCTGGAAGATAAGATTAATAAGCTGATTAAGATGTCTGACTCTGGGAAATAGAATGAGGATATAGAAAACAGTGAAGCGGAGGAGGAAATGGAGATGGAGGACTGGTTGGGGAAAGATCTGATCAAAGGGGACCTGGAACATTTGGAGGATGTTATTAGAACTATGAAAGAGCAGGTGGAGGAGGACAAAGACAACGTCAACACCCGGATTGCCCATAATGAGAAGGCTTTGAAAAGCCTTATGAACCATAGCCTCCAGGTCCTTAAAGTTTCTTCCCAAAATATGAACGCGTTGGTGGATCATTTGGAACAGAAAAAGCAAGATAAGAACCTGGTAATTATAGAAGATGCTCCAACTTCCAGCCCCACCCACCAGAACCCTAGGTGCAAAACTAGGCAGACCACTATTGAGAAGGACACCAAAATGAAAGAGTCAGTTTGGACAAGAAAACAACGACCTGAGGGAAGTGGCCAAGGCGTTGATGCTCTTGGTACAAAATGCTGAGGAAACTATGAAGAGTTTTTAATTATCTTGTAATGTTGGGCTTGGGGTCAATTTCTTGCTGGCCTCTTGCTGTCCTTTTCTCTATTGCTGGTTTTTTTGCTGATCTTTTGCAGCTATCTTGTTTTGTTTCCTTCTTGAATATCTTTTGAATGTAATCGGGTTTCAGGTCCCTTAAAACCTGTTTTTACTTAATCAAAAACTTTATTTCATTTTCAAAACTAATTATAATTTTAGTTTTCAAATTTAGTATTATTTAATTTATTAAAATCTTAAAATTTAAATTTCAAAATAATTATGAATTAAAAAAATGAAATTTAAAATTTAACTTTACAATTAATTTTGAATTTATTCCAACTTATTAAAAATTTATTAAAATTAACTTTAAATATTAAAATGTAAATAAAAACATACATTAATATTTTTAATATGTTTAAAATTTAAATTGATTGAAACTTTATCATAGTTAAAGTTTTAAATCAATTTTTAATTTTAAAGTAATAAAAAATATTAATGCAAACTTTTATTAATTTAAATACTTAATTTTAATTGAAATAAATTTTAAGATTCATTTTTTGGATTTATTTATTTTTTGTTTTTTTAAAGGTTTTTCAATTTTTATTTACTTTTTTAAAATTTACAATTTTTGGATTTTAACATTTTACGATTTTTTATGGATTTTTGATGATTTTCAATTTATTTGGATTTTTGGCATTTTTAGATTTTTTTTGGATTTTTGGGGGTTTTTTTCGGTTTTTCAGATTTTTTATGCCCTACGCTAATCTAAACCTACATAAGACTGAGACAATGGCAATGACAACAATGATGACGACGAACACATGATGAAGACGAAACAACGACTGACAAGAGGACGCACACGCAAAAACGAAGACACACAAGTGACAACACGCAACCACACCAAAAAAAAAAAAGCACACGTGACAACCTAAGAATGAACAAATGTCAACGCGGTGTTCCGAGGCACGAAAACAACTTCGGGGTTCCACGATCCCGAGGTCAAAAAGAGAATGACCTCGAAACTCCAAAGTTGTGGAACTCTGAAGAAGGAACGAACAAAATGAAGAGAGAACTTAGGATTCCAGAATTCTGGGATCTTAGGGCTCCAAGAAGCAAACGCAGGACTTCGGGACTCTGGGGTTCTAGAGTTCCGAAATCAAAGAGAAACCAATGAAGGGACTCTTTGGAATTTCGAAGTTTCAAAGTTCCAAAGTGGATAACAACAAAGACTTTAGGGTTTCAAAATCTTGAAACTCCAAAGTCAAACAAAGAAAAAGAAACAAGAGGAACAAAACGCACTTCAGGATCTTAAGGACCTGGGGTTCCAAAGTGCGAATGAAAAGAAAACAGGATGAAAATAAACCAAAGAAGAAGGGGGCCCCCATCTCGAGAAGTGAAGAGTTGGGGTACATTATGTAGGGCATAACATGAGTATCTGGGTCTTCTCCCCCTTCAAATTATTCATGATGAAAGGGGTTGCGTCTTCTTCTTCTTCTGATTCTTGACGTATTTCCTTTTGCATGCATCTCTGACTCTAAGACCTAGTCTAAGCCATGTTGAAGTTTATGTTTTGGAAATAAAATGAATGAAAAGGTGGCTGGTTGATCCCCTCTTATAATTCCAAGATTCGATAATGGTGATGATTTTAGTTGAAATGTTTGGTGGATGAGTGATCTCTTTCACTTAAAGGTGGATATTAACGAAGACCTTTTTAGGGATTTCTTGCTTGGTTTTCAACAATTGTGAGATAAGGTGTAGCAAGGTTTGTGTTTTCAAGCTACCTAACTATGAGAGGATGCACTCAAAAGCTAGTTTTAAGCTATCTATGATGCTTAGTAATGCCTCTTAGGATGATTGATCCTAGATGTAGAGACACACTTAGAGAGTATTTATTGTTGGTGTGATGAGCAATATCTGAAAGAACTAAGATCAAGACGTCTTTGTGTTGAGGGTTGAATGGAATTTTGATGTTTTGAATTTGAGTTTTCAAACTGAATGTAAACCTTGAAATTATGAGTTTGATGAGTGATCTTGAAATGATTTGAGTGGAAAATATGGAATATGTGCATTTAACTTGACTTAAGAAAATGATGGAAGAAATATGGAAGATGTGGAACCTTGGAATTTCTTCTAAGTGATTGTGAGTTGTAGAAAGTAAGATAGTGGATGAGATTAAGAAGATGAGTTGATGAAAGACTACTCTAGATGGAAAATAACTCAATAGGTGATTTCTTGTTGAGGTAGATATGACAATGATATTTAACCACTTCTATTCAGAGATTGAGACAAGGTGGATCTTTGTTGAAAGACACATTTTTAAAGATTCCTCCTCGAACTCATGTCCATAACCATGTAGATAATTGTGAAAATGGTGAAGGAATTTTCAATGTTTGAACAAGAGTTTGTGGTTTATGTATAGAAATTTTCTCTTCTTTAAGATCTCTTTTTGGCTAGGTTTCTTATTCTCAAGATGACGATAGATGGATTTCTTGATATGCTTGAGGGATTTAATGATATGACATATTTGGAAAATTTGTGGTGATTTGTTTGTTTAGATTGTTGTTGGGGTGTAACTTGTTTCAAATCTTTGATTTTTTTGACAAGAAGACATGCCAAGCACACATGAACACATATACACTTCTTTTTCTCGATAACTTTGGATTGAATTCAATGAAATGTGTATGTTCTGGGATCTTTTCAAATCCTCTTTGTTTTTCACCGGTTTTGAACAATTGAAATACAAATCAGGAAGACTCTCTATTGTGAAAAAGGTCATTCATAATATCATAGCTCACATCCTGATACTCCTTTAGCTCAAACAACCTTGTCACACCCTAGGGGGCACCCGTTTTTTTGCCTTTTGCAAGAATTTGAACCAAAGAGAATTGCTTCTCAATTGGATCATTTTCTTGGGAGATATATGGTGAGTGTCTTGGGGGTGGATTTTTCCCCACCCTTGCACTATGATGTTACAAATATTTGGATAACTGACCTAGTTTGGCCTCTATGCTTAAGGTTCGTAGTAAGGCTTCTATTTGGTGTGCCAATGATAAGCCTCCTCAAGAGGCTTCCCAACCTTTAGAACAAAGGCTTTACGTATCTCAAGGATATTGGGGGAAAATTATCAATGCATACTACTGTTGGACGTGATTTTCATCACAATCCACATTTGATAATAGTGGGTTGGAATACTTGGCATTAGTCGTTCCCCACTTAGGTTGTTCCCCTCTCACCAACCTTATGGGCTTCTTGGGAGGGCAGGCCTGCTAAAGGATTTATTCTAATTTGCAAAAAAATGAAAGTCTGACGTTTTGATTACCCAATTAAGGGGAGAGCATAAGCCTATCACAAGGTAAAGTAGAAATGATTTCTTCTTTTTATCCCATCATTACAATGTGATCTAATTGCTACTTGGAGATGTTGCCCCAACAAACATGGTGTTCTTTTTAACCAAGATAGAAAAATGAAGTGTTCTTTTTAGCCAAAAATTGCAATAATGAACTTGAAATTTTTTTGAAAAAAACCTTTTTGCAAGAATGGAAATATGGCTTATTCTTTTTACTCTGCAAAATGAAATGTGAGTTGTTCTTTTTATCCCTTTGTAACAAGAAATGAAATTTGTTTGTTCTTTTTAGATTGCACCGATAAGTCTAATCTACTTGCAAAAATAAAGGTTTTGTTTGTTGTTCTTTCTAACCTTTTGCAAGAAAGGAAGAAAGTGAGGTTCTTTTTATGCACCAAGAAAAAAAAATGAAATTATTTTTAAAGTGCACCAAAAGAAATGTGTGATCTTTTTTTAAAGCCTTTGCAAAATGAAAGATGAGTTCTTTTTAAGCCTTTTGTGACAAAAAAGAAAAGTTGAAATAAAAGTTAACTAAAAACTTAAGCTAACTCCCTTAAACCTGCAAGAAACATTAGCTCTTGCAAAACCTTCAAAATATTAGGCAATACTGTGGGCTTACAAGCCTAGAATTGTCTTTTGGGTTACACAAATTAGCTCTCTATTTGTTACAAAAGTGCCACTCTGGTAAAAACCAAAAGCGTTGAAACAAAGAGCACAAGCGCTAAAATATTGCAAAATATCTAACAAAAGTGCTAAAACCTACAAAATGGGAGTTTACGTAAGCACCAAAATGCAAAACAAAAGTGCTAATCCGCATGACGAAAGTGCTAAAGCGCGACCTCTGCGTGGAAAATCTGCAAGTTTCAAAATTGTTATTTAAAAATTTAACTTCTTAGATGAATATGAGACTCAAGCCCCACAGTGGGCGTCAAAATGATGCACATGAAAGGGGAAAAAGCCTAAAACAAAGATCAAAGGTTAGTATGTTAGTCTCAACCAAAACCAAAACAAATGAACTTCAAAACCTTCACATACATATCAAAAGAGATTAAGAATCATACAAACGGAAGCAAAACAAATGAAAAGAAGAGAGAAGAGACTCCCTAAGATGCTCCCATTGTGCTCTTGTTGCCTCTCCCTTGTTCTTCTCCTCTCCAAGATCTAAAGCTTACTTGAGTGTAGCCCTCTGTTTTTTAGCATGAAGCCATGGATGCCAAATTAAGGATTGAATATGGTTGAGAATGAAATCCTATTGCTATGAAAATGCACAAATTAGAATTGATATGCTATGAAAAAGCTTAAGTAAAATGATTATGCAACTATAGTAACAATGCTCACAATGCTTCCTCTTTGCTTGAGGATGAGGATTATTTTTATAGGCAAGATAGGTAATTGAAGGGTCAAGATTGATTTGGCTTATGGAGGTCTAGGATTTCATGAGAGAGGCATGATCCTCAATCCATGTTTACAACTTCCACCAATGCAATGGTGACAAGTGGCATCATGAGAGAGCTTGAGAGGAATGGGAAGAAGCACATTATGTTTGAGGAAACATGAGGGTAACCTCATATGGTTGGGTAATTGGATAAAACTATTACCTAATGGTAAAGCAATTACCTAATGGGTAAATTCTTGTGCAAGGTTTACCCATGGTTAGGCTTTGACTAAAGGGACAAGGCCTATGTGGGTTAACTTTTTGAAGAAGGGAAGTATTTAAGAATTTGTAAGTGTCTTAAATGGGTGAGATGATGGGTTGCGGGTTAATTTGGATTTAGGATTGTGCAAGGGTTGGGGGTTAATTTGGGTTTAGGATTGTGCAAGTGATTAGAAGGGGGTTTAGGCTAATTTAGAAGGGCTTAGAAGAATCTAGAAGAAGGTTAGTGAGCAAGTGGACTTTGCAAGTGGGTGAGGATTTAGGGATTTTTAAATAAATTTCTTTATTCAAAATAATGGTGCAGCTTGCATATGTAGATGAATGCAAGTGGATGCTGATTTTTAAATAAATATTTATTTATTTAAATATGGATTTTTGTTAGGCATTTTAAATACATGTTTAATTTATTTAAATGAGAGGAAGGGGGAATTAAATAAACTTATTAATTTATTTAATATTTGAACTATAGTTAGAAGTTTTAATTTAAATAAATTTATGAAATTTATTTAATTAAATTAGAATGAATTAATTAAATGTGAATTTAATTAATAGAAGAATATCAGTGTCTTAAACAAATATTAAATATTTATTTAAGTTAGTGGATAGATTTATGTGTCTACATAATCTATTTGAAGAATGTCTTAATGATGTTTTGACTCCTCTAAGACCCTCGAACAACTGCAAAATAAATTCTCAAATCTGGAAGCTTCCAAAAGCCTTTCGAATCTGCTGGTATGCACTCCAAAAATTGCTAATAAAACATATAAATAAAATCCAATAAAATCTGTTGTATGAATGAAGTTAAAATCCTGAAAAAACACTACCGACTACTCCTCACCCAAAATAGACGATTATATGCATGACTGAAAGATTGATCTTTTTCGGGACTCAACTCTCACTCCTCTTCCTACGTGGCCTTTTCTTGGCCTATGAAAACTTAAATTTGTTTTTATTTCTTCACTTTAATTTATTACTCATTCAAAAATTACGATTCTCTTTATTTAGTTTTTTTTATACAAAATAAATTCTTAAAGTGAATTTTTCTCTCTAAAACAGAACATGCAAATTACAATGCTTTTTAAAAGAATTTCACACACACACGCACATGTTTGTTTTTATAATTAAAATAATAATATTTGATAAAAGAATCACCTTAATTAAAAAATACTTTATTCTTAAATAGAATTATTTTAAGTTTAAAAGTAAATAAAAAAAATATGATAATATAAATATATATATTTGTAAAATTATTAAATATATTTTATAAATATAGATATTTATTATTTAAAATAATCGAATTCATAAATAATATGGGCATTTTATTTTTCTAATAAAAAGGAGTACGCAAATTAGATAAAAATGAGTAATATGGTTTCAATCTTTAGAACAAGACATCTAAAAAAATTGATAATAAACATCAATAAATACAACACTCAAATTAAACTATGTACTCATAAAGACACATCTATGCAACATTATTTCATCCATGAATGAAAAATGCCATGAATGTATAATACACAACCCAAAAATTGCAATGTGGTATGAATGTACTACATAAGTGTATGCAAGTACTCCAGGTTCCATCATACATATTCTTGCGTAGTGGCTAGGGCACTTCTACCTCGGCCATGTTCTCATCTTCGACGGGTACCTACACTAACTTGCACTCAGATTTAAATCAGTAGGCCAGTACCATAAATCATAATTAAAGCACATGTGAAAAATATTACTCATAATCATAACTCAAAGTTCATTTCAGTTTCAATTTTATGCATTTTAATTCAACCATCTAATTTTATTAATCACACACATGTTAAAATTAAAATATCTAAACAACATGAATGATGTCCAATAGTCTCATCAATTACACTTATAAAAAATTTAATCATAGGATCAAGATGTGACAACCTCTCCTTCTAGATTCTCTTAATAACACCGGTTAATGTTTCAGTGTCTAATAGTAGGGTGCAACTCAAATAGTCATACTTAGTTTTATGTTTCAATTGAGAGTTAGGTCGCAGAAAGTGAACCATCTTGCTAGGTGTTTGTCAGATCCACATCCTATACACCAATATATTCTTTGTTTTAGTTTACTACACTAGGTTTTGAAACTCCAAGTCACAATCTCCTAGGTCCAATGCTAAACCTTGTAGCTCTGATACCATATGTAATAACACTTTCCTACCAACATGAAATAATGAGAGAAATATAATATTTACCAAAGTAAAAGAAACAACAATATTTGGTATATTCTAACTTAAGCATTGAAACAAGAAATAACAATTTCACAACAATAACCATGAATAACTAGTAACATGAAGCAAATGTTGAAACATGTGTGAACCATATACATCATCTAGATTCTTTACTTCCAATAATCAAGTAATGATGAAACAAAGCATATAAGAGGAGAGGAGGAGTTACCAATCTAGGGTATAGACACAAGAATGGGTCATGCTGCTACTTAAGCCTATTGTTTGTATCCTACTCTAGTCTATTTGGTCACACAACTATAGACCCTTGCTAACTATGTATGACACATGAACTAGACTAGGTAACTAGACACCTTGGAAGAAACTTTTTATAATGCTCACCCACATATGGAGTGCAACCATCTACTCACTCACCCCTATTCTACTTGTATTCTCTAACTATCTATAAATTTAGTTCAAAAGGTTTGGCCTACTTTTTTATCTTTTTTCCCTAACTATGGTCAAAGGTTTTTATAATGCTCACCCATGTATGGAGTGCAACCATATTCTCACCCACCCCCACTCTACTTGGATTCTTTGAATATCTACAAATTTGGTTCAAAAGGTTTGGCTAACTTGTTTGTCTTGTTTCCCTAACCATGTGATTCACATTTCAATATTGGAATTAATCTCCCAGTCTCCTATTGTAGTTCATAAGGTTGTTATGGTTTCACTAGAACATTAGCACTACTAATCTTTAGGTAAAAATTGCATGACTATCACTTCTTACACCCCTGTGTCTAAGTGATTTGATATGTTGTTACAATTGATTAAATGTCCCAACAACTACCTTTGTGTGCCATACTGGCTACAACTAGCTGAGACTTGATCTTAAGAGCTACAAGGCTCATGAGGTTTTAGGATATTTGAGCTATTCCAAGGTGTCTTTGTCATGTCACTTAGTCCATAAGGAAAATTTACATGTGCATTTTATTGAAGTTTTCTCAAGACTTGTTGCAACTTTCTTGGGGTATTTATTTTTTTACAAGTTAAATCCTTAGTTTCCAAGCAATTAAAGAACCGTCAACTCAATCTTTAGCCTAAATGCTACATGCATGATACAATTTCAAGGTCCTTTCTCAATTGTTGATATACTCTATTCTATAATATGCAAAAATAAACTGTGAGGTAATTTCATGAACTTAGCTCTCAATAATATCAGCTCTTCCCTCATAGGAAAGCCTTATGATAATTAGTAGTTATCTCAAAGACAATAACCTTGATTTGATAAAATATAACAGTAGAAACACTATTTTCTGTAAAAATAATTTGAACAAAGGTTACAAGTAAATCTTATCATTAACTAAGCTTCTTGGGTTTATCATAACCAAATTTTGTTACAATAACTTTCTCTTTTAATTTTTTTTTTTAATCTTTTCTAGAACAAGAAACAACTCTAAGGAAAATGAGATAATACCTAAGAAACCCATATAATTTAAAGAAATATTTATTCTTGATCAATTATTTTTACAACAGTTGGAAAAGAGTCACACTTTATGCTACTTCTATGTTTTTCTCAATACACACATTAATGGCTATTGAGTGCTGAAAAATATAAATCTTAAGTGATAAAGTAAGAACACTGCAACCTTTTCATTCTAGAAACAATAAAATGTGTCTAATGTTTCACATAATTCTTTACTTGAATGGAATTTCATAAGAGATTTAAGAAAGAATAAGGCTCTTGATTTGAATAGAAATGCAAAACAAATTTAAGAAAGATTAAGGCACATGCCTGAACCAAAGTTGATAAGACAAGTAAAAATCACTACCTCTTTCCAGTGAACATTCATCTTTGGGTTTTCTAGTACTAAGGAGAAACTCCAAAAGAGATTCAAATCTAACAACTATCCAATTAAGTTTTTCTATGCTACGAGCTTAAGACATGCAAGAAATAGGTACTTCCCCCTTTTTTTCCATTGCGTATTCAATAACTATAATTGATTTCTTTCAGCCAACAATAGACTCCCTTTAAAATTTGGATGTAAAACTTTAATCTAAATCATTTAAGCTCCAAGAATTAGTTATTCCTTTGATCCTTTGCATGACCAAATTTATCAAGCCTTCTTAATAACTCATAAGAATTTAAATAGTCAATTGTATTTTATTCTCTTTACATGGTTTTCAATATATTCCACTTGAAAAGAACGAGTCTCATCTACTTTATAAGAAGAATATTAATTTCAAGATATAGTTAGTCCATTGGCTTGATAGAACACAAATTGAAATAAACTTGAAAATAGTTTGGATTAAGTCGACATGACTTGAAAACCATTCAAATTAGTAAATGGAATATTAAGAGTAAAAAATTGAATAGTTGAGATATTAATAATATTACGAATATGTTTATAAATATAAATATTTAAATATATATACATATATATGCATGTGTTTATGTGTATGTTTCCCATACACATACACACTTGTATATATATTTATAATGTATGCAACCTTATACTTTATTACTGAAATAATATTTTAATAAATAATTAAATATAAGATATCATCAAAGGAATTCAATGTTCTAGATGAGATATGTGTGACTCAACAACTTTCAAATCTAGGTTCAAATGCTAAAATCAACTTAAGTATCCAAAACTTAACAAGGTGGTGAAGAATGAAGCAACCTTAACAATCATTGCAACATGAGCTAAAGAGACAAGCTTAGGTGGAAAACTTTCGTGTTCTCGTGTTTGTGACGCTCTCTCCAATGATGTGCTTTATCTCTTTCCTAAGGGTGGAGTGGCCTACCCTACATCCAACTTAGAAACATTTTGTAGTTAGGTCATATCTTAAAAACATATCAAATATACAAATATCAAAGAAATAATTATAATGTTGATTATTTGAGTCAAATATTCACATTCAAATGAAAACTCATTTAAACATTGGTGCAGTCACAACGGGAGAGTCCTTAAAGAGAACAATTCAGATCGTGCATCAAGAGTCACACAATAGAAACAACTCAAAGTGATGGAAGAAATGTAGAAACAAACTATATTAAACCATGTAAATCAATTACAAACTGTCAGAAATATGCGAGCTCCAAGATTCGACTCACTGGCCTGAATACAAAACATGTGTGCTATGCAACATCTAGGCTCAAGAAAGAATGCGAGCCAACTCCAGACCTCCTAACCTTCAAATCTATCTCCTATCTTCTACAACTTGATTCTAAATGCTTAATTACATTGATTTATATGATCAAGGGTGATCAGTGTCGGCCCAAGGTGAAATGATCCCCAATGAACAAGATGAAACATGGAAAACAACAAGGTCGGCCTCCGCCAAAGAGATCCATCTGGAAAATCCATAAGATGAAGTGCAGACCTAAGGGAAGGTTGGCCAAACACCAAGGAATGTTGGAAACAATTAATTGAAGCTCCATAAGCTATGGAAATGATCCGCAAGATTCACCAATAGCAAAATAGGTCCAAGTGGTTTCGGTGTTCTAAGTCAGAAAACTGTCTTGGATTCCAGAAGTGATAACTTGCCGGGAAAATATCCAAACATCTCGCAGAATTAGGATAACATAAATGAATATGTCCACAATCAAAATCTAGCTCCGCAAGATCTGTTGAGCAAATTCCAAGAAACTCAGAAGGAAATGCTAAAACTACAAAACAAGAACAAACTGAAAGAAAATGTTTTTTTTTGGTTGATGCAAGATTGCCAAGAACCAGAGATGCTCCTACATCAGACATTCGGGGTTGTTGAAAAAGTGAGTCCCTCACTTTGTGGGGGTTAGAGGAAAACCAAGGCAGTCTACCTCTACCTGAGAAATCCATGATGAATCTTCAACTAGTCTATCCTTCCACTTGACAAGATACTCTCTGTACTAATTGCTCTAGGTGCTACATCTAATTCTTCTTTCCAAAATCTCTTCAATTTGATCTACTATTCACTGAGGTATCTATGTCTCCAAGTTTGCTATACTGTCCTTACTGAATTATGTCTCATGATAATGATGTAGATCTGCAATGTTGAATATAGGTGAAATACCCAAACTAT
Organism: Cryptomeria japonica; assembly: GCF_030272615.1. Taxonomy (NCBI): domain Eukaryota; kingdom Viridiplantae; phylum Streptophyta; class Pinopsida; order Cupressales; family Cupressaceae; genus Cryptomeria; species Cryptomeria japonica. Next base: position 405,315,127 of record NC_081409.1, read on the forward strand.
CTGGTAACTCCACTTCATATGCATTTTCGGAACTGAATTTCCTCAAGATCTTACAAGGTCCAAACCTTCTCATCTTAAACTTGTTATAAGTTCCAAGTGGAAATCTCTCTTTTCTCAGATACACCATCACTTCATTCCCTACTTCAAATTCCTTATGTCTCCTCTTCTCATATGCTTTCTCCTTGTACTTACTGTTCATGTCCTCTAAATGTTTTTTAACTTAAGTATGCATTGTCTTCATATGCTCTACAAATTCTTCTACTTCTGCACTCCTTTTGTCTTCATTACTGATGTCTCTCAACTATTATATGCCTCTAGGGTGTACTCTGATAACAATCTCAAAAAGTGTTCTTCTAGTACTCCTATTCACTGAATTATTGTAGGCAAATTTTGCTTGTGCAAGAATCAAATCCGAACTTCCGATTTTATCTCATACTAAGCATCTCAACAAATTTCCAAAGCTCCTATTCACTACCTCTGTTTGTCCATTAGTTTGTGGGTGAAAAGTAGAACTGAACTTCAAATCTATTTTCATCAGTTTGTGGGTGAAAGTTACTGCATCTATTGTATTTTTATAAAATATGAAATGCACCATCTTTGAGAATCTATCCACCACCACAACTATAGAATCATTTTGTCTCCGTGTCTTAGGAAATCCAAGTATAAAATCCATTCTTATGTCCTCCCAAGGTCTCTCTAGAATTGTCAAAGGCTTATACAATCCCACATTCTGACTACTACCTTTTGCAAGTTGACAAATCCTACAACTCTGCACAAATTTCCTGATATCCTTATGAATCTGAAGCCAAAAGTAATTCTCACTCACCAATGCTACTATCTTATCAACTCCAAAGTGTTTGGCTAATCCTCCACTATGCTTCTCCTTTATCAGACTCCCCCTCATAGAAATTATCGGTATACACAATTGAACTCCTCTAAACAACCTCTCATCTTGAGTGAAATAATCCAACCACTTACTTTTGTCTACCATAACTGGTTCTTTACAAGCTTTCCAAGGTTCTACAAAATTTGGGCCATCCTCATACAAGTTCTTCAATTCCTTGAAACCTAACACCTCCACTTCCAAATCTATCAACAAGTTCGTCCTTCTGCTCAATGCATCATAAACTTTATTTGAGTTCCCACTTCTATGCTTCAACACAAAGGTATAACTCTGCAAGAACTCCACCCATCTCATATGTCTCCAATTCAGCTTACTCTGACTATTCAAATACTGCAAAGCTTGATGATTTGTATACAATAGAAATTCCTTAGGCAATAAGTAATGTCTCCGCTTCTTCAATGCTTGAATTATGGCACAAAAATTGTGATCATACATAGAATATATTCTCCTTGCATCATTCATCTTCTCACTGAAATAAGCTACTGATCATCATTCCTGACTCAACACTACTCCAATTGCATTACCACTTGTATCACAGTCCACTTGAAATACTTTGCTAAAATATGATAAAGCTAACATGGGATGCTCTATCGCCTTCTACTTCAACAATTCAAAGCTCCTATTTGCTTTGGTTGTCCACTTGAAATCCTTTCTATCTCTCATTGTTTCTGTCATAGGGCTGCAAATTGAACTGAAATTTCTGATAAATTTTTGGTAGAAACTAGCCAATCCATGAAATGATCTTACCTCTCCAATTCTTTCCAGTGTAGGCTATTTAACAACTTATCTTACCTTCTTAGGGTCCATCTTCAATCCATCCGTAGATATCACAAATCCCAAATAGACTAACTCTTCCTTCATGAAACTACACTTCTTAATGTTTATCAATAACTTTTCTTCTCTCAACCTTTGCAAAACTTGTCTCAAATGCAACAAATGTTCCTCCTTTGTCTTACCCAAAATCAAAATGTCATCTAAATATACAATAACAAACTTCCCTAAGAATTTCTTCAATACCTCATTCATCAACCTCATGAAAGTACTCAGTGAATTGGTCAATCCAAAAGGCATCACCAACCATTCATACAATCCTTCATTTGTTTTGAATGTTGTCTTCCACTCATCTCCTTCTCTGGTCCTAATATGATGGTATCCACTCTTGAAGTCTATCTTGGTGTAGTATCTGGCTCCAGTCAAACAATCCATTATGTCATCCAGTCTAGGCAAAGGAAATCTATACTTCACCGTGATCTTGTTTATTTCTCTAGAGTTAGTACACATCCTCCATTCTCCATTCTTATTAGGTGCTAATACTACTGGAACTGCACAAGGACTCAAACGTTCTCTGATCAAACCTTTCCTCAACAATTTATTCACTTGTCTATTCAACTCCTCATTTTCTACCAGTGTGATTTGGTGTGCTTCTTTGTTAGGCAAACTAGCTCCGGGAACCAGGTCCATGCAATGACTGATACTTCTCATAGCTGGTAATCCATTAGGTACATTATTTGAAATGGTGTTTGCATACTCTGTCAACAACTCCTTTATCTCCTCTGGCTGTTCTTCTTCATGCTTAAAATCTTCGATCTTCTTAGGAGCTATAGTAAAACATACATTCTCATGTCTGATCCCATCCAGGAATTTCCTTCCATCCACCAAATAGATTCTAGCATTGGTACAAACTTTAGTTTTCAGAGGCTCCTCCAAGGGTGACAAGGTCTTCTTCTTCCCATTTGAAACAATAGTGTATATGTTCTTCCTTCCATCATGTTTTGCTTGTCTATCATACTGCCAAGGTCTACCCAAAAAGATATGAAAAATATCCATAGGCATAATATCACACAAAACTTCATCATGATAATTTCTAATTTTCAATTTCACCAAAAAATGTTCACTTACTAGTAATTTATGATCATCCTGAAACCATGCTATTTGATAAGTCTTAGGGTGTTTCAACCTTTCCAAATTCAACTTTTTCACCATCTCCTCCAAAATAAGATTATCTGAACTACCACTATCAATTATAACTTTACAAAACTTATTAGATACCTTACATCTGGTTCTGAACAAATTCCTTCTCTGCAAGGGCTCTTCATCATCTCCAGTTTGAGACAAAGCTCTCCTCATTACCAACAATTCTCCCTCTTCTAGTTTATTATCTGATTCGGTATGGTCTTCTTCCACTAACGTTGTTCTTCCAGTGTTCTCCGTCTTCTTACATTCAAAATCTCGATGTCCTTCTCCTCTGCACTTAAAGCAGGTTACTCTAAACACTCTTTTATCTTGTCTTATATCATGTTTGCTGTAACTCTCATTCCAGTATCCATCAAGTTCTCTTCTCTGGTAAAAATTTCTATCATCCTTTTGGTATGAAATACTTTCTCTGCCAACTTCCTTGTCTTTATTTAGATTTGTATAGGGTCCTCTTCCTACAGAGTAACCTCTTCCTCCTTGAAATATTCCTCTAGAAAACCTTCCACCTCTTCCTCTTTGCTTCTTCTCATGTCTTTTGTTCAACTTTTCTTCAACCTTCAGGGCATATTGATAGGCTTCCTCAACACTCTGCAACTTGATTAAATAATTGTATAGACATCCACAACCCATTCAAATATCTAGCAACTTGCTCAATCTCATCATCAACATGTCCAGATATGATATTCAACTTGTAAAATGTTTCAGTATACTCCTTCACACTAGATTCCTTCTACTTCAGGTTCTGCAACTTTTGGAATAGATTCACTTGATAATCGACAAGCATGAACTTTGATTTTAACTTGCTAACCATCCACTCCCAAGATTTGATCTTCCCTTTACCTCTTCTCTGTCTATCAACCCGCAAATGTTACCTCCAAAGAGATGCACGACCTTTCAACTTAGTGCAAGTGGTGCAGTCACCGGTTAGGAAGGACCTCAAAGTGATCAATCTGGGCCGGTCAACAAGAGTAAACACAATGAAAACACAAGGATATGATGGAGGCAATGCAAAATTGAATGAATTATATCATGAAAACTGATTACAATCAACTGGTAACAACTGAGTTACAGGAGCCGACTCACTGGCCTACTAAAACATGCTTAATTACAGCTAAAGTCACAACCGGGACCACAAATCTTAGGATCTATCTTCTATGTTCTATCTCTTGACTTCCCCTTATTCTAATGCTCAATTACAATGATTTATATGATCCAAAGGGATTCGGTCAGCCCAAAAAGGGATCAAATGCCGAAGAACAAGACCTAATGTGTAAAAGAACAAGGCTAGCCTCCGCTAAAGAAATTCCTCCAAAAAATCCAAAGGACGAAGTGCAGATCATAGAGAAGGTCAACCACACACCACAGAACATCAAAATAAACACTCAGGGCTCCACAAGATATGGAAGGGATCCGATAGATCCTGATCAGTTTCAATGCAAATAGGTCTAGGCAACTGGTACCAGAAAACTATCTTGGGAACTGGTAGTGATAACTTGTCGAAAAATGACCCAAATGCTCCACGGTTTGGGAATAAGGTAGATGATCAAGTCCTCAAGAAAATCCCAACACCTCGAGATTCGGTGAGCCAATGCTAGAAAATGCATAGTGAAATGCAAAACAAAAAGGAAATATTTTTGGTTGATGCAAGATTGCCATGAACTGGGGATGCTCCTGCATCAGACATCTAGGGTTGATGAAAAAGTGAGTCTCTCACTTTGTTGGGGTTAGAGGAAAACCAAGGTGGTCTACGTCTGTCTGAGAAATCAAAGATGAATCTTCAACTGGTCTGTCCTTCCACTTCACAAGATACTCCTTATATTGACTACTCTGGGTACTTTGCCCAATCCTACTGTCCAAAATGCCTTCAACCTGATCCAGTTCCTTCTGGGGCAACTGTTTCTCCAAGTCTACAATACTGTCCTCACTAAATTCTAGTTCATGATATTGATGTAGATCTATAATGTTAAATACAGGTGAAATACTCAGACTATCCAGTAACTCCACTTCATATGCATTTCCAGAACCAAACTTTCTCAAAATATTGCAAGGTCCAAACTTCCTCATCTGCAACTTGTCATAAGTTCCAACTAGGAATCTTTCTTTTCTCAGATACACCATCACTTCATCGCCAACTTCAAATTCCTTATGCCTCCTCTTCTCATCTGATTTCTCCTTATACTTGTTGTTAATGTCCTCCAAATGTTGCTTAACTTGAATATGTAAGTCCTTTATGTGATCTACAAATTCTTCTTCTTCTACACTTCTCCATTCTTCACTGCTAGTATCTCTTAATTTTGATATACCTCTAGGATGTGCTCCAGTAACAATCTCAAAACTTGTCCTTCCTGTACTCCTATTTACTGAATTATTGTAGGCAAACTCTTCTTGTGCAAGAATCAAATCCCAACTTCCGGTTTTGTCTCCAATTAAGCATCTTAACAAATTTCCCAAGCTCCGGTTAACTACTTTTGTCTGTCCATCAGTCTGTGGGTGAAAAGTAGAATTGAACTTGAAATCTGTCTTCATCTTCTTCCAAACTGTTCTTCAAAAATAACCAACAAACTTAGTGTCTCTATCTGAAACTATGCTCTTAGGTAATCCATGCAATCTCACCACTTCCTTGAAAAATAGGTCAGCTATATGCACTATATCTGATGTCTTCTTACAAGGTATGAAATGAGCCATCTTCGAGAATCTATCCACTATCACAAATATAGAATCATTCCCTCTCTGTGTTTTAGGCAATCCAAGTATGTAATCCATGCTTATATCTTATCAAGGTCTCTCTAATACTATCAAAGGTTTATACAATCCCACATTCTAACTACTACCCTTTGCAACTTGAAAAACTCTTCAACTTTGTACATATTTCCTAACATCCTTATGAATCTGGGGCCAAAAGTAATGCTCACTCACCACTGCTACTGTTTATCAACACCAAAGTGTCTGGCTAATCCTCCACTATGTTTCTCCTTTATCAGATTCTCCCTCATAGAACTCTTAGGTATGCACAACTGAACTCCTCTGAATAACATGCCATCCTGAATGATGTAATCCAACCACTTGCTTCTATCCACCGCAACCAGTTCTCTACATGCTCTCCAAGGTTCTGCAAAATCTGGGTCATCATCATACAAGGTCTTCAACTCCTCAAATCCTAATACTGTCACGCTCATCTATATTAACAAATACCTTCTTCTACTCAATTCATCAACAAATTTGTCAAATTTACCACTTCTATGCTTCAACACAAAGGTGCAACTCTGCAAAACTTCTACCCATTTCATATGTCTCTGATTCAACTTTCTTTGACTATTCAACTACTATAAAGCTTAATGATCCGTATACAACACAAACTCCTTAGGCAACAGGTAATGTCTCCACTTCTTCAAGGCTTGAACTATGGCATAAAATTTGTTGATCATACACTGAATATATCTTCCAGGCATCATTCAATTTCTCACTGAAATAAGCTACTTCTCTCCCTTCCTAACTCAAGACTACTCATATTGTTGTTCCACTTGCATCACAACCCACTTGAAATACTTTGTTGAAATCCAGTAAAGCTAACACAGGCTGCTCAGTCACTTTTTGCTTCAATAATTCAAAACTTTTGTTTTCTCTAGTGGTCCACTTGAACTCCTTCCTATCTCCCCTCATTGTCTTAGTCATAGGGTTACAAACTAAACTGAAATTTCTGATGAACTTCCGATAGAAACTAGCTAATCTATGAAATGATCTTACCTCTCCAATGCTTTTCGGTTTAGGCCATTCAACAATTGCTTTTACTTTTTTAGGGTCCATTTTCAAACCATCCTCAGATATCACAAAACCCAAATAGACTAACTCTTCCTTCATGAAAGTACACTTCTTAAGGTTTATCAACAACTTTTGTTCTCTCAACCTTTGCAAAACTTGTCTCAAATACAACAAATGCTCCTCTTTTGTCTTACTGAAAATTAGAATGTCGTCCAAATATACAATAAAAAAATTACCCAAGAATTTCTTCAATACCTCATTCATTAGCCTCATGCAAGTAATTGGTGCATTAGTTAACCCAAAAGGCATCACCAACCATTCATACAGTCCTTCATTTGTCTTGAATGCTATCTTCCACTCATCTCCTTCTCTAATCCTGATCTTATGATATCCACTCTTCAAGTCTATCTTTGTAAAGTATTTGGCTCCACTCAAACAATCCATTATGTCATCCATCCTAGGCAATGGAAACCAGTATTTCACTGTGATCTTGTTTATTGCTCTGGAATCGATACACATTCTCCATTCTCCATTCTTCTTAGGTGCTAATACTACTGGTACTGTACAAGGACTCAATATTTCTCTGATCAAACCTTTCTTCAGTAGCTCTTGCACTTATCTATTCAACTCTTCATTCTCTGTCGGTGTCATCTGGTGTGTATGTTTGTTAGGCAAACTAGCTCCGAGAATTAGGTCCATGCAATGACTGATACTTCTCATAGGTGGTAATTCATCAGGCACATTATCTGAAATGATATCTTCATACTCTATTAGCAACTCTTTTATCTCTTCCAGTTGTTCTTCATCTTGCTTCGGATTCACAGTCATCTTAGGAACTAAGGATAAACAAACATTCTCATGTCTCATTCCAGTCAAGAATTTCCTTCCATCCACCAAACAGATTCTAGAATTTGTACAAACTTCTCTCTTCAAAGGCTCCTCCGAGGGCAACAAGGTTTGATTCATCCTATTGACCACAATAGTGTATGTATTCTTCCTCCAATCATGTATTGCCTGTCTATCAAACTATTAAGGTCTACCCAACTAAAGGTGATAAATATCCATAGGCATAATATCACACAAGACTTCATCATGATAATTCCCAATTTTTAATTTCACCAAATATTGCTCACTTACTAACAACTGATGATCATCCTGAATCCATGCTATCTAATAAGGCTTAGGGTGTTTTGATCTTTCCAAATTCAACTTATTCACCATCTCTTCTGAAACAAGATTATCCGAACTACCACTATCAATAACAAATTTACAACACTTACCAGATACGTTACATATGGTATTGAACAAATTCTTCCTCTGCAAGGGCTCTTCATCTCCTTTGGTATGACACAAAGCTCTCCTCATCATCAATAGTTCTCCATCTTCCAGTTTATTAGTTGATCCGATGGGGCTTTCTTCCACCACTGCTGTTCTTTCGGTATTCTTTGTCTTCTTGCACTTGAAAGAATGATGTCCTTCTCGTCCACACTTATAGAAAGTTTCTCTAAACACTCTCTTGTCTTGTATTCTATCATCTTTTCCAAGATTCTCATTCCAGTAGCCATCCAGTTCTCTCCTTTGGTAGAAATTTCTATCATCTTTATGGTATGAATTACCTTCTTTGCTCACTTCCTTGTCCTTGTTCTGATCTGTATAGTTTCCTCTACCTCTAGTATATCCTCTTCCTCCAGAAAACCTTCCACCTCTACCTCTCTGCCTCTACTCATGTCTTTTGTTTAGCATCTCTTATGCTTTTAGGGCATACTGGTAAGCTTCTTCAACACTATCCAATTTGATCAAACTGAGTTCATCTTGCATAGACTTCCACAATCCATTCAAATACCTTGCAACTTGTTCAACTTCATCATCAACATGTTCGGATTTGATTCACTTGGTAATTAGCTGGCATAAACTTTGATTTCAACTTAGCAATCATCTGATCCTATGTTTTAATCTTCTCTTTACCTCTTCTCTGTCTATCAACCTGCAAATGCTTCCACCAAAGAGATGCATGACCTTTCAACCAGGTACAGGCATATTTCACCTTTCTTTCTTCTGCGGTGTTCTCAAAATCAAAATATTTCTCCATATCCAAGATCCAATCTAGCAATTCATTCGAATTCAACTTTCCATCATATTCTAGTAGGGTAAAATGAGGTTTAGTATTTGCCCTACTCAAAATCCTCAAAATTTTTTCTTCATCTGGATCAATCGCTGGTGGGTTTACTTGTTCTTCTGGGGCTTCTTCTCCTTCATCTTCACTCACATCTTCAATATGTCAACCTCTTCTCTGGGCTGTCTCAATGGCTTCCAACCGGGCTGCAATTCCTCACAACATTTCCATCACAATAGGGTCTGCATTCCCACACACTCCACCATTTTTATTTCCTCTATGCACCATCTTCATGCCAGTCCTCTGTAGCTATAGGTTGGATCCACAGTATGCCACCCTACAACAAAATTTCTCTAGGCAATGCAATCTCCATAATGAAAGATCGCTTTGATACCACTTGGTGTAGTCACTGGTCAGGGGGGATCTCAAAGAGATCAATTCGGGCCAGTCAGCAAGAGTAAACACAATGAAAACACAAGGATATGATGGAGGCAATGCAAAACTAAATAAATTATATCATGAAAACTGATTACAATCAATCGGCAACAACCAAGTTATAGGAACCGACTCACTGGCCTGCTAAAACATGCTTAATTACATAACAGGTCACAACCGGGACCTCAAATCTTAGGATCTATCTTTTATGTTCTATCTCTTGACTTCCTCTTATTCTACTACTCAATTACATTAATTTATGTGGTTCAAAGGGATCTGGGTGGCCCAAAAAGGGATCAAATACCGAAGAACAAGAACTAACGTGTAAAAGAATAAGGTCGGCCTCTGCCAAAGAAATTCCTCTGAAAAATCCAAAGGATGAAGTGCAGATCATAGAGAAGGTCAACCACACGCCAAGGAACATCGAAATCAACACTTAGGTCTCTGCAAGCTATGGAAGGGATCTAGTAGATCTCGATAGGTTACAATGCAAATAGGTCCAGGGAACCAGTACCAAAAAATTGTCTCAAAAACCGATAGCGATAACTTGCTAGAAAATGATCCAAATGCCCCACGGTTTGGGAATAAGGTAGATGATTATGTCCGTAAGAAAAATCCAACTCCTTGAGATCTGGTGAGCCAATGCCAGAAAATGTAGAATAAAATGCAATACAAAAAGAAAATATTTTTGGTTGATGCAAGATTGCCATGAACCGGGGATACTCCTGCATCAACAAGCATATCTCACCTTCCTATCTTCCATGGTTCCTTCAAAATCAAAATATTTTTCCATCTCCGTGATCCTATCTAGTAATTCATCTAAATCCAACTTGCCATCATAATTTGGTGGGGTAAAATGTGGGCTGGTATTCACTCTAGACAATGCTCTTATAAACCTTTCTTCATCTAGATCATTCGCCAGTGGATTTGCTCCTTATTCTCTAGCTGCCACTTCTTCTTCATCTTCGCTCACATTTTCAACATGTCTACCTCTTCTTTGGGCCATTTCAATAACTTCCAATCGGGCTGCAATTCCTCTCAACATTTCCATCATAACAGGGTTTGCATTTCCACGCACTCCACCATTTCTATATCCTCTTCGTGCCATCTTCATGCAAGTCCTCTATAGTTGTAGGTCGGATCCACAATTTGCCACCCTACAAAAAAATCTTATAGGAGCATGCAATCTCTGAAACAAAATCTGGCTCTGATATCATTTGGTGCAGTCACGATGGGAGAGTCCTCGAAGAGAGCAATCTAAACTATGCAACAAGAGTCACATAACAAAAACAACTCAAATTGATGGAGGCAATGCTGAAATGAACTATATTAAACCATGAAAATCAATTACAAACTGCCGACAATATGTGGGCTCCAAGATTCGGTTCAATGGCTCGAATACAAAACATGCGTGCTATGCAAAATCTAGGTTCAAGCAAGAATGTGAGCCAACTCCGGACCTCCTAACCTTCAGATCTATCTCCTATCTTCTCCAACTTGATTATAAATGCTTAATTGAATTGATTTATATGATCAAGGGTGATCCAAATCAACCCAAGGTGAAATAATCCCTGATGAACAAGACGAAACATGTAAAACAACAAGGTTGGCCTCCGCCAAAGAGATCCATTCAAAAAACCCATAAGATGAAGTGTGGACCTAAGGAAAGGTTGGCAACGCACCAAGGAACATTGGAAGTAATAAATTGAAGCTTTGCAAGCTATGAAAATGATCCAAGATTCACCAATAGTAAAATAAGTCCAAGCGGTTCTGGTGTTGTAAGTCAAAAAACTATTTCGGATTCCGAAAGTGATAACTTTCTAGGAAAAGATCCAAACATCCCACGGAATTAGGATAAGACAAATGAATATGTTCGCAATAAAAATCCATCTCCACAAGATCTTTTGAGCAAATGCCAAGAAACTCATAATGAAATGTTGAAACTGCAAAACAAGAACAAACTAAAATAATTTTTTTCTTTTTTTGGTTAATGCAAGATTGCCAAGAACCAGGGATGCTCCTACAACCTTAAAAATAATTGGCAACATGAGATAAAGAGACAAACTTAGGTGAAAAAATTTCTTGTTCTTGTGTCTGTGATCCTCTCGCCAATGATTCTCTTCATCTCTTTCCTAAGGCTGGAGTGGCATACCCTACATCCAACTTAGAAATATTTTGTAGTTAGGCCATATATTAATACCATATCAAATATACAAATATTGAATCAATAATTACAATGTTGATCATTTGAGTCAAATATTCACATTCAAATGAAAACTCATTTAAACATCTAATTGATGCAATCTATAACTAAGCATACATTTACCTCAAAATTATTATACAAGAAATAAAAATATTAACTGTATCATGAGAGGGATGTTACAATACCATTCATGCCTCAATGACTCATAAAACACAATCATAACAAAAATAATTGGACAAGAAACAATATTATTATATTATATTATCGATCTCCAAGTACATCAAATGTTTGGGATTTGAATCTATCATTCTATATCTCATCTATTGTTCTACTACTTCTAGATATCAATTACAACGACATTATATACACTTCCCAAGCTAGGATATCACTCTACAAGTCATCCTAGAGGTCTATTTCTATACCGTGAACCATATGTGGTAGCATAAGTTGGCTCTATTTTCGCTCCTTTTACTAGCAATATATAGCATGATATAGACTGATAACCTTACTAATTGTTTCTTCACCTTGGTATTAAATTCTTGATGCTAGTCCAATGTAGCTAAAACAAATGAATACTTACCTTGGATTGTTATTCCTTGAGACAATACAACTTTCAAACTGAATGCAAAAGCACTGGAGTCTAAGTGTCCCAAGAAATGACAAATGTATTTCTTTAATTCCTCATTTTGTGCTCTAATTTCATCCTTGGTGTCTTTATCCTTTTCCTTTCTCCTAAATATTGCTATTATGGCTTGTTGCAAAGAATGTTTTTCTCCTTCCCTAGTTTGCATCCCAAGATCTAACTCCTACTTTTGGTAGTCCTATATTCCCATTTCATTCACATGCTTATCATCAATAGGTACTATTATCGGAGCTCTATGATGGCTTGTTGTGTCAGTTATAACTATTGATATCTTTTTGTCTCCCTTCTTGGATTCAGGAGCACTGAATACTTGCTCTAGGATAGTGAAGTCCTCCTCATTCATTTTTTTTATACTTCCTTTGCCTCCTTTGCATGGTCTATGTTTACCACATGGGGTTTACACCAGAAGTAGTTTCAGATAGAATATTTGTCTCTAATACATCTTTATTCCTAACTTCCATTATTTTTTGTTTTCCTTCCTTCTATTGATGGCATGATATAGTGTTTGTTTGTGGTTGATATTTTGTTAACTTCTTATTTATTTCATCAAATATTTGCTTAATTCCAAGACCCTCCTCTTCATGATGTTGTGTCTCTTCATGTTATTTTAGAGGTTTCTCTTCCTCAAGCTCTTGATCCCCTTTCTACTTATGATATACATATTATTCCTCATGAGGTTCATATCTAATATCTCTTGAATCAAATTCCCCTTCGTGATGCTCCTTTGGGATCTCTTACTTGTGGTGCTCTTTACTAGTTTGTTCTTGTTGATGTTCTTCCCTATCATCATCATCCTCATTAACAACTCCACCTCTAAGAAATGATTGTAGTGATTCTTCCCTCTCCTTGTTCAATGTGTCTATGGAAATTGTTGCATTATGACCTTCACCACCTTCCTTTCTTACCTCCTCTTCTCATACATTATCTTGTGGAAGATCTTCTTCTATCGTATGTTCTCTTTCCTCCAATCTCTCTTCCTTAATAGTAACTTATAGAACATTAGTATTTTCAGGTTCTCCTTTCTTATCATGTACTATATCAAGAATGTCTAGGAGCTATTGCTCAATGGTATCCATTTTTGGTATGTTATCCAAAAAGGTTTAGATGGGAATGCCTCCTTTGACTATTGATGATGGTTCAGGAGGAGTGACCTATCTTGTTTTAGTAGAGTAAGGAGGAATATCTCGTTCTTGTGAACTAATAGTCTCTATCCTTGTCCTTTTTCTTCTTAAGAGTGGTTCTTCATCTTCTTCATAAGACACAATAACCATTTACATAAGACCTTTTCTCAATCTCTTATATACCCTTGGAATGTCCTAAAGAATCTCCTTAGTTTTTTATTTAGCATGAGAAGACCTATTCCGTTGATGGATTGAAGAAAGAGTTGTAGTAGTAGTAGTAACAAGCTTCTCCTTTCTTGACCTCTCTTTGCTAGATGGAGGAGTTTCCTAAGCTTATTTTCTTTCTTTCCTTTGTTTACAATTATTAATGGGAGCCTACTCCATAAGTATTATTCCATGACCTATTGGATGGGCAGAAGTAGAAGGCTTAGAAGAAGAAGGTCTTTTACCTTTTGAAATGATTTCTTGTTGTTGCAATGGTTTTCCTTCTACTTGGGAGCAAGGTGCATTGGGTAAGGCTTGTTAATCCACTACTATGTCCATTGAAAAACATATTTGGTTTTGTGCTTCATATCGTTCTTTTCTTCAAGGATACATCAACATTGTAAATAGGGACATTGAAGATCCTATTTAAATTATATAAAGGATGTAACTTGTTTCCATCATCCATAGCCTTGGCTTAGTTTCAGATCCATATTCAATAAGCTTCATTAGAAAGGTCTAAATCTAGTCTGCACAAGTCTTGTACCCTTACTTCATAATCATCTATTGTCACAAAAGTTTGCACCCTTGTTGAACACTAGTGCTCAATAACCTTGTGAAACATGGAAAAAACCTCCAAGTATGGGACCTTGCACAATGTGAGGTTGAATCTCTAGATAAGACTGACTTCCTTTTCAATCAGAGTGTAGTGTCAGACTAACCCAACACTTATAAAACCTATTATAATGATTTAAAGGGGAAAAGGGGAGAAGGAATGCTGAAAGGGAAATAGGAGGTGATGCACCTAGATTGAAAGTTGATCCTCCCTACTCGTAACTGCATAAGACACTAATAGAAACTACCCAAGATATGCATAGATTCCTCTTCTTACACATAATATTTGAATTGAAAAGAGGCAAGATAGATAATTTTATTGATGTGAAGGCAAAGAAAATACTTACAGTTATGGAGTATGAATTTTTGTAAGAGAAAAGAATAAGGACCCCTACAAAGGGTTACAAAATTGCCTTTATAGATCAAGCTTAACTCAGATGATACATCGATTTTAGAAACCCTAACCAACTATGGTTAGGTTACAAAAGAAGGAGGATCAGATCCAAACAATATGATTTGATGGTTGTGTGCTTTGAAGACCCTCATTGAACTTAGGAGCAACACTATTTGAAATTAAGGGAGCTCCTACATTGGGATGCCGTTTGAAAGCCTTCTGTCAGACCCAAACATTTTCAACCTACAATAAATGAGCATGGGCAGCATAAGGAAATATCTACAAAATCATGGCAGAGTAAAGGCAATCGTTCCTCGACACTCTAAAAGTGGTTGAGATAGATTGGATTTGATTCAGTTAACTGATGGGGTTGAAAACTGATTTTCGACCCTTTAAATCGACAACCACCATTGGGCATATGTTTAAATTACAATGATTATTCCAGTTTAAATTTGGTCCAATGGATCTTTTCCTATCGCATGTGGATGGACGACTGAGATTGCACCATGAAAGTTGGGCCCATCAACTAAATAACCATATCTTGGTATCACAGCCAGAGATAGCCCCCTTAACCACTATGAAACCGCAAAAATAAATACTTTATATATATATATAATTTACTCCTTCCCTACTAGTCACCGCAACATCGCAAGGGAAGGAAACCATCAGGACCTAACCACCATGACAGAGCAGTGAAGATTCCTTTGGGCTTTGCCAAAGTCATCACCAAATCGCAACCTCAACCTAGTGATGAATGTTGACCACTGTGAAACTGCAAAAACATCCTCTCAAACTACTGCGATAACGTGATAAAGCATTAACGACCATCACCATATCACCTGGGGGAAACCATTAGGGGCTCTGACCATTGTGATGTGGTGGTAAGTAAAATAGTCACTGCAATATCATAGGGGAACCTAAAGACATGTCCAAACCATTGCAATATTGCGATAAGTAATACAAACCTTCTGCTAGCTGGTAGTGGGTAAAAGGAGCCTATCTCGAGATGAAAAGGGGACCCTTTAGCCAATGGATTTAAGTGAAATGTTTGCTTGAGTCGGTCAATAAAAGAAAAGAACAAGGCCCAAAAAGTTAAGGCATGAAGCCTTAAGGGTTTAGGGTTTACGCCTTAGGGAAATATGTAGGGTTTTAGCCATTGGTGATTTTCTCAGAGTGATTATCTGCATGGCTAAGGTTGACACAAAAATGGTCAAAATTTTTGGTGATTCAAAGTGGATGGCAATTCTTCTTGGCATATGGCCAGTAGCCTGGGGAATCCATTGGGCGCAAAGTCAAGTCTGAAACATGATAAAAACCTTCTACCCCTGCAACCTGCAAAAGATCAGAACTCTGGCATTGAAGGGGAGAATGACCCATGCTTGTGCACTTCTTGAAAGACTAAAAACTAAATTATATTTACAAGGGCTAAATTCACCTAAAGAGAAAGGTTTAAGGTGGATGCCATTGATTGCAATGGGAAGGGCCTCACCTGTAAGCCTCGATAGGTGGAAAGATTTGGCTTCTTTGTAGCTAATGATAACATATGGGCCACTCCAAATAGCATCAAATTTGGAGTGCCTACCTGCTTTGGCTCGGTCAGCATCCCACTTAAGGACAAGGTCACCAACATTGAATGTCCTATGAGTGGCTCCTTTGTCAGAACTTCTTTTGACCTATCCCTGATGGATATTGAGGGTTTGCATGGCCCTACTTCTGATTTCTTCTAGCTCCATCAACTGTGTATATTTGATTGACAATGGTGTCATTCTTCAAGAGCTCTCGTTGGTGTGCTAAGTCAAGAGAGGAAAATTCAAGAGATAAAGGAAGCCTTGCCTCTCTTCCATATACCAACATGAAAGGTGATTACCAATTTCTCTCTTAGGTGTGATCCTATCAGCCCATAAGGCTTTTCCCAACTTCCAATGCTAAGAACTCTAGTTGTCATATATAGTCCTCTTGATGATTTTGATGAGGTTCTTATTTGAGGACTCAACTAGGTTGTTCCTTGTTACAAGTGCGGTTGTCGTTGCACCAAAAGATCGACCTGTTAATGCCTGATACAACCATTGGACTTATAGAATCCACAAGAGGCAGTTAAGCCATGTCATAAATCTGAGCGCTGCACTGCACAACACAATGAGACCAAGGGCGCATACCTTGGAATAACCCCCCAGCGCAAGTGAGGGGTTTGAACTTATGAACAAGCTCTGATACCACTTGTTACAAGTGCGGTTGCCATTGCACCAAAAGATCAACCTGTTAATGCTCGATACAACCACTAAACTTATAGAATTCACAGGAAGCAGTTAAGCCATGTGAAAAACCTGAGCACTGTGTTGCACATCACAAGGAGACCAAGGGCACACACCTTGCAACAACCCCCCTAACGCAAGCAAGGGGTTTGAACCTGTGACCAAGCTCTGATACCACTTGTTACAAGTGCAGTTGTCATTGCACCAAAAGGTTGACCTGTTAATGCCAGATACAACCAATTGTATTATAGAATTCATAGGAGGTTGTTGAGCCATGCCACAAACCTAAGTGCTACATTGTACAACACAAGGAGACAAAGGGCACACACCTTGCAACAACCTCCCTGATTGTTGGATATTAGAGTTGTTGGAATGTGTTGTTGTCATTAATGTCAACATATTCCTGTGTTACAGAGAGTTGGTTTTGGTGATCTATTGCTGAAGTGCTATTACGGTTTATTGGGTTTTGAGATGCTTATTTCTAATTGATTCAGTATGATTTTCATGATGCTATGAGGTGATTTGGTTGAGTTGTGTGGTCTGGTATGTGGACTGGTTTTTCAGTGTTCTAGGTTGCAAAGTTATGGTATTTGATCTATATTGATCCATAATAATTATATCTTGAGTTATGGATTTTGGAGAGTGTTTGTAATGTTCATGTGTGTCCTCAGATTGGATAGTCCATGATTTGGAACTTCACAAGTGTATCTTTCAGTTTGTCAGTTGGTGTTCTTGAGCTTCAATGATGGTGTTAGTGATGATTCTTATTATCCGAGTTGTTGTGGTGATTGTGATAAAATTCACATTGCTTGTTGATGTTCTCCAATCATGTCCTTTGCATTTTGGTGGTCCGTGTTGATCGTGGTGCGCATTATTGAAGATTTTATTGGTCCGATGATATTCTTTGTGCTATGTGACATATTCAGTGGTGTAGCATGTTGTGGATGATCTTGACAAATTATTTGGCAGTGTTGCATGTTCGAGGATTTGATTTGGGTCCATGCTATGTCCTTGCCAACATTGTATTGGTTCGGTTATGGATTTATGTATCATGTGATGTAATTTTATAATTAGGTCTTATGTGTTGATTTGACCTTAAAGGCAAGGTTGATAAATTGTATAAATAGGTGATGTAATCATGTTAGTTGTGTGTTTGCAGTTGTGTTTATGATTTGAGAGTATATTGTATGAGTGAACAAGCGAATCTATCATTTGGAAGTGTGGAAGAGAAGAGAAGAGTTGTTGTGTAGATAGTGTGCTTAATTGGAACTGTCATCAGGCATTTGGAGATGCTATTCTTTCAGTTCATGTAATCCAAATTCTTGTATGATCTTTATAGGGCAGTGAGCCTTCTCAGGGTTGTAGCCCTTTATTTTTTTGAGTAGTGAGATCTAGGCAGTGTGCCTGAATGCATGTGAATTCCCCATTGTAATATTTTCACATACTACTGCAGAGTATCATCTTACTATGGGTAGGTTCCCATCATGGTTTTTACCTTGACTGGGTTTTCCACGTCAAAAATTTGTGTGTTATGTGTGTTGTTGATGTGGTGATTATTTCTGTTATTGCTTTTCATGATCAAATTTAATTTAAGGTTAATTTGTTTGGGTTTTTTGAAAATTGATTCACCCCCCCTCTCAATTTTCTAGCTGCTTTACTGCCAAGAATTGGTATCAGAGCTAGATCCTCTGGAAGGATCGTGGCCACTTGAGGAGATCCGAGATGGCAGCTATTATTTTCAAGAAGGAGAGTGTGAGGTTTGATGGAACTAATTACTCTATATGGAAGCACCAGACGGAAGTTCACTTGAATTGTCCTGGAGAAGATTACTGGAAGATCACAAAGAATGCATACATTGTTCCTTCGAATGGTCTTGTTACAACAACGAAGATCAAGGATACTGAAAGTAATATAAGAGCTAAGGAAGCATTGCTAAGTTCCCTGACTGATGTAGAGATGATTAATGTGACATCATTTCAATCTACACATGAGATTTAGGTAAATCTTGAAACCCTGTATGAAGGAGATAAACATGTGAAAGTTGCTAAATTGCAGAGCTTGAAAGGAAATTATGAGTTGCTGAGAATGGGAGAAGATGAGAATATTACATCCTTTATGGCTAAAGTGAATGATCTTGTGATGAACATCAGATGTGCCGGTGGAGTTCTTGAAGAAGAGATTGTGGCTTTAGTATTGAGATATTTGCCTTTTGCTTCTAAACATAAAGTTACTGCTATTGATGAGATCTAGACTGTGACAAATATGACAAGAGATATGCTGGTTGATAAGCTTGCTTCTTTTGAATTAAGAGACCTTGGTGAATCACATGGAAAGACTAAGATTGCATTTAAAGCTACTATATACAGGAAGTGGAAGTATGATCTAGGAGAAAGTTCAACTAGGGTGTCCAGATATGAAAGAGAAATGAGAGAGATGGAAGAACAAGAAAAAGAGCTAGAAGAACTTGAAGCACTTATTGGCATAAGATTGCCTAAGGGAGTCGGTAAGTATGAAGGTAAGTTACCTTTGAAATATTTTTCTTATAATAAGATTGTTCATTTTGCTTCTAGGTGTCCTGAAAGAGCAGAAAAATTATCAAAGTATGATAAGCCTTACAAGCCTAACTGGAAGTATAGATATAAGAAGAAATGCTATTATTATACTGATGAAGGTGTGACAGATGAGGAGTCTAAGAAAGGGAATTCTGAAGATGAATTTGTGCTCATTTCTATCAAGGAAGATAATCTGATACCTTCTAATTCTACAAGCTATACGATTGAAAAGAAAGCTTTGGCTGCTAAGATTGATGAGAAAGATGAATAGGTGATTGATAGTGGTTGTTCACATCATATGACAAGAGATAAAGGTAAATTTGTGAATATGGAGAAGTATAATGATGGTTTGTTGAGGTTTGGAGACAATAAATCTTGTGTAATCTGTGGTAGAGGTTCTATTTCTCTTGATGGTAAGTATAATACTAGTGATGTTTTATATGTTGAAGGTTTGAACCATAATATTTTGAGTGTTGGATAGATGGTTGATAAGGGATATGATTTTCAATTTAAGAATGAGAAATGTAAGATCTTGAATAGCTCTAGTATAGAGATTACATCAGGTACTAAGACTAAAGGTAATATCTTTCATTTGAATGCTGGTGAGAAAATTTATTTGATTCCTCAGATTGATGAGAGTTGGTTGTGGCATAGGAGAATGTGTCATGTTAAATTTGACTACATGATTAAGAATAGTTCTACTCAAGCTGTTAGAGATCTGCCTAAGATAGTGAAGCCTAATAAGCTGGCATGTAAAGAATGTCAATTGGGAAAGAAAACAAGAATTTTATTCAAGAGAAAACTGTATACATATAATGGATTGTTAGATCTTTGTACATACTGATTTATGTGGACCTTTTATAGTGAGAAGCTTGCAGGGAGACATATACTTTATCTTACTGATTGATGACTATTCTAGGATGATGTGGGTCACTTTTCTAAGGGAAAAATATGAAGCAAAGGAGAAGTTCAAAATATTCAAAGCTAAAGTGAAGACAAAGACAAGATTTAAGATGAAGTGCCAAAGGTTTGACAGAGGAGGATAATTCATTTATGTGAAGAGCATGAAATACAGAGACAATTATCTGCTCTGAGAACCCCTCACCAGAATGGAGTTGTTGAAAGGAAGAATAGAACTATTTTTTATGCTGCTAGAACTATGACGATTGAAGGAAATGTTCTACATATATATTGGAGAGAAGCTATTAGCACTACTATATACACATTCAATTGGGTGCATATAAAAGGTGATTCCGGTAAGAACCCTTATGCGCTATGATTTGGTCATGTTCCTACAATTAAATATTTTAGAATCTTTGGAAGGAAATGTTATATCAAAAGAGATGAGGATATAGGTAAATTTGATGCAAGATGTGATGAAGGAATCTATTTGGAATATTCTACTAAGAGCAAGGCCTACTGGTGTTACAACAAGAGATTGAGAAAGATAGTGGAAAGTGAAATGTGAAGGTAGATGAGAATCATGGGAAGCAAATAAGAACATGCAGATATGAGTCTGATTATCAAGATGATAATTCAAAGCAAGTGCAAAGTTTGAACATAATGTAGAGTGATTTGGTAGAGGTAGAGATAGTGAATGCAGATGTTGCTGCCAGTGAAGAAGTTCAAGATCCTGAAAATCAAAATAATCAGAAGACCGTGAGATATGTAAGACTAAATCATTCAGAGAATTAGATTATTGTGATAAAAAAATAGGTGTGATGACTAGGAGAAGAATTATTGCTGAAGAGACATGTTTAATTTTTAAGATTGAGCCTAAAGATGTTGCCGAAGCTTGTAAAGATGAAAATTGGGTAAAAGCTATGGAAGAAGAGTTAGATTAGATTGAAAAGAACAAAACATGGCAACTTGTTCCTAGACCTAAGGATGAGAATGTAATTGGTACTAAATGGGTGTTCTAGAATAAGATGAATGAAGCTGGAGAAGTTGTTAGAAACAAAGCAAGACTGGTATGTAAGGGATTCACAAATGGAAGGTATTGATTTTGAGAAGACGTTTTCTCCGGTAGCTAGAATTGAGGTTGTTGGACTATTTATTGCATATGATGCTCATAAGAAATTCAAGTTATATTGGATGGATGTGAAGTCAACCTTTTTGAGTGGTGAATTGGAAGAGGAAGTTTACATTGAGCAACCAAATGGATTTTCATTGACAGATGAAGAAGACATGGTATGTAGATTGAAAAAAGCATTGTATGGACTTAAACACACCCCTAGAGTTTGGTATGCTTGAATGGACAAGTATTTGATGAAGCTGGGATTCTGTAAAGGTACTGCTGATAGTAATTTGTACTTCAAGATTGATAATGATAATATTTTGATTGTTGAAGTCTTTGTTGATGACATTATTTTTGGAGGAGATGATGATTTGAGTAAGAAGTTTGATGATGATATGCAAAAAGAATTTGAGATGTCTATGATAGGTGAGATGAAGTTCTTTCTGGGATTGCAAATTTCATAGACTGATAAAAGCATTTT
This sequence comes from Cryptomeria japonica, assembly GCF_030272615.1. Classification (NCBI taxonomy): domain Eukaryota; kingdom Viridiplantae; phylum Streptophyta; class Pinopsida; order Cupressales; family Cupressaceae; genus Cryptomeria; species Cryptomeria japonica. The sequence continues at coordinate 405,336,791 of NC_081409.1, forward strand.
CTTATCTCAATCTAAGTATGTGAAGGAATTGCTGAAGAAGTTTAGGTTAGATGATTCCAAACTTGTTGGAACTCCTATGGTGACTGGATGTAAGATGACAAAAGATGATGAATCTCCAAAGGCTAACCAGAACTTGTATAGATCTATGATTGGTGGATTGCTATATTTGACTCAGACTAGGCTTGATATTATGAATGTTGTATGTCTTGTTTCTAGATTTTAGGACGATCCTAAGGACAATCGTGTTACTACTACAAAGAGGATATTCAAATACTTGAAGGGAACAATTGATTATGATTTATGGTATCTAAAGGAAGATGATTTCACTTTGATGTTGATGACAGAAAGAGCACTACCGGTGGAGAATTATTTTTGGGAAAGAAGTTGGTTGTCTGGACAAGTAAGAAGAAATATTCTATTTCTTTATCTACTATAGAAGCTGAATACATTGCTGCTGTTAGTAACTGTACTCGAGTACTTTGGATGAAATAAATGCTAAAGGATATTAGAGTTATTTATAATGAGCCTATTATTATATATTGTGACAATTCTAGTGCTATCAATATTTCTATGAATATGGTATTGTATTCTAACACAAAGCATATATCAATCAAGTTTCATTTCTTGAGAGAGAAGGTGAATGAGAAGGAAGTCAGATTGGAGTATGTATCTACTAAGGAACAAATTGCAGATATATTTACTAAGCCTTTGCTTGCTGATACATTTATATATCTGAGAGAAGTTAGGGGTGATTGCCCCTCCAACTATGAACTAGATGCATTGAGCTGCATCGATCCAGTGGACTTCATTGTCTTATATTGTTATCCATATTGATGAGTGGGTGCTGCTGCTCAGGGGGAGTATTCAGTGTATGGTTTAGTTGTTTAGATTTGTGAGTGTGTAAGGGGGAGAGATTGTCTTTCCGTAGGTAGAGAGATTATACGCATGAGATATTTTCTGAGAGAGATTTATGTCTTTGGCATTGCTATTAAAGGGGAGAGATGCATGTGAAAAACTACTATATCCTGTACTCATCCTGTGCTGATTTCGGGGGGAGATTTTTTAGAGTTTTGGGAAATTGTTGGATGTTGATTTCTTTCTTTGCATTGATTTTTTTTTACACATATGTTTCCATCAATGCCAAAGGGGGAGATTGTTGGATATTAGAGTTTTTGGAATGTGTTGTTATCATTGATGTCAACATATTCCCATGTTGTAGAGAATTGGTGTATTGTAGAGAGTTGGTTTCGATGATCTGTTATAGATGTGCTATTGTAGTTTATTGGGTTTTGAGATGCTTATCTCTAGTTTATTTAGTATGTTTTTCATGATGCTATGAGGTGATTTGGTCGTGTTGTGTGGTCTAGTATGTGGACTGGTTTTTTAGTGTTCTAGGTTGCAGAGTTATGGTATTTGATCTATATTACTAAGGAATGTTTATATCTTGAGTTGTAGATTTTGGAGAGTTTTTGGGATGTTCATGTGTGTCCTCATATCATCCGGTTCATGATTTAGAATTTGCAAGCATATCTTTCAGTTTGTTAGTTGGTGTTCTTGAGCTCCAGTGATGGTGTTAATGATGATTCTAATTATCCGAGTTGTTGCAGTGAAATTCACATTGCTTGTGATGTTCTTTGATTGTGTTCTATGCATTTTGGTGGTTTGTGTTGAGAGTGATGCACGTTATTGAATATTTTATTGGTCTGATGATATTCTTCATGTTATGCGACATATTCGGTAGTGTAGCATGTTGCGAATGATCTTGGCAAATTATTTGGTGGTGTTCCATGCTTGAGGATTTGATTTTTGTCCATGCTATGTCCTTTCCAACATTGTATAGGTCTGATTATGGATTTATGTATTGTGTGATGTATTTTTGTAATTAGGTCTTATGTGTTGAGCCAACCTTAAAGGTAAGGTTGTTGAATTGTGTAAATAGGTGATGTAATCATGTTAGTTGTGTGTTTGTGGTTGTGTTTATGATTAGAGAGTATATTGTATGAGTGAACAAGTGAATCTATCATTTGGAAGTGTGGAAGAGCAGAGAAGAGTTGTTGTGCAAATAATGTGCTTAACTGGAACTATCATCGTGCATTTGGAGATGCTATTATTTTAGTTCATGTAATCCACATTGTTGTCTAATCTTTGTAAGGTAGTGAGCCTTCCCAAGGTTGTAGCCCTTTATTGTTTTGAGGAGTGAGCTTTAGCCAGTGTGTCTAAATGCATGTGCATTCCCCATTGTAATATTTTCACATACTATTGCAGAGTATCATCTTACTGTGCGTAGGTTCCCATCGTGGTTTTTCCCTTAACAAGGTTTTCCACATCAAAAATTTTGTGTGTTTTGTATGTTGTTGATGTTGATGTTGGTTTGGTGAAAACTGATTCACTCCCGGCCCCTCTTAGTTTTCCTGCTACTTTGATGTGAAGAGTTCCCTTGGGGGTAGTACTTTGATGATGTCTTCAAGTATATGTCATGCTTAATTGCCCATAAACTAATTTGAGCTCCAACAAAAGCCTTGGTGTTGTTATATACAATGGTAGAAGAGGCACCAAATCTGGTTACAATTTCCTCTAGGAACTAAACCATTGTGTTTTTAATTGCATCCTTCAAGACAACTACCTCTATCCATCTTGTAAAGTAGTATGTGGCGGCCAAAATTCACTTATGGCCAAGACTTGACAGAGGGTTAATTGGGCTAATGAAATCTAGTTCACACTGAGTAAATGGCTGATTGGTCTATATAGGATGAAGAGAAAGGGCAACCAATCTTTGTTTACCTGAGAGAAAGGCACACTCCATGCACTTCCTCACCCACTTGTGGGAATATCTAAATAAGCATGGCCAATAATAGCCTACCTTGATTATTTTCATAGCAGTGGTCCTTGCAAAAAATGGCCACCTGAGGGGACTTCATGGAACTCTCTTATTACTCTATTGACCTGATCTTCTTTGACACACCTCAATAATACTCCATTCATGTACCTTTTGAACAAAATCCCATCCATTAATACATAAGGAATAGACTGAAGCTTGAAGTTTCTTCTCTTAGTTTTTTAAAAATTAGGAGGGTAACTACGATCCCTTAAGAAATAAGTCATGTCATCAAACCAACTTGTTTGTTCACATTCATTGTTGGCCAGTTGTTCCTCCTCCTACAACACAAGGGTGGCCTTTGAGTCTTTATCAAAAGATGAAATAAATTGTTCACACAGGCCCTTGCCTCTTACCAACATGGTGATTTTGATATTAAGGTCATATTCTACGACTTTGGCAATCCATCCAACCCTCTTTTCACTAATATCCTTGTTTAGGTGGAAATCCTTCACACTTGCATGCAACACTAGAAATTGGATTGAGTTGTTAGATAGCATATGTTTGAATTTATTCAATGCTCTAACCACTGTGATGACCTATTTTTCCATGTAGCTATACTTAAGCTCATAATATTTTAGGCCTCATTGAAAAAGGTAATGGGTTTCTCTAACCCATCATCATTTAGTTGCGTTAAGATAGCTGAGATACTTGCTTCTCCTCCTAAAGTTTAGAGGATGAAAAATTTGTCATAATTGGGATTTAATAGGGTAGGAGCCTGAGTAATTGTTTGTTTTATTTGTTCAAAATTGACCTTCCCCTCCCTAGTCCATTTGAAAACTATATCCTTTTTCAACATGACTACGAGAGATTTGACCATAGCAGCCAAGTTTGGAATAAATCTCCTTACAAAGTTGATCCAAGGAAACTTTGCAAGCCCTTCTTGTGACTTGGAAATGGAAGAGACAGAATGGCCTCCACTATTTTTGGATCTATGGACAAATCTTCCCTTGATACAGTGTGTCCTAACAATTTTCCCTGATCTGTAGCAAATACACATTTATTAGGATTTGAAGATACACCATATTGTCTGCAGTTTTTGAGTACCTATTCAAGGTGACCAAAATGATCTATTGAGTGCTTAGAGTACATAGTTATATCATCTGGGTATACTAGCACAAACTCTGCTAATAATCCTTTGAAGGCCATGTCCATAGCTCTTTGAAAGGTAGCACCTACATTGGTTAGTCTAAAAGGCATTTTACAATAGGCATAGGTGCCCCATTTAGTAGTGAATAAAGTTTTGAATTGGTCTGATTCTTGGACTAGGATTTGATTATATCCTGAATATCCATACAAGAAAGAAAATCTGTTTGAACCACTGACCTTAGCTAAGATCTTTTCCATGGAAGGAATGGGGTAATGATCTTTAAGGGAGGCCCTATTGAGGACCCAAAAGTCTACACATAACTTGATTTCCCCATTCCTCTTTCTAACAAGAACAAGATTAGCTACAGAAGAAGAATGTTTTATTGGAAAAATTATATTAGATTCTATGAGATTGGACAATTCCTATCCCATTAAGGGTTCAACCTTGGGATTTATGGGTCTTTGCTTTTGCCAGACATGATTTGCATCTAGATCTAGCTCTATAGTATGGTGGGCCAAACTAGGGTCAAACCCTTTTAGATCCTCATAAGTAAAAGAAAATACATTATTATATTATTTATACAAGTTGATAAAGACCTCCTAGTCAATTTTGGAACATACCTTTCCCAAGTTCAGAGCCTTTCCATCAGCCACCAAGATTGGCTTCTAATATCCTTTTCTTGTGGCCAAGTTCATGGCCTTCCCTTTCACTTGATCATCTGAATTGAAGATCCCCTCCAAGGTGATTAATCCTTTGGGCAACTTGTTTGAACTGAGTTGCATCTCCATATTGGCTCTGTGGTAGGGATTGGTTATTGACTAAGAACTCTGCCTCTTCTTGTATGAAATTGACTATCTGCTGATCTGAATCGAAAACCTTCTAATTAACTTGATTATCAGGTACGACAAGACTAACCACCAACCTGATCCATTGCTCTCTCTTGTTTGTTAGCAATTGACACTCATTCTATGGATTCTAGTGTATGGATAATGGATTAGGGTTGTCATTGATGACAACTCTCCTTGGAAATTCTATCTGGTAGTCATAGTTTTTGGTAACCGATAGAGCAAGTGGTTTGGTAATCTGTTAGTGATATGTTTGGATAAGCAGAGCACTTTTGGCCCAAAATATTTGTGGTGATTGCAGTGGTTAGATTCATGCATGGGATGATAGGGCTGACATGTAGAAATTATTTTAACATTATTTGGTTGATTCACATATATTTTAGTGATTCAGTCTAAGATGACACCCGATTACACGGTACATTGCATATTGTGTTGGCCAACTTGATAAATGTCTTATTTTGTGTTTGCAGATATATATATATGACCGATGTAGAAGATATTTTTGGGTGATGACATGAGTGAGTGGTGATCGAGAAACTTATTTGGTGTAGTTTCACGTGCGGATGAACTTGATCCGATAGTTGACTGAGAAGTAGTTAATGGTAGAGTTACAAAGGTGTTATAGTCAGACTTTTTGCACTTAAACGAAACTCATCCAAGCATTGTTTGATGCTATTTTGGAGTAAACACTTAAAGAGACAAGAGGAAAGAGTTGATAGACAAGCTGAAGTAGAAAGAAGAACAAAGCATGGAAAATCAGGAGAAAGCTGATGAATGTGATAAGCTTGCTAGAGAGAATATCATATTGAAGAATGAGATGCAATCCATTGTGATGAAGCTAACGAAGGAGATTGAAGACCAAAAGAAGAATGAAGAAAGTTTGACTCAATCATTGAAAGACAGATTAGATGAATGCTTCAGGCTTACCTATGCAAATGATCAGTTGAAGCTTGAGTTGACACAATCAAGAAATAATGGTCAAGAACCTGAAAGAAAGGTTCTTTCCCTAAGAGATGAACTTGCTACTTTAAATGAATACAAAGACAAATTCAATGCTAGCTCATCAAGGCTTGATGAGATGCTAGAAAGTTAGATACATGGAAAAGACAATCGAGGACTCAGATTTTAGAAAGGAGAATCCTCTGGATCTAGAGAAAGCAATGCAAAGCCTAATCATAAGAAGAGTAAGAATCCTCCGGTAAGACATCCTAATGCCTATAAATTCAATGGTAGATGTTCTACTTGGAATAAATTTGGTTATATGGCAAATCAATGCAGAGGTAGGATGAATAATATGAGCAATGGTCCTACCTTTACCGATCAGTGTTTCATATGCAATAATTTTGGTCACAATTCAAACATGTGCATAGCAGTAATAAACAATTTTCAAAACAAGAGATGTTATGCTTGTAGGATGTTTGGACATATCTCTAGCCAATGCCGGATGAGACAAAATCAAATGAATTTTAGACCTATGTAGAGAAATATTGTTTGTTGTGCATGCAACAAAACCGATCACATTGCAAAATTCTATAGAAGCAAGAATAATGTTTTGGTAAAAAAGTCAAATCAGATGAGAAAGGCAAAGAAAAGGTAGAAGAGATCATAAACAAGCATAAGAAGATGTGGGTCATAAAAGATGAATCCAAGGCAGATAGTGGATCTGCACCTGAATTCAGTACAAGATCTTCATCCGGTAACTAAGCCATTTGGCCTTACGGGGTGGCATTTTCATGTACAATCTTGTAGAAACCCATGAAGAGATCTATGATCGATCAAGGTTGATTGTAGATGCTTGGAGATGATTATTTTGAATTCTTCATAGCAATCTTGGAATCCGATGGAATGGATTATGCTGAACATAACATCCGGTTGAACTTTATAGTTGCATTTATTTTAATTTAAAATTAGGGTTTGCAAAGTTAAGAAAGGGAAAAATGTGAATCATTTCTCACGTTGCGAGCAGAGAGTTGAAGTTGTAGAGTGAGGTGAACCTAATTTCAAGGTGATCAGAAGGCTTGAGGTGATCCGACAAGGAGTTCTTGTGCATCCGACAGAAAAAAGGGTATTTACTGAAGTGTGTTTATCTTTTGAACCCTAAATTTCTTGAAATGGCATCTTCTTCTATTGATACACCTTTGGTAGTAGAAGTTTCTAAGCGACCAATGCCACAATTGAAAAGACATCCATTTAAGTCTATTGAGGATGATCCCAATTGTGCTTTTTCATCTGTGCCATACAAATTTTTGTATGTTGATGATGTTAGGGAATACATTCATTGCTCAATTGAGAAAACCAAAAATAAAGAGATCTTAACCCTGTATAATGAGCACATAATGGATGAAGTTGGAAACCCCAAACTAGATTATGCACATTTACAGAGGAAGGGTTTCACACAATTTGTTCATTTACTGACATTCAATGAAGATGAATGGGTAAGATACATTTGGGCTATGTCCACGATAAATTCATATGGTTATACAAACCCTAGAAGATAACCAAGCAAACCATTTATGCAGTCACATGTCTACATCAAACCGGTGGAAAACCTAATTTGAGAAAGGTGAAAAACCCAACCATCACAAAGCTAATCAGTGCTCAATTTGATAGCAAGTCAATGATGATTGATGACATCTTAGATAATGATGTCAGATTTGCATCAATGATTATTGGGAAGTTTATCAGTCTAGCAAATTGAATTTCGTCTCCGATATTGTGATATATGCAACTTATCAGATGGTGAAAGAGGATGTGCAGTATGATTTGTGCATAGTTCTAATTTTTGAAGATCTCTTGAGAAACTTGAATAAAATCAAAACTGACAAGAAGAATGTTTTTAAATTTGGTTCACTAATTATTTGTCTAGCACTGTACTTCATGAATGAGATCCCCAAGACAGGCAGGGTTCGATGGGCATATGACTTACTGGTAGCCACTAAGATCAAATAAGGTTTGCAAAGACTAGGAAATAGAGAGAATCAAATAGCTGCCCTATGGATTTTCTTCAAAACCTTCCAAGGTAGAATGAAGAATAGGGAAAGGATCCCTAAGGAGGTGGTGGAAAAATATGCAGATACCATCTGCTTCATGGTCGGAAAGGACTAGTGCCATATGGAGGCTATAGAGCCAAGAACAATATGGATAATGCCAATGGGATATGAGGTTGATGCTCAAACTCTTAAAAGCTATGCTCAACATATTTTGAGCAAACTGGTTGATCCTCAAGAACCAAAATTTGGCACTTTCAAAGAAAAGGATATGGAACTGCAAAAGAAGTTCACTCAGCCTAAAAGGAAAAGAAAAGTAACAAAAATGGTCGACACAGTGGTAGAATAGATGAGGTTTACCAGAGAAGCTATCAAGAAAGCTAAGGAGAAGAAGGCTCAGATAGAAGCAAAGATGAAGCCTAAGACTGAACCGATTCCCTCCCAGTCAAATCCTAAGGAGACTAAGTCTTCTCCCATTTTGGTGAAGTCATCAATAGGTCAAAGCTCATCCAGAAAAGGAGTGTTGTAGTAGAAGGTGAAACCAAAAAGAATGTATGTTGCTGTATCTCCTGTTGCATTTGAGACAGAGTCAGATGAGGAAGCAGAGAAAGCAAAGAAGAAAGGAGAATTTGTCAGAGTAATTAGGAAACCACAGTCTGGTGGTGCTCGGCCAAGAAAAAGTCAAAATCACAATCCTCTCTAACCGGTAGGCCTAAAAGAGGAAGAAGGCTAAGGACAAAGTTTGATAAAGATCTTGAATCCGGCAAGGTGGAAGGTAAATATACCATTATTCCCCCATTTACCGTAAAAGAATTGATTGATAAAATAGTTAGTGATGGTAATCTCAAGAATATTAGTGCATACTATGATGATCTTGATGGGAATGATTAGAGAGAAATCGAGGAAGTTGTTGTGTTGCATTTGCATAACTTGACCAAATCATTAATTGAGTTAGAATATAGCATTCCAAAAGATTTATATAACATTCTTGATGCTAGAAGGCTAATTGCAAGCCAATTAGAGAAGGAAATGAAAGAGCACAAATTGATCAATATAAATGCTTGCATTTCTCAAGAAGAAGTTGATAGACTCATGGAGCTAGCTAACAAAAAGGAATTCAGAAGCAAAAACAATGTAAACAGGCTTATGGTTGGCAGGGTTGAGAAAGTTAGAAAAGAAACTGAAGAGATATGGAAAAAGTTTTTAAAGAACAATCAGTTGCCAATCAATGATAATGAATCACAAAAGGAAGATACTTCTCATCCAAAAGTCCAGGCCAATATAACCCTTGATGCAAAAGAGTCAAAATCCTCCAGTTAACCACCCTAAGATGGTGGAAGGGAAAACTGAAGAGGCCATAGAGACAACTAAAGATGATACTGCACCAAGTGGTGACATCGGTGCACAAGTTAAGGATAAAGAAGCAGCTCATATTGAGTAGGAACCAGATGTAGGAAAAGAAGAATTAGAAAAGGACAAGGTTCAGGGTAAGGAAGAAGAGGTCAATAAGGGAAAGCAGAAAATTGACAATGTCCTTGTAATCATGGCAATTGACACTCCAAAGGAAAAAGGGAAAATAATTCTTTCACAGATCTCCATTAATTTTGATAGACCTCTTGACATTGGACAAATATATCCATCTGAAAGGATGATGGTTGTTGTAGCAGTCCAGGTTCAAGCTAGTCAGGACTTAATGTAGTACCCCTACTAGTTGAACTCATTAGACTCATATTTTATTATTGGTTGTTTTTCAGTGGATACATTACCATGACATATTATTCAGATTTTTATGACATTATGCTTTATTTGGAGATGAGATGTATAATTTATTTGCAGTATTTCAGTACTTGTGATTTATGGCATTTTATGTATTATTGCTATGTACTGACATTTAACTTTATTTATGCAATGTGGAATTATATGTTGTGTGTTTGCGAGTGTATTGGATGCAAGGGGACGATTTTCCTTCATTCATTTCAGTGAGACAGGGAATGTCACAATTCTCCTTCATCGGTGTGTTTGTCGTGTTTTCTATATATATATATATGCATGTGTGATTCGGTGATGCAGGATATTGCAGGTACAAGTACCGGGTAGGTATGGGGTATCATCTCCACCTGGCTTCACAAGTCTGAGCATGCCTTATACTTTCCGATGGAAGTGGAGGAGATAGTAGTTGACCCTATTTTTACTCAGTTACACTCGTATGAGTGTCGTCAATTAGTCGTTTTGTTAGTTAGTTCGGTCTTCGTATTTTGTCATTTTATCTTTTATGGGTAATTGCTTGAGATTTGTTTAATTTGAGTGTTTTAGTGGATTTAATTAATTAATTAATTAAGTTTATGAAATTATCTCATTATTGTATTGTTTATGCATTGAGATTATAAATTTAGTTAATTAAAGAAATTATTAAATTAAGCTCCATGGTATTAAAAATATATTTTTATTTTAAAAAAATAAATTAGATTAATTGTATTTATTATTTTCTAAACTTATAATTAAATAAATGAATAAAAGGATTAATTAGAATTAAAGTATTGTTTTAATTCTTTATTTAGAAAATCAATTAATTGGAATTAAAATATTGTATTAATTCTCTATTTAGAAAATTAATTAATTGGAATTAAAGTATTGTTTTAATTCTTTATTTAGAAAATTAATTAATTGGAATTAAAATATTGTATTAATTCCTTATTTAGAAAATTAATTAATATGCATGAGAAAAGTAAAGAAAGAATAATGTTTTAAATTATTGCATGTGATACATTTAGAAAATAAAATAAATAAATTACTATTATTCTAAATTTAGGTTTTTTGTGAAAAAGCTATTGAACCTAGAATTTTTAGTTTAAATAGGGGTTAGGTCTTTATTTTAGTTACACAGACAGGAACACACAGGAACATGTCAAGAATTTAGGTGAAGAAAATTTGTTGGAAGTTATTGAAGGGATTAAGGCTCTTCTACAGAATTCTTCCAGGAAAGCTATACCAAGTTCGATGATTTCTTAGTTTTGTGTTTTATTAAAAATATTTCTATTTTTCTCTGCTTGATGTGTGTGTAAAATAATTGTCAAATCCAAAACTCTCTTCTGGTGAATTCGAGTTGTTTGAAAAATTCATGCTTGATGTGTATTTCTTGTTTGTGGAAAGAATGTAATTTTGTGAAGATTAGAAAAAAAATTGTTATAGAAAATTTGTCAGATTTTAGGATGCATGGAAAATTTGCAAGATTTAGGAGAAAGGGTATTTTACCTGAGAAAATTATCCTCTCTTGTTGGATTTGTTCTGATAGTTTTTCAAATAATGGTACCTATGTGAGAGTTGTTGTTCACTTTAGTAATACATTTAATTTTGAATTAAATTTATGAGAATATCTAATTTAAAAAAAAATTGGAAGAAAATTCTAATTGAATTTTATTGATTTGGGTATTTAGTTTTTTTATGCTACTATAATGATTTTTAATAAAACTGTAATTTTATGTTTTAAAAGAAAAATTAAAAAAAAAAAATTATATAAAAATAAATAAATATAATTAATTATTAAAAATGTGGGGAGGCCATGCCTCAACCCATGCAACACTACCTTTGGTAGTGGTTGCTGTCATAGGACAACAACGCTACCCAAAGGTAGCGGCTGCTGTCATAGGACAATAGCGCTACCCAAGGGTAGCGTTGGCTGCCTATGGTAGCACCGCTACCTTAGGGTAGCCAAATAGCAATGTTTATTATTTCTTTAAAAAATTTATTTTATTATAATTTTCATTTTAAATTTTGTTTTTAAAGAAATTTAATAAAATAAAAAAATAATATATTTATATATTTATATATATATATATAGTTGTCTTTACTTTATATTATTTTTTTTATGTTTTGGGATTTTAAATAAGGTTTTGCTAAATTATAAATGTGAGAAATTTATAATTGAAGATTTTAGTTTAAATATAATTAATTCAAATTTAGTTATTTTAGAAAAAAAAGTTTATAAATTAAGATTCTATACTTATGCTTGTAAACTCGTTAGGAGAATTATTTTTATTTTAAATCTTTTTGGACAAATGACAAGATGGATGTTTTTGTATTAAGTAGTTGTATTTTCTTATCATTGGAAAATCTTTATTTCCAACTAATTTATGCTTTGGTTGTTTTAAGAAAAGATTGCTTGTAATGGGATCTTGTGTAAATGATATTTTCAGTCAAGCTTAAATTTCATGGGTATTATTGGTTGAATTGTCATTGTGTCCTATGTTATTATTTCTCCTAGACCAGGTGTTGTTGTATAACCTATTTGATATGAGCCATTGTATGTCTTTGTCCAAATGGTCATTCTTGGGTTGGTATTTGTGTATCCATCACCTGTGTTTGTCAGGATTGTTTATGGTTGCCTGTTTCGCCATAGAGTTCTCGTAGAGAGAAACATTTCCTGTTAGTGTCCTAAGAGAGAGAGTGGCTTTTGAGCAGGGGCCGTGCCCAAAGTGGATGATAGGATAACCCGTCAAAAGTTAGTTAAAAAGTGATAACCTAATAATTGATTAGGGGGTGGGTAGATTTAAATATTAATTAAGATAAATATGCCTCGTGCATAGATGAGTGCTTGTACAGGGCTCATGATGTTAATAGAAGGCCTGGAATGGAAAAATTACCACCTTGTCTTCATGAAAGGATTGGTAGGGTCCGCATGAGACTTAGTTGGAACCGGAGGCTCGGGAGAGGTTACCAGGAGAAACCCGAGTATGGGGGTCGGGACCTATGGAGGCTGTACCATGGTAACCATCAAGCTATGCGATGACACTCTCTTCTTAGAGTCACTAGTGTTTTGTGAGTTGTGTTACATGGATGGTTGCAGAGTCTTGTAGTCCTTTTGTACTTGTCTTACTTTGCTTGTTTGAGGGTTTTCTACTATCTCCTAGCATGGTGGGGTGGTTCCATTTCGGGATCACATGGTCGGGTGGTAGTGCCACTTCCCATCGGATGTTCTGGATTGTATCTTCAGGCAAGGAAAGGCTTCACTGGTGTTTCTTGGATCGTGGTTTATGTACCAGCTCTTGTTCGAGATCATTGTTCAGTTGAGACCTTGTGATCATTGTATGAGACTTTTATGTAACCTTGATATTGTATCTTTGTAACCAGTGGTATTATTGGAAGCCATGTATTTATGGATATTGTAATATTATTATGTCAGTGAAGTAAATGTTATTGTTTTGATCTTATGTTTAAGTGGTTTATGGAAATTGGATACATTAGAATACTTTTATTTCTTTATGATGAAATTTGGATGTATGTGTAGTTTTAAACTTAAGAGTTCAATTTATTTAATTAAATGGTTTAACTGTGGTGTTAATATAATCTATGAAAATTAATCTTCGTTGGTTACCCTTAGGAAAACTTATGATAGACTTCCACTATGTTGTTAAACGTGCAATTATTATGGTTAGTACACTTAGTCTTTAACAAAAAAAAATTATTTCACCCTTTAGTTGCCTAGTTGTGTTGTTTTCCTTTAGGGTTCTTGGCGGGGCATTACACTTGATTAAATCAGAGAATGAGGATACGAAGTTGATTGAGATGTCTGTAGGTATTTTACTAAAGGTGGTACCAGAACTATAATTAGATTCAAATTCCAACTCCTCTGAAAAGTTGCTACAGTTAATCAACCATATCAGTACCAATTTTGAATCATTGGAAAAGGCAACTACCAAGAAAGTATTGGACAAATTCAAGGAGGTGCGTATGTAGACATTCCAGAAGATGATTGAAAATGATAGATTTAAATTAAACAAAGGACTACAAACTATCTCTAAGGCATTGAGTGAAGGAGGAAAGATATACAAGTTATTCCTTATACTTCCCAAATTCACCTCAGATATAGATAAGAAGATCAGTGTTTGTCAAGGCAAGCTTGATGGTATATCTCAGTCATTTGATTGCAATGTAGCCCTTGCTAGCAACATAGAAGGTTAGGTGATGGCACTAACTAATCAAATCTTGAGCCTAAAATCAGAAAAGGATAGGATATTGAGGCGGGTTGGTGAGCTCCAGAACCTTATTTCTCCTTGGATGGACACCATGTTGAGCAACAAAGTTGATTGCTTAAAGACAATGACTCAACTAGTTCCGTCAGAATTAAAAGATGTGGAGATATATGCTTATGTTTTCAATGCTTTCATCACAGTTTTGGACAACTTGAAGAATGGGTGGGATACACACTTAGGATTTTTGAAGACCATTTTTTCAGATATCTTCAAGTATGTATAGGATATCTGATATATACCCATGTATATAAGTTTTTGATCAACACCCCATCTTTGGCATTATTGTCAAAGGGGGAGAGTGGAGTGAAAAATGTACAGAGAATGATACAAGTTTTGAGTTTTTCGTCAAAGGGGGAGCCTCAAAATTTTTGATCCGGTATACTGGTTTCAACACTTAGTCATTTTTCATGAGTGTTGCCATCAATGCCAAAGGGGGAGATTGTTGGCAATTGACACTCATTCGGTGGATTCTAGTGCATGGATAATGGATTAGGGTTGTCATTGATGGAAACTCTCCTTAGAAATTCTATCTATTAGTCATGTTTTTTGGTAACCAGTAGAGAAAGTGGTCCAGTAATATGTCACCGGTATGTCAGGATAAGCAGAGCACTTTTGGTTCAGAATCTTTGCGGTGATTGTGGTGGTCATATTTGTGCATGGGATGATAGGGCTGACATGTAAAAATCATTTTGACATTATTTGGTTGATCCGCATATATTTTAGTGATCCAGTCTAAGTCGACACCTAGTTACACATTACATTGCATATTATGCTTGGCCGACTTGATGAATGTCTTATTTTGTGATTGTGGATATATGACAGATGTAGAAGATCTTTTTGGGTGATGACATGAGTGAGTGGTGATCGAGAAACCTATTTGGTGCAGTTTCACGTGCGCATTCTTGATCCGGTAGTTGACTGAGAAGCATAGCATGGTAGAGTTACGTAGGTGTTACGGTCAGACTTTTTCCACTTACTCATAACTCATCCAGTCATTGTTTGATACTATTTTGGAGTTCAATCATTGTAGTTATCATTATAAATGATCTGTAAGTCAATGAGACTTCTACATTGTAATTGAACCTTTGGTTCTAGGTAGTGTACCTGAATGCAAGTACATTCCCTTTATGTAATATTTATGTACTCCTGATCATAGTATATGAATATTATGGGTTCCCATCCCATTGTGGTTTTTCCCCTTTGGGGTTTCCACGTAAAAATCTTGGTGTTATGATTTTGTGGTTGATTATCTTGTGTTTCTTCATTTTAATTTCTTGTACTTGCTTCTAGTGGTATGCGAATAAGTTTGAAAGTTTATTTACTGGTAGAACAGTGATTCAACCCCCTCTTAGTGTTCCTTGATTTCAATAGTTTGCAATATGAGTTGGTATTTCATGTTGTCTGCCAACTGTTGCTAGCCTATCAACATGTTTGTTCTGATTTCTAGGGACACTAGATATATTGAAGGCTTCAAACCTTTCTATTAAGTCCCAAACTCTATACTTATAATATTTGAGAAGGTTGTTTTTGGTTGTTCTTTGAGCTCTAACTTGATTAACAACCAACTCACTGTCTCCATGTGCTTGTAAGGATTTTATCCCTCTTCTTTGTGCTGTTTAGAGACCTAAAATCAATGATTCATACTGAGCCACATTATTAGTGTGGCTAAAATGAATCCTGAATGAAAAATAGTATTTCTCCTTGTTAGGAGAGATGAGTAAGGAACTGGAACCTACACCATTTTTCTTCTCGAGCCATTGAAAAACATGTTCCGCAGTCCCTTGAAGTCACTGCACTCCTTGGTGAGATTGGGAATAAAGGTGCCTTCCTCATGAATGCAATAAGTACCAAGACTTGTATCAGCAACCAAACCAATTGGGTTAAATTGAAAATTATTAGCCCACTCATCTAGAGGGCAGTCTCAGACCTCTTCCAAAAGATTAGCAGGCTCTTTGACTAGACTGTCCCCCTTTTCATCATGGAGAGTACAATTCATATTTATAGGGCTTGGAATATAAGGCTCAATATGGTCTTTTATAATGGGCTCTACCTTTATGGTAACCTTTGTACCATACCTTGTTCTAAATAGCATATGAGACCACTTCAAAGATAGATAACCTCCTATCTTGGCAGTAAACTCTCATGATAAGCAAATAACAAAGAAATCAAGGAGGTCAATGGCTGAAATGTCTTGTAAGACACTACAACCAGGGCATGCATGTAAGGTCAAACACAAATATTTAATCACCACTACTATTTGAACTGAGGTTTCATCGAGTTGCACAACTCCCCTAGCCACAGATTCATATTTAATACCTAGTCTATCAACCACATTCTTGGGCATGACTTAGCTGCTAGCCCTTGAATCTATCACTCAATTATGAACTAAATAATCTCCTATAATCAAAGAGATATAGAAACAAGGTGGCTTACTAGTCTTATTTGAGTTCTCTACCTCCAAAGACTATACCAGGCTTATCAGGGTAGATGGGATACAATATTTTGTTGTTTCTCCTACGTTGTTGATGTCCTTCAGGGCTTCTTGGAGCAAATATATCTGAGATGGAATAGAGAGTGCATCCCACATGTAAACATTTATATTATCCTTCTTCATCTGCTCTATAATGTTGAAGAGAACCATAAATTTAGCAAGATATTTAGTAGTAGCAGGGTCAAGCCTTGCTATTGAAGGAAACGTAGGTTGCTCTTGCTTCTTGTCATTCTGAATCACATTATGATTTTTGTTTGGAGAAACTATCTTGTTTGGAGATTTTGCAGCTATAGTTTTCATAGCTCCTTGCAAAGCTTGGGCTATTTTGGGAGATGCATCATCACTTATAGCCCTCCTTTTTGACCTAGTGTAGTTGGACAGGTTACTGTTTAATTGTTTAACACCACAAAAATATGCCTCTTGCCAATTAATGAGGGTAGAATCTCCTTGTGCATAGGTTGGACAGTCATGAAATTGTTAACCTAGAAGTGGTTGGTTCACATTGTACCACTAGGGCCTTAGAAAGCTTTTTATTTTGACATGCAACTTGATTATGAGGCTGATTGCATGGAACACACTAATCTTTCTCTTGGGCAAAGTTGCTTTGTATTGGGACTATTGCCTTTGAGCTACTTGCAGTCATAGGGTTCAAGTTGTTCAAAGGTTTGGTGCTAATCCATTGGTTCTACCATTGAAATGGTCATCTATTATGTTGGTAATTTTGGTTTTGTGCTTGGTAGGGCTTGCTAGTCTGAGATTGTTGTCTCTTTATCATAACCAATTCATTGCCAAAGCCCTGCATCATGGCCTAAAGTTCCTGAATCTTTGTAGATGATGAAGTAGGGGAAAGCATGAGTTATTGACATGTGGATGCTACTAAGAAAGGTGCCAAAATAGGCTATTGTATAGGAGTCACTGGAAATAAGGGCATTGGGGGTCTAGGAGCTATCTTCCCTACTTGTATTAAATAATTTTCTACCCTTATGGCTATGTCATATGCAACTGGTAGGTTCTCTCCTCCCATTGATTATATCATAGTAGAAATATCACTATTGAGAGACCTAAGGAAATATAAGAAGGTATTATTGGAAGATGGCATGAACAAAGCATGGATTCTATCCCGAGTCTTTTGAAATCTATAGTTGAAATATCCCATGAATTCATGAGGGGCTCTCTTGATAGTGGTTAACTATTCTACAAGAGATAGGTGGTCACTCTTGTCCTCAAAGTGTTTACATAATCTTTCTCCTAACTCATCCAAATTATGGATGGAGTTAGAAGGTAATCCCCTATACCATTTTAAAGCTTTACCCTTAAAGGATGATGCATAAATCTTGGATACATTTAGTCGGGGTAACATAGTTTTCACTAGTTAAAAATGGTATGAATTTTAAGGTAGCTATTGGCATATCATCCTTTTGGGCTAAAACTAGAGGATTGTCTCCATTAAAGGTGGCAAAAGTATGATTTCTAGGGACAACCATAGGAAATAATGGTCTATTTATTTGAGAAGTGTGAGTCCTAAGATGTGATAGTCTTATAATAGAGGGAGTAGAATGAGACCTAAGGGGTGTAGATGTAACTTCTTCAATACCCCTAATTGGTGACAATGAAAGTCCACCCCCTCTTCTTCTAGAACTAGAATTTTAAAGCTCACAATATTGAAAATTACCTCTAGAAGATGCTCTTGTTTGAGTTCTTGGCATGAAATCAGCAATAGGTCATGAACAAGAGATTGGATTTGTCATTAGAGTCGCCAAGTGCTTGAATGGTAATTGCCTCCCAAAGCTAGAATACTAAGAACAAAATTGAATGCTTAGTACATAAGTTGAAGATGTGTCCCACCGAGTGTGCTAGAAAATGTTGTCACAAATGTTTGTACCCTCTTTGAACACTAGTGATCAACAACCTTGTGAAATAGGGAAACAAGCTCCAAGTGTGGGACCTTGCACAATGTGAGGTTAAATCTCCAAAGAAGTCCAATTTCCTTTTCAATCAAAGTGTAGTGTTAGACTAACCCAACACTTATAAAACCCATTCTAATGATTTAAAGGGGAAAAGGAGAGAAGGAATATTGAAAGAGAAATATGAGGTGATGCACCTAGATTGAAAGTCGATCCTCCTTGCTCATAACTGCACAAGACATCAATAGAAACTACAAAAGATATGCACATATTCCTATTCTTACATAGAATATTTGAACTGAAAAGAGGCAAGATAGATAATTTTATTTATGTGAAGGTAAAGCAAATATTTACAGTTACAGAGTATCAATTTCTATAAGAGAAGAAAAATGACCCCTAGAAAGGGTTACAAAATTGCCTTTATAGATTAGGCATAACTCAGATGATACACTGGTTTTGGAAACCCTAACCAAATAGGGTTAGGTTACAAAAGAAGGAGGATTACCACAGTGATGGTAGTCGTCCATTGTGTTTTACCACAATGACTCGGCTAGGCCATATCACACATAATTTTTTTGTTTTTTATATTTTGTTTTTTTATTTAATTTTAATTGCTTATATATATATATATATACTCATGTACATTATGTTTATTCTGATATGAATATTTTGATTTATTTATTCTCGAATCTATAATTGCTACAGAATATTTGTACAGACTGGATAAAACTATTTTTTTTTTTTTTAAACCAAAATATTAAATAGATGAAGAATAACAGAATAGAGTAGATCTATTTTCCCCTATTTTTTTTTATATCAATAACATATAGTTAATTTTTTTGTTTTGATTTAATAATCCTATAACTAGATTTATATTCTTTTCACTAACATGCTATTACAAAATGTAAAATGTGACAGAATTTTCTATTTACAGCTGCAACTATCATTTTCAAAAAAGACATTTAATACAATAAACTGCAATATCTAATGTATTATCATTATCTAGGTTTGGTTATTTTTCTACTTAATATGCATTTATAGAATAGAAGGAGATTAGCATAAACTAATTTTTTTACAACTGCCATATAAATCTTTCTAAAACTCATCGGTTTAATAACAACAAGAAGTAATATAAGATTAGAAAACCATTTCTAAGTTGCCTATTACTTTTCCTTTGAATTTGAACTATAGACTTAAGCAATTAGTTTCATTTAAAGTGACTACTCTACTAACATATAACTCTGCATTTTTTAAATTTTTTTTTAAACACTTAAAAGACAGAATATATTATCATTCTAAATCTTTTTTTTTTTTTTGTATAACTATAAACAAAAATAAATAATTCTTCCTTCCTACTAAAAATACTGCACTATTAGCATTGAGATAAATTCTTCCTTTTTTTTTTTCTTTCAAATGGCAATAGAAGCAAATTATAAGTTTCATGCTTAAAATTTCTTTTTTTCTATAAACATATCATTAAAAGATAACTTCAACAATACACTTGCAGGGATATATATTTTAAATAAAAATAAACATCTTGTTTCATAGTGAAACAAGTCATATAAAAACATTTAATACTTCAAATTTAAAATACATCTCTTTTTGTAAAAACTATTCCAATAGTTACATTTTCTTTTCTGTAACTAAATACATAAAGACATAGGATCATCTCAAGCTTTTTCCTCCAATCTTTTCCCAAGTAAAACCTACAATAAAACTTGAAGGTTGTGACCATGGAGGCTCACCTCCCAACCTAGGCTTACTAGAAGCCACCCCCGAGCTAGGAGAATCAAGGCTAGATAGAAGCACACATTCAAACACTTACAAGCAGAAAATTCATAACAACAAAAGACACTCCCAACCCAAGGATTAAACAATGTCACTTATGTGACTCTTCAAGTGGGGTGAAGGTGGACTAAGTACCTCAAGGAGAATTCTGCAAGTAGAGAACATAATGCCATAACAAGGCTGCAAATAAACACATCCATAAGTTCCAAACTTGTCCCTATAATCCCTTATGTCTGCCAAGGCATACAAGCCAACAAAACTCACCTTATGATCCCCATTGCATAAACAAATCACTATGCAGCAAGGGTCACAAAATCCCTTGTGATTCACTCTCTTCCAAAGAGAGCCTCTCACTCATAGGTTGTCAAACAACCCTTCACCCCAAGGTCACTCTACCCTCCCAAGGGTGAGTTTGGCCTTGAAAAATCCCAAAACAATAACATAAAAACTCAACCAAAAACACACAAGGAAGAACTCTACATCTTCATACACATATAAAAAAAATAACAACAATGGAAAATAAATACAACAACAATCTTTTCAAAACAACATCATACATAAGATAGGAGTTCAACCAACCTTAAATCCGCCAAAAGGGTAAAAAGAAGTTGTAGGAGAGCTACCCAAATCCACAAAATTTTCCTTCATAACTTAGCCAAAATCTTCCCAAAAACTTACAAAAATTGCTCCAAAAATCTAAGTCTTCAAAATGGAGAGTGCGTGATCAAACTTCTCCGTCCCAAACTATTCCCTATGAAGACACTCCTCACTCTTTCCAACCCACTTGGGAAGGGTGAAAAATGTTCATTCATTGGTCTTCCCAATACCTTACAGACTCTCTAGCCAAGACTCTTAAAAAAAGGTAAAAGGAATGGGGAAGAGCAATGCCACTCATGAAGAGGGTTATCTAACCTAGGAAGGCTCTTCTAAAGATGAAATTCGACCAGCTTGGGAAACTCAATTTTTGGGGAGGCTAAACAGGCCCTAGGGAGTGGACACATGGATAAATTTGACCTTCATCCATAGGTACATCATATGGCCCACTAAAAATGCCCCTAACTTGACCCTAGGAGTTAGTTTAACCCCCTAGAAGTCCACCCAAAGTTTACCTACGGGTCAACCTTGAGTTGACCTTTCTAATGGCTCCCTATCCAAAACTTTCTTAGGACCATTCTAGGATAATTGAAAAATATGCATTGGTAAAACAATTTTCCTCAAAAGAGACATGTCAATGCCAACTCATCCTACAACACATGTGTTAAGTGACACTACAAAAAGAATTACACATCACTAAATTACACATGGCAAATGTCCCTTTTTTTTTGGAATTTATAAATTAAACAATTTCCAAATCAAACACACATCCAAGCATAACATTTACAAATTAAAATATATTTACAAACGAGGTGTTGTCTCTCCAAATAGACAACCCTTGGCTTCACAATCGCACATAGGCCTAGGCTTGATTCTCTGAATAGTTTCCATGGTCACATGGAATAATTTTCCTGCACATCTCACTTGCACATTAGTAATTCCAAAAATCGCATATAATATTATCATATGGAAAGAATACGATTCAAACCTCACATTCAAAAATCAAGTTTCCAATTATCTAATAACATCCATATAAAATAATCTACTAAATGTGCATCATCATAATCCTCATGAAACTCAATCATTAATATGACATGCATCCATGTTTTCTAATATCATAACGGAGTACTGCAAATTCAGAGATAACTGACATACATTATATCAAGATTATCCAATCAGTGGATCATATAGGATCTAAATCCATAATACATCAAAATATGCACCGCAAGGTAAAATGATACCATAACCTGGTTCAATTACTTTTCCCACTAATCTACCCATCTATCATAGCCCATCCTATTGAATTATAACATTTAATAATACAGTCAACCATGGTCAACTAAGTTAACCAGAGCTTGATCGGGGTGGGGCTCTACATCCTCCCCCCCTAGAGTTCAACTTACTCCTAGAAGTCACATGACTAGGATATGAAATATAACATTTCCCATAATTTCACTAAATTACTCTAAATCTTATCTTGCCTACTAGAAAGATGCAATACTAAAATCATCCTACTTTTGTAATGGCTTATTTCCTCCATAAGGTACTTATCTAGCATTTTTATTACATTTCCCCTCAACCTCAGGTAGGTGTTTACAAATTCTACCTTGCACATTCCTTACTTACTTTACATTAATGCACCATCCCAATCATATTAATACCACACATTAACTCCCATGATCTAGGTTACACATATTAGTTTACTTATTAAATTTCTAGGAGTTATACTTTGTTAAGGATTTTTTAAAAACATGTTTATCCCCCTACAATTTTCATCCATTGCATGTTACCAAAGATAATTGACCTCATAACTTACTTTATCCAAAGTGAATCTGCTTATTTTACATCAAGGTTCCTCATAAGGGTGTTAATTACATATTTATTAAACCACCCTAGGTGCACAATTTCTTTCCACATCATAAGGCAACAAGGTATATCCAAGTTTAAGTTCTTCCAATCTGCCCATAAATAGGGTAGTTTTCTACCTCAAGGCTTACTTCTAGGCATCAAGGTTTAAGTCACATAGGCTACATTAATCACAAACACAAATATTAAGGTATATAACAATCCCATTCTAAGGGAGTAATGAAAAATAATTATACTTTATTTTGATATTATCCATGCAGTCATCTCCATACACATGCCAAATTAGCAGGTATGCAATTATCAACACTTTCACAATTTATTAGGTCTAGATCACACTTTTGTTATTAATTTTCTCGCTTAGATTACTCGCAAAAAGATTTTCATTTAAGAGGATATTCCTTCTGTTATCTTAATTTGATATAATACTCTCTATTTGTTCCTTGTTCCTAATTTCACTCCTTGCGGTATTCTCCCTTGACACACTATCAGCGGTTCAACGAACATGATAGACATTACATGAATCTCATCACTAGGGCTAGCTATATCAACATTAAAAAATGACCACTCGACACTTAAAAGATAAAAATAAAAGTTACCTTTGCCAAGTCCAATCAAAAGAAGAAAATGTCAGCAATTGAAAAAGTTTTAAAATTAACAACACGGCAAGTGCTGTAGCTCCAATGAAAAGAAACATAAATTTAGTGGTCCTTCCATCATAAAAAAAATTTATAAAAGAAAGTACTAGCCCCAAGGTCACAATATACTATTCAAAGAAAGTCGAAAACACTGTTGAATCAAAACTCAAAACAAGGTGACCATTTTAGCCACACTATAGGGAGTAACCGCAACACATCACCCAAGATCACACATCCTGAGTGTGTTAGGGAGTGATTATTACACTCTTAAGGTTTATAGATCATTTATATTCCTTTATTATTACAAAATATCTTATACACAAGAGATTGCAATCATTTTATAGATCATGTTCCATTTAACCTTCACGTGATTACTATTACAAGCAACACTTTTCAATATAATCCGCTATCCATTTAGGGTTATTAACATCCATAATTATATTCTAACAGGTGATTGTAATAACTCTACCATCCTTCGTCAATTCTTCTAGGTTTTTCGTTAAGTACCTTAATATGTTAAATCTTGGTTCAATGTGATAGTTCTGATACTTAATATAAGTACAGATCCAATAGCCAACAAGATGAGAGGGGGGGGGGGGGGTGAATCATACAAACTTAATCATCCATAAAAACATCAGATTCAACCTCGGTAACATATATATTAGTAATATAACCAAAATTGTTAAACATGCAAACTCAAAAGCATATGAACAATATAAACCTCATAACAACAGATTTAACGTGGAAACCCAAATAGGGAAAAACCACTGTGGGATTTCGGACCCACTAAGAAATATACTCTTCTAGAGTATGCTCGGTTAAAAGAAAATCCTGTTAAAAATTACAAACACATTGCTAGATGTGACCTGGTTAAGGGATTTGCCTCAGATATGTTAGGATCTTCACTTTGTTAGAAGTGACCTTGTTAAAGGATTTCAAACACTCAATCAGAATGTCACCTTGCTAGAGGGTTTACATATAAGATTGTTAAGTCCACTCGGTTAAGAGATTTTCTGTCACTTTCACAGAATAACAGTAATAAAAATCTATCTGCAACTTCACATCTAAAATGCTAAACCATATTCCTATTTTTTCAATACAATCTAGACATAGAACTAATCTTGTCTATCTGCTGGGCTTCTATACTCTGTTATTCTAACAGGTCTTCAAGCTTCTGTGCTCGGTAATCACTATGTAGCATCCCTGTGCATACACTTGCTTGCATGCATTGTTTATCAACGATTTCCTATTTATAAACAATTAGGTAACCGCTTAATCTCCTTGATCACATTTCCCATGATCAATCATAGCCATCAGATCTTCAATCTTGTTCAGGTTCAATGCATCTTTAAATCTGAAAATGTTTTACCCAGCCTTGGAACTTGTATAATAGTCTTGGAACTTGTGCCAGGGTATTGTGGTTCAATCTAAGCTGTAGATCTTCATGCCAACTTTCCATTGCCTTAGATTCGTTAACAAACTTCTTCCACGACTCACCAATCATTTGATCCGCTCTAGCTCATCAACTTCCTTCATTAAATACCGCATGTAAACATTTAATGCATTCTATTATAGCTCGGTTACAACTCGGTAACAACTCAGTGAATACTAAACTCCACTGGGTAGACATTCCGCCTTCATTAGCCGATAGCGATAACCTTAGGGTTTACCGACTAGGTTCCTTAGGATTTACCGACTAGGTTCTTTGCTTGATAACATAGTATAGTATTAACCTTTACATTTTACAACATATGTATGATGTTAAAACAATCTAAAACATTATGATCTCATTATTGTCTGACTCGGTAGTAGTTGCCCATTGAATACCTTATTCATCCCCTTATTAATCATATTCTTTCATGTGTCTTTTACCAACATCTTTATAATCTTCATATCATACTTCTCAAGATATGGCAACATCATACTGAATTAGAAAATCAATTTCTTGACATCAATGACAAAATAATAATATCAAGATAGTAAAACATCTTTAATCAGTTATATCCATAATCATCAACAACCTTCTCAATATCCTTAAGAAATGCCAACAATCTTTCATTGTCTGTTATAATGCAATATTGCCAACACAATGATGCATGGTAACTCATGCATCGATACTTTTATGTCTCTCTTATGAGTGGGGTTGATGGTTGGGTACAAAATCGATACTTGTAAACTTAGAACCACTTAGGATTCATATAATGCAATCATATAATTTCACTAGGGACATCATTTGCTCTCTTAGCACCTTTTGCTAGCTCTTTATATTTTCATTTATAATCATCCATTTGTTCCCATCAAGAAGGAGCATGTTGTGAAATTACTAACACTTATGGTTAAGAACAATTAAGGGTGGAATAATAAAGGGTGGAATAATAACGCTTGACAACTAATTCCTACTCCCTACACACTATGACTATTTCAAATGATGCAGAGAGTTGACTTATTCTCTCCTACTCCACTTATGCAGCTATGAAAACAAGGGGGTGTGCACTCGAGAAGTGACCAACATAGAAACAAACACCCACCTTTTAATCTAAATTTTAAAAGAAATTATCTCTTTCCATATTACTTATTTTATATTTACTTGCTAGCCGATTCTGGTATATCACAACTTTTGATTATCTTCAATCCAAATTAACTGCCTTATCATCATAATATCAAGTTACCCAATTATGGCATAACATAAAGGTGTCCAATAATTATCAATGTCTTAAGACTCCCATAATTTCCAAGTTCTCCCTTATCTAACCCCATAATTTGGATCCTTATCATCGTTCTCATTAAAGATTTTACACTGCCAACTAATTCTCATTAAAACTTTGGTATTATAATATTGTTTATGCTATCCTTCCATAAGCCTTATCAAATTGCATGTTGTCCCATCCATACTTAATGTTTCCCATACTTTCACACTTGAGTGCCATAATTTTTTTTTACAAACCTACTTTGGTTGCCAAGTAGTTAAATTGTATTCCATATAGCCTTGTATCTAGCTACTAGTCATGATTGGGTTGCACTTTTATCCTTAGGTTCTGAACATAAGGTTGACACAAAAATGGTCAACATCATCCACCCAATTGGACCAATGATCTTCTATGTCAATTACATGCTTGAAATATGAGACAAGTCACTGTACCTCTAGGGTAAAACATTTTCCTCTCAAAACTCAAGGGTTTCAAAGAGAATTATAACATTTTTGGCTCTATACCCTTTATTGATTTCATTCAAAAGCATGGGTGTGCTCCTCCTCTAATAGGAAGCTAGAATCATGGCTTATGCTTATTTAAAACTAATTCATGGGCATCACCAATCTTCTGCATAGTTGCAAAATAACTAGTTTGTTTGAGGGATATCTAGGTAACTTAGTTGGAGGCATAATGCATCCAACCACCTAATGCAGGTGAAGATCTTAAATTGGATATCCAACCACCTAATGCTAGAAGATTATCAGATATGCAAGAAGATAAACACATTATAATGCAAGAACTATTAGCTATCTGTGTTACTATAGCTCCAGATGAAATGGACAAGACAATTGAGGCGACATACATAAAAGTCTTCAATAGCAAACATAGGATAACTAGTCTGATGCTAGGGAGATGGAATGAAGTAATAAAGGAAACTCAGGAAGCATGGATTAAATTTTTGGGAGAACACAGAGGATTCTTTACTTCACCGGAGACTAAGACAGACACTATAGATACCCCAGTTGAAGGAAAAGGAAAGGTGATTATGAGTACTTCACCCTCAGTTTTGAAAAATATCAAGATAGTTGAAATTGAGCCACCGCTAAATACAAATGTACAGACAAATACTGAGATACTGGTTAATATTGAGAATGAACAAGCTAATAATGTACAAGATACTCTTCCTACAGATTAATTGATAGTTACACATACTGCACCAAGTGGCGAAGCCATTGGTGCAAGTGAGGAGGTAATAAAGGATAAATCATTAGAGGACAAAATAGGGGAATTTGACAAGGAACCAGTTGTTGGACCATCAATATTTTCAATTGACACTTCTAAGGTAGAAAAGAAAACCATCATAGAGATGAGTCCCATAGAACTAATGATGATGGCTGCTCAAAAACTGATGAAGGAGGGAACCACAGACAAGGGGATTATAGATCAATCAATCATTATTCTACACAGATTGGTCCCAGAATGTAAGATTGAAAATGAAGCGATCCCTTTCGGTAAGCTTAAGGTAATCACTGAGCACATATCAAAAGACTTTCAATCCTTACAACAAATCTCAAACCGACAAGCACTAGAAAGATTTACTTGGGCTAAGAGAGTCGCTTTTGATCGGGTAATTGAAACAGAGAAGAAAAAGATTGAGGAGAAGCTAATCCTAATAGAAAATTCTTGGAAACAATGTACAAATATATATAGGGTATGTTGCAATATTGAAATACTTATAGAAAATGTAGATAAAAAGATAAAGGAGATTCAGGAGAAAATTGCAAGTATTGCTAACTCTTTTGATGGATTAATTTCATTGACTACATCAATTGATGGTCAAATTTTGAATTTGGAGAACCAAATTTCTGCTCTGGAGAAGTAAAGAGACAAAATAATTCGAAGAGCTAGAAGTCTGAGAGGGTTGGTGAGTCCACGATTGGATTCACTCTGTGTACACAAGAAATAATGCATGGATATGGTGGGAAAGCCCACATCGACAGAGGTAAATGAAAAAGGATCTTTTGCACATTTATTAAGTGGACTTGTATCTATTTTTGGCACATTCAAAACTAGCTGGGATAATTATGTGGAGTTACTGGAGAAGGCTTATCCAGAAATTTTGAAGTTGGTCAAGCTTCGGTAAGACATTTTTGGGGATATTCACTATACAGTTCTTATTCTTTGATATTTTTTTTGGGTATTGATGTCAAAGGGGGAGTAGTATAGATGTGAAAAAGAATAAAAGAGTTTCATACATTAGGGGGAGTTACAGAGTTTTGGAGTTTTTGGAGATATGGGGTTTTTTTGCATATTCATCTCAAGGGGAACAGAGTAGGATGAAATCGACATATGAAACCTTGACCATTTTTCACATGAATGTTGCCATCAATGCCAAAGGGGGAGATTGTTGGTAATTGACACTCTATTGGTTGGTTTCACTATGTTGTCATTGATGGCAACATGATTTTGTGTTCTGGCTTCATGTTTTGATTGTATGGTATACTGACAGACACTTCATAGATTCTACACCGGCACCAGCACTGACAGGTCAAAAGGATTTCAAATTTCACCAGCAATGCAGGCCGACATGGTATAGTAAAGGATATCGGTATTGGAGGCCGACATACCTTGGATACGACATCGACAATTTTTTTTAATGTTTATACATTTATGTTATCTGGCCGACATGTAATCTGATATTGTATATATCTTTGTAAGCAGACATAAGGCATAAAGTTGTATAGGGTATATATGGCCGTTTGATTAGATCATTTTGATATATAGGTAGATAGACATTAGATAAGAGATTATGATGATGCGAGATTATTCAGATAGATTATGTATGTGAGGAATTTATTGTAAGGGTTATTCCGGTAAAGAGGTTTAGGGTTTTAGACTGGAACAGATAGAGATTAAAGTAGAATTGTATTCTAGCATAGAAGATGCTATCTTAAGTAGTTCACACTTCTTCAGATTATTGTCTAGAATTTTATGTAGTCAATGAGGCTCCTATAGTCACACAAATCTGTCCAGCTTAATTAAATAAATATTCGCTATTTATTTGATTAAAAATCCACTAGCCATCAATTAATTAAATTAATATTTAATTAATTCATTTTCAAACATTCTTCTATTAATTAAATAAATTATTCAATTTATTTTAATTAATTCATTAAATCAAATTCAAATCAATTAAATAAATAAAATCTATTTATTTAATTAAATCCCCCTATTCCTCTTTTAAATAAATTAAATAAAAACATTTATTTAAATCATTTACCCCCCCCCACTTGCATTTTTCTACAAATGCAACTTGCACACATTTATTGAAATAAACTAATTTTATTTTAATAAAATCCTATTTTCCCTCACCCACCAAATCCAATTTCAAAATCTAATCCCCTTCTAGATTCTTCTAACCCCTTCCTAGTTAGCTTAATCCATCCCCTAATTATTGTCACATTCCTAAACAAAATGAAGTCACTTCTCAAAGACTCCAAAGTCTTTGAAAAACATTTAATGCTTTGTGTGTTCAACAAATTAACCCCCAAAGTCCTCCAAGACCACTAATGGCTCTTACATGACCATTTATGGCTCTTACATAACCATTTATGGTTATTTCAAACTTGTCTCCCCAAACATTTATTGTTTTGACCATATTCCTCCATTTCACATTTGCACAAGAGTTTATCCATTGGATAAAAGCTTTATTCTTTGAATAAAGATTTATTCATTCAACCAACCTTGACTTTAACTCCCAAAGTCATGTCAAGCATTTAATGCTTATTCCCTCTCCTCTCAACCTATCTCACATTGACACTTGTCATCTTGGGATTGGGTTGAAAGCCCTCACATGGATTTGAAATCATTCAATCCTGACCCTTGTTGAGATTAATCAATCTCAACCATCCATTGCTCCATTTTTCCTATAAATAGAGCCCATTTCTTCATAATCCAGATCCTGAAAACTTGTATGCATTTAAGCTATAGGCATTTTAAGAGAGCATTTTAGCATAATTAACTAATATCTTGTCATTTTGGATAAAATCAATCATTTTAGCATCAATAGCTTAATATTAGCTTCTTTATTAACATTTAGAGCAATATTTCAATCTCAATCCTCCATAAGCATCCATAGTGCAAAAAGCTGCTGAGAGCTACACTATTTTGGAACTTGGAGAGGAGAGGAACAAGGGAGAAGGAGCTAAGACCATGCTAAGAGGCATTTGGAGATGTCTCATTATCTTTGTTTCATTAGTTAGATATATTAGCATGATTTTAGTGTCTCTCTTGATATGCCTGTTTAGCTTAGTTTTTGATTGAATAACACTAACGATTTTCTTGTGTGTTTTGTGTTGTTTATCTTAGACTAACCTTGTCCATTTTGCGAGGGCATCATTTGGTGAACCCAACGTGAATCCAAGCACCAAAAATATCATTTTTAAAAAAAAACTAACATGTTTGAATGTTGAAAATGTCACACAGGTTGCGCTTTGGCACTATTGAACTTGTTCTAGCGCTATCGACACTTATGCTTTTAGCGCTATTGTCTCAAGTTCAGTGCTTTTGGTACTGTTTTGGCACTTTTGACGTTGTTTTGGTGCTATTAACCCTTTTTCAGCACTTTTACCTCTCTGTCTTTTCCCTTCTTTTAGCGATTTTGAGTTAAATAGCGCTTCTGTTCAAACAGAGACTAGCGCTATTGTAACAGAATGTCGTAAAAATCACCTTGTAACCGAAAAAGTAAAAATTTTAGGCTTATGGAAGCCCCCCCTTGGACATAGATTTTACTAACAATTTGTTGTTTGTGCTGGTTTAAAACTCACCATAAAAAAATCACAAACTTGTCTTTTTGGTGCTTTTAAAACTTGAACAAAAACAAATTTTCCTTGTTTTCTAGTTAGGGTCACTCGTCTTTTGGTGCATTAAAAATTGAACAAAAGAAACATTTGCTTTCATTGCAAGTTAGGACTCATTTTCTTTTGGGGCTTAAAATCAACAATTTGATTTCCTTGCATCAATTCGGACTTAAAATTTACAATCCACACTTCAAAATTTTGGTGCAAATAAAATTCACAATCAACCTGTCTCAAATTTGCACAAGCCATTTACTTTATGCAAAACGTGCTTTTTTGTTAAGTTGACCAGGACTTCCCATTCCTAGTTTACAAAACATATTGCCTTTGAAAGTTAAAAAGAACATCATGATTTTTGGAGCAACATCTCCAAAGAGTTAGACCACATTGCGATGATGGATTAAAAAGAACAAAGTGTTT
The DNA here is from genome assembly GCF_030272615.1 of Cryptomeria japonica. Classification (NCBI taxonomy): domain Eukaryota; kingdom Viridiplantae; phylum Streptophyta; class Pinopsida; order Cupressales; family Cupressaceae; genus Cryptomeria; species Cryptomeria japonica. The sequence goes on from NC_081409.1 coordinate 405,367,861, forward strand.
TTCATGTTTGACACGCTTGTGCAAAAGGTCGGTCGAGTGGTCCTACTTCTAACACACACTATCCTCTCCCTTGGCTTTCGTGGTCCTAGGTGCAAGAGAAAAGTGTTAGTAACACTCAAATTTTATCTTTTTAAGAGAGGCTTGCCAAGGGATTGATACTCTTGGGAATGACCTCGAGCGGTAAATCCTTCGAGCCGCTATAGAAATCAGGTGAGAGCGAAAGCTGTAACCTTGGGTATAGCTATTCCTACAGTGTAACTGGCTGAAAGGACAAATGGGCCCCACCACCAGTTACAAGGCTCTTAAGCGAGTCACTGCAGAATGAACTCATGTCGAAAAACATCGAACATGACTAAACACCTTTAAGTAGTAGCCCACTTGTTCTATTGATTGATGATATTTGCGATATAATTTAGTGCAAGAGCATAGATGGTTTTGCTCCCAAGATACTCACCATACATATTTCCTTGAGTAGAAACATAGCTTTTTGAAAAGTCACTTGTGGCTCGATAAAAGTGGTGACTCCCCCATCATAGGGATCATCTATTTGTTATGCTCGTGCAAGACTTAGTATATCACATCCTTACCTGCCACGGTGGGATTCATAAGGTATGTAGTACCAAAGTCGAAGAAATATTAAGATGTGGGCTAAATTTATCACAACTGGCCATTTGACCTTAGGGATAAAAAGTGTTTGAAGTGTGTTCATTTAGTCAAGACCAAGTGCAAATTGAGCCGACTTCAGGATTTGGAAATACACCTTAAAATACATCTAAAGGAAGGGTCATATACAAGTCCAAGGATTGGGTTGATCTAGACCCATACTCATTTGTGCCTTTGAGGCTACATTCTTGTGTTTGTGTGTTTGCTTTGTTTTCTTGTCAAAGAAAAATAAAAAATCACTTTCAAAACAAAGTATTCATCCAACCAAACATTTTTCAAAACAACCAAAACATCAAAAACAAAGTGCAAACAACAAAGAGTCAAATTTTATGACCATTCTTCACATCTTGCAAAAGAAGAAGCGTCATCAGAATATCAACTTGAAAAGAAGACCATTAAGCTCAAAGGCTTTGATCAAAAGGAGGAAATTCTTCTATATCAATAGACAAATCTTTGTCTCCCATAGAGTTTTTCTGTGTCACATGCGTCTCTACCTTCAAGGAAAAACAAACGAATTTGATTCAGAGACATTGAAATCGCAGAGCTTTTATGCAATATAGAGCTCTGAGTTATCACAAAAACCAAGGAGGTAAGATTAATCCCAACTTTTTCCCAAACATCTGTATCACATACAATACAGCTCGAGAAATACTATCAACACCTGAAAGGGAAGAGGTAGAGTTTGTCCCATTTGTGACACAAAGTTTTTATTGAAGTTGAAAACATTTTCATCCATCATCTTATTCATACATCATCACTTCATCATCAATCCATTCCAACTCTCAAAACATTAAGAGGTTCTTGCTCCAAGTTCTCTTTTTAGACATTGCTTGAATCAAACGCATCACATCACTTTTTAGATTGTTTCTACATCTAGGATAAGCTTATCCTAAGAGACACATCTACACAGGTTAAAACTAGTTTATGAGTGAATCCTCTCATTACTAGGTAGTTCAATCTGTAACACATCTCAAATTTCTCTACACCTTATCACATCCAAACTTATCAAACAAACAAGCAATTCAAAGAAGGAATTTCTGTTACATCTACCTTAAAAGTGCTAGAGATCCACATGCAACACAATTCACCAACCATCAATCTTTCATTTCATCAAAAACTCATCATCATTTTCACACAACTTCAACAAAATCTTGTAAACAAAATGGCTCAAACCTGATCACAGTCAAGGCAATGAGAAATAGAAATGGAAGAAGAAGAAGAGGAAAATCTCAATGAATTTTAAGAAGCACTTGGAGGAAATGCAAATGACAAAAACCCAAGTACTCCCACTCCTGCAACAATAGAAAGGGCCCAGCATAACCCTCTCTTTAACAGACTTTTTGATGAAATACTCAGGAGCAATGCAGATGCTCACTTTTTAAAGCTCACTCAAGAAGGAGCAAAACTCCCCTCTGACTTTGATCTTGCCCAATTAAGACAAGCATCCGAAAGACAAAGTCACCATGAAGAGGAAATAGGTAGAGATCCCATCAGATATAACATTCCTCGAGGTAACCCACCACCTCCTCCTCCAAATGAATTGGAGATGTTGCGGCAACAAGTCGAGAATCTCGCCCAACAACTTCATAGTGGTGTCAAAACTAACCAATTCTCACTCAATGACATCTGTCCCTATCCTTTTGATAGGAATCTTTATATGCCACCCTTTCCACGAGGATTCAAAACACCCAAATTTGAAAAATATAGAGGAAAGGGAGATCCTCGTGATCATGTCAAAGAATTTCATTCCGCTTTTCTTGAAGTGGCATATGAAGACACATACCTCATGCGCCTTTTTCCCCAAAGCCTGGGAGGAACAACCACATCATGGTTTTCCCAACTATCAGGTGGCATTAGAACATTTGAGGAACTCATCCAAAAGTTCCTAGCTCATTACTCTCATAACATTGAACGCGACATCACCATGGCTGATCTGTGCAATACTAAACAAAAACCAGGTGAACTATTCTCAGTATTCCTGCAACGATGGCACCAAATGTCTAGTAGACGTTCTCTTTAGTTACCTGAACGAGAACTAGTGGAAATATTCATTTCCAACTTAAACGAAGAAATGGAATTTCACCTGGATGTCAAAGACACAGACTCTTTTAATGATGTGATCACCAAGGGTTTGAAGTGTGAACGGGCACTCATCAAGAAAGGACTCATCAAAATCTATAATGAACCAAAAGATGGCCCTCACCCGCGCTTCAATAGCGATAAACCAAGCTTTTGGAATAAAAACAAGAATATCGTCAATGATGGGGTTGTGGATGCCTGGACTATCCAAAATGCACAACCCATGGTTCGGTTTGCAGGACAAAATCCTCCACCTCAGAGCAACACGAATGTTCCTTCGAATCAAGGTTGCATCACATCTCACGATGAACCAAGGCCTCGTCAGCAAAAATAGAAACACACATACACTCCCTTAGGGGAACCCATTGAAACAGTATTGTGACAACTCATTTCTCAAAATTTGGTCACTCTACCTAAACTATCAAACTTTGAGCCTCAGGTCAAACCTGTATGGTGGAGAGATACTGAGCACTGTGAATTGCATCAAGGAAGAGGACACAAGACAAGTAATTGTCACCGATTAAAAGATCTTATTCAGGATCTTATTGACCGAGGAGAAATTGAAATTGAAGGACATGACCCAAAAACAACCAATAATGATCATCTGATGTTTAAAAATCTACTTCCATCGTAAGATCAAAGGGGTCCTTCCACTTCCAGGCGAGGAATTGATACCACTGATTATACATAGGCTGTGTATAATTACATTGTAAATCACCCGTATGATGCCAATGAACAAGTTGCAACTATAACCTTCAAAAATCCCAACTCAAATTGCAATGTTGTTACACGTCACGACAAAGCTACCATAAAGGCAGCTCCACAAGGCACCACCTCCATCCCAAAGTAGTACAATCTTGTGGAACAATTAGATAAAATGCCTGCACTTATATCCATTTTAGAACTATTGCGCCTATCGCCCTCTCATAAAACTATCTTGTATCAAGCACTCCAAGAGGCGTCAGTCCCTGCAAATCTAAATACAAACCAATTTCAAGCCATGGTTGGAAGTCTAAAGTCATCACCTTGTCTCACTTTTGATGACAGTGACAACTCTTCCTTCCAGCAACCTCATAACGCCTCACTCCACATCGAAGGCTTTATCAACTAGCATAGGATCAAACGAGTCTTGATAGATAATGGAGCAGGCCTGAATATTTGTACACTATAGTTGGTCACAACATTGGGATATGCAGTAGAATCAGTGGATCCTCGTAAGAAGATCACAATCAAAGCCTATGACGATGCAAAGCGTTCTTCCAAAGGAGTTGTGGTACTACCAATCTGAGTGGGCCCCATGGTAAAACACATCATCTATCAAGTTCTAGACCTTCCTCTGCCATACAATCTACTGTTAGGGAGACCCTGGATACATGCCATGCAAGCCGTTCCATCTACCTATCATCAATGTATCAAGTTCCCACATAACGGTGTAGAGATCACAATCCTGGGCGATGCCAATCCCTTTGCGTATTGCCATAATATCAGCCATCAACCAGAGATTATCATTCCTAATAATAGAGAAGCCATTTCCTCCACATCATATATAAGTCCTGCCTCTCTTGCCAGTTCAAACACCACTATACCCAAGCAAGAAAAGCTTAAGATGAAGATAGCAAAGGAAGGTCCTGGGGAATACAACTTGAGTCAACTCTTTTGTGTGGGACAAATGCCCACTTCTCCTAGAACACATGGTAAACCACAACAGTTACTCCAATAACCACTGATCACGCCAGCATGTGCTTTGACACCTTTCATCCCTGGAAAGAGTCAAGAAGAAGAAACCCAAGATGAGGACTTAGCAGAATGGATCTATAAATATCCCATCACCACTGATATACCGAAAGTTAAACTTCCTATGGATCAGTATGGCAAAGGTCTCCTCATTATGCAAAGAATGGGGTATGATGGTCAGAGTGCTTTGGGATATTGCAAACAAGGATGACATGAACCTCTGCTGCCAGAATTAAAGCCCAAAGGTAATACAGGCCTAGGCTTTGAAAAATAGATCTTTCCTAAACTCAAATTCAAAGGAAAACCCAGCAAACCATTATGTCAGCCTACTACAAAAAGGACACCTTTCATTATCAAAGCAACATCAAGCACCATCCCAACTGCCCCACTGAGGCTCAAAACCCCAACATAACCATCACTAATGACACTCATTCCACCAATCAAACCAGTAATCCCATCCGCAACAGCCATTACATCCATAGTACCATTAGCAGCATCAACTGTATCAAATCCTGTAGCAACATCTATGGCACCATTAGTTTTAGCAGAAGCAACTGAGTCAACACTACTGATACTCCCTGTACCATATTCTTTTATCCCCATCAGTCTTCTTGCAGCACCGATCACTACAAAGGTACATCAACCAATCACACCTGCAGTATTTAACTCAAAAGATATCCTAGTATGGTATAGTAATTGGATGCTGGAAAGTGACTCAGAGACCGATTCACATGAGTGGGAATTTGATTCTGTACAACTTAACACTTTAGATGAGGAAGACACATCACCACCTCCACCACGCAAAGACATCCCTGTTTACGGAGAAGCACCGATAAAGACCACTTGGGTTCCTGAACTGGAAACATCTTCCACAGACCCTATGTCTCATCCTACGCCTGATTTTGATAGGGAGAGTACCATTAACGACCTTCACCATAACGTCTTAACCCTCACTGATACATCTAACACACTTAACCTAATCGATGAAGTAATGCCCATTATCCACCTTAAACTCATCAAATGGAACCAACCAAATTCCCCATGCCTTGAATTTTTCCAAAATGATGAGGCCATCATTGACTTTTTAGAATTAAGGGATAACCTACCAAGCGGGGATCACAAAACTGGATTCACCATTGAACTTAATAGTGCAACATACTTTGGGGTGGATGCCAAATCTTTTAGCTGCAAAAATATAACAATAAAACATGGATCTTCCAGTGAAAACCACACTGTGGCATTGTTTGATCCAACAAAAGTAAAAAGAAAGAGTATCCAATGGTGAAAACCTCTCTGAGATGCCTGAGGATGAAGGGTTTGACATTGTCCCTGATAGTACACAACAGGAACGATCAACAATTCTCATCGAGGAAACCAAAGAATACAATGTGGGGACTCTTGAAAATCCTCACCTCATACATCTTGCATCTCTTCTCACTCCAGAAGAACAACCTAAGTTTATAGAGTTCTTCGAGAAGCGTCAGATCAACTTTGCATGGTCATATGCGGACATGCCTAGGCTTGATCCTGATTTAGTCATGTATCACCTTACCGTAGTAGAAGGAGCAAAACCTGTCAAGCAAAAACTTCGTAAGATGCATCCTCAGATTGCAGTGCTAGTCAAAACAGAACTCAAGAAACTCCTAGATGTTGGTTTCATTAGACCAATTGATTATGGAGAATGGATCTCCAATATTGTGCCTGTCGGCAAACCAAAAGGGGGCATCTGCATTTGTACCGACTTCAGGGATCTAAATAAGGCCTGTCCTAAGGATGACTTCCCCCTTCCAAATATTGACATCATAGTGGATCTGATAGCAAGACATGCCATGCTTTCACTTATGGTTGGCTTTTTAGGATACAATCAGATAAAGATCGCACCAGAAGATCAACATAAGATAGCCTTCACCTGTCCATGGGGCACATATTGCTGGAATGTAATGCCTTTTGATCTAAAGAATGCAGGAGTGACCTATCAATGAGCAATGACCACCATCTTCCATGACATGATGCATACTATAATGGAAGATTATGTTGATGACTTACTAGCAAAATCACTCACCAGAGAAGGGCATCTCCACATCTTAGATAAAATCTTTGATAGACTGGAACAATACCATGTTCAACTCAACACAAAGAAATGTGTCTTTGGAGTAACCTCCGAGAAACTTCTAGGATACATCATCTCAAGCAAAGGCATTGAGGTCGATCCAGCAAAGGTTAAGGCAATCATGGACATGCCACCACCAAAGAATATCAGTCAGCTAAGGACATTACAAGGGTGACTTCAATCCATCTGAAGATTCATTGCACAATTGGCTGATAAGTGTCACCCATTTACACACCTACTACACAAGAACATCCACTTTCAGTGGGATGCCCGATGCCAACAAGCATTTTAGACGCTTAAAAACTATCTCATGAATCCACCATTGCTGATACCACCAGATCCAAGTAGACCGTTGTTACTTTATATCTCAGCAACAAGTGCAGCATTGGGTGTACTACTGGCACAACATAATGCAGAAGGGAAAGAGTGTGTTGTTTACTACATCTCTCGCACACTGGTGGGCTATGAACTCAATTACACACCTATTGAGCGAGCTTGCTTAGTAGTAATATTAGCAACCACTAAACTAAGGCACTATCTGTTAACAAATAAGGTACAACTTATCACAAAGATTGATCCACTCAAGTATTTACTTAGCAAAGCAACATTGATAGGTCGCTTGGCCAAATGGGTAATGATTCTAAGTGAATTTGACATCGAGTACATGGACTGTAAAGCTATCAAAGGTCAAGTTATTGCAGATCAGTTGGCCGATGCACCTCTCATAGGTGATCATCCTCTCATTTCAAATTTTCTAGATGAAGAGATATTCATGATCACAACAACACAACCATGGAAACTTTACTTTGATGGTTCATACACTAGGCATGGCTCGGGGGCAGGTATTTTGTTTATCACACCCCAAGGTGACAACATCCTAAAGTTTTACAGGCTCACATTTCCATGTACCAACAACATCGCAGAGTATGAGGCCTTGATCACGGGACTCAGGTTAGCCGTACAATGGAAATTACAAGAACTACAAGTATATGGCGACTCCCAACTGGTCATTCAACAAGCAACAGATGAATATCAGACCAAAGATGATAATCTCATGCCATACAAGCAAATGGTGGACACTCTAAAGACATCATTTACTACTATCACTTTTGAGCAGATACCAAGAGATCAGAATCGAGCTGCTGACACCATGGCTACCATCGCATCTCTCTTAGATCTTCCACAGAATTCAACACGCTATGAGTTCTTGGTAGAATAGCTTTGGATTCCCGCTTATGATATCCTCGAATCCGAAATGATATGTCACCTTGTCGGTTGTAAATCCCCATGGTATGGTGAATTTTACACCTATCTCCACGATCACACCCTTCCTCCCAACCAATCGAATAACCAACGAAAAACCTTCATTCGCCAAACTACTTGATATACTATTATTGTCAAAACCCTATACCGACGCGATCTTGATGGTACTCTCCTTCGATGTCTGGAACAAGGTGAGATAACAAGGGCCTTGGAAGAAGTCCATGAAGGAATTTGTGGGACTCACTCGAGTGGTCCGTCACTAGCCAAGAAACTCCTGCGCAATGGATACTATTGGCCATCTATGGAAAAGGATTCCTACTACTTTGCGAGAAAATGCAAGAAATGTCAAGTTCATGGTGACCTGATACATGCACCAGCCCTGGAACTGCAACCAATCACAACACCATGGCCTTTTTGTCAATGGGGCCTTGACCTTGTGGGTAAAATCCATCCATCTTCATCCAATGGCCATAAATTCATTATTACTGCCATCGAATATTTCACAAAGTGGATCGAAGCTGTTCCACTTACCCAAGTCACCGGCAAGTAGATCGCCTCCTTCAACCTCAACTACATCATCTGCCGGTATGGTGTGCCCATGTCCATCATCACAGATAATGGTCTCCCTTTCAAAAATCAGGATGTCCGTGAACTTTGTGAGAAATTTCATATCCAACACCGCTTTTCCACTCCCTATTACCCACAAGGAAATGGTCAGGCCGAAGCATCAAATAAAAACATATTAAGAATCCTCAAGAAGATAGTCAATGATGCTGGCCGTGATTGGCATGTTCAACTAAAACCAACATTATGGGCATATCGAACTAGCGTTCGAACCCCTACAAGTGCAACTCCTTATTCATTGGTCTATGGTGCAGAAGCTATCTTGCCTATTGAGGTTGAGATACCATCATTACGGGTTTCCTTGTACAATCTCATCGATGATGAAGCATACAAAGTCTCACACCTCCAAGACTTAGAATTACTTGATTAGAAGCGACAAGCTGCATACAATCATCTCAAAGATTATCAACAACGCATGAGCAGAAGCTATAATCACTGAGTTAGATCTCGTACATTTGAGGTAGGTGATCTTGTTCTACGAGAGAATCCTCACAACCAACCAAACAGAGAACATCAGGGCAAGTTTGAATCAAACTAGCTGGGCCCATATGTTGTCACTGCTATGTTCGGGTCCGGGGCATATCAGTTGGCTACATCTGAAGGAGAACTGCTTGTAGATCTAATCAATAGCATGCACCTTAGACGGTTTTATACCTAAGCTGTACAGAGCATCAGGCTCCCCTGTATACTAGAAAAATACCAAAAACATTCAAAAAAATGCCTTGAAAAAAATACAAAAACATTCAAAAAAGTAAAGAAAAAAATCATGCATCCAAACGGTGAACAACCACTCCGGTGGCACCTTGGGTAAGTGCGATGGTGAAAACTTGGCAAAGAGGTGCCACTCATAAAGGCAATAGCTCCAGTATCTTTTAGGCTCGTTGCGATCACATTCATGCATCCATCCATCCAAAACCATGGCTTGTTATTCATCTGCAATTATGATAGTACTCCATACATCTTGCATCCCGCTTTGTCATAGTCATGTCTAAAACTGGGGGCAATGCCTTTAAACTATTGATGGAAGTGGATTCTACATTGTCTTATGATTCATTAAGTTCTTCATTCAAGCAATCATCAAAATACCAAAAACATTCAAAACAACACAAAATCCAAAAACATTCAAAACAATTCAAAATCCCCCCCCCAAAAAAAATAAAAAAAAACATCGAAAAACCATTGAAAAATCACACAAAAACATGGCAACACCTTGTACATACTCATTCATGCAGATACCAAAACAAACATTGACATAATACTCACACGATGACCATTTATCAATCAAACCACACAATCAACATCAACACTCAAGAAATTGTCTTCAACAAGGATGCATCCTTCCTTACCAAAACAAAGACAAAAGTGACATTTTCTTTGACAAGAAAATTATGTTAAGCTATCAAATACTTGGTTGATTTGTGAGTACAATCATTCATTTCTCTGTATCCGGATCTTTCAACATTGTTTGTGTATCTTCGACACATTTTTCCGATGAAGTTCTGGGGCATGTCTTAATGGTGTCTATGTGGGAAGTTCACTAAGCTACGTGATCTTATGCCAAATACAGTCATAGATCATTACGGCTTGCTGACTATAGCGTATACCTCGACCATATGAGCATGAACCATTACCAAGGATCCTTATTCTTTATTCTTTATGTATATACTGTTTGTTTGCAGGTACAATGCTCATTCTTTGGTTCCTCCTCATCCAAATTGGATAAAGGTTTTTATCTCTTAGTACGGTATGCACTTGTCTCAGGATATGATCAGCCTAAGATCAAGGAGGATGATCCAAGTCATGCATGAACAGAGATAATCCTTGTCTATTCTGCAAGCAATACTCTGGTCGACTTGACCCTTATATCAAGTCGTTTGTATTAACTTGCTATATAAAATCCATGAAAGGAATACTCAGGTCATCTTGAATCATTATGTCAAGATGCTTGTATTCTCTTCCAACATTTTAAAAGCTCAATGATGAAAATAAAGCACTATGGATCGTCATTTCATCTCATCTGTTTATATATTGCATTCTGTTGCATATCACCCATCCATTCACTCATTCATATATAGGATTTTTATGCAAAAAGTGACCATTAAAACTGGTCTTGGATACAATCACGACCGAGTACTTTGATACATCATCAATGCATCATGCAAAGTCTCAAAAACCTTGCATTCCTCATGGTCATATCATCATCGCATTTAGTTGCATCTCGCATTAAGAACATTCATGTCATTTCTAACTTAACATTGCATATGGTTCATTTTTGACGTTAGTTTTCATTAAACATTTGCATCATTGCATCAATCATAAATAATTAGATTCATTCATGGGATTAAATTGTCTTTGATTATATTAAGTCATTTACTAGGCATTCATATAGTGTCGATTATCCATCATCATTTTATCATCCTTTATCATTTATTATTGCATACATTCATTTATAGTTAAAAGGTGCAGTCATTCATTACAAATTATCTTATTATGCTCATTTTAGGATTCATTCACATTGCATTATCCCCTTTTTTAATTGCCTTAAGGTGTAGTTATTAAAACCATAAGTTATAGTATCATCACATTATCATTTATCCTTAAATCATATTTAAGTATTTAGAATCATAAATCCATTTGTTTCCAAACATTGGTTCATACCATTTTATAAATATCCATTTTACATATGCATTCATTTAAAGGCATTATCATATAAACATTTGTACTTTACATTTTGTTTATCCATATTACATTCATCTAAAAACATCTAGATGCATATTCATACATAACATCATTCATTCGACCATTGCATTAACATCATCACATAAATCATCTCATTATTATATCAAAATAGGAAACACCAAAATCCTGTTCATAAATCATCATAAACATACATCATCATCATGACATCACATATATAAAGCATTACATAAAAAATCAAACAAATCATACATATATAAACTTGCATTCATATGTCAGTATCCAGCATCATACATCGTCATAAAAACACATGCATATAAGAAACATCTCATGCATACATGTACACATATCCATCTAAGCGAAAACTCATCATCCTGCATAAACATCCATATAAATCAACTGCATATCATCCAAATATGGGATCTCCTCATATATATCATCTCATATATCAGAGTACAATGAAGTCTACAAAATCGGCTACCAAGAGCCATCCAAGATATAGTCCAAAAAATAAACAATGATACAATACATATATGCAAAAATGCTCTCTCAAATGCCACTCTGGCCAGATGCTGTACCACCACTACCATCACCACCGACTCTCCCACTGGTGCCTGCACCACCTGATCCATCTCTCCGTGGAGGCCTCATTGAACCACCACTCACTCCTGCATCCCCTGATCTCTCCCTCCGCAGTGGACCCATCACACCCCCACTGCTCTGCACCCTCTGTGATCGCTTTGATCTAGCCTACCGCATCTGCAAATAGCTAAGAGCTTGCTGAGTAACTGGCACCACCTGCTCATATAAACCCCACCAGTAGTCTATCTCCACCTATGCTCGTTGCATCTCCCTCATCACCTCCCCCGTAGGCCCCTGTGCTCCTACTCCAACCCGCACTCTCTCCTGCAGCTCTGCCAATCTCTCCACTGCACTATCCCTCTCCCGCAACACAACCGCCAGCTTTGACTCCTGTGCAAATAGCTGCACATCCCTAGCTGCCACCTCCACCTCCAAATCCTCTATCTGAGTCTGCAAACGTACTATCATATGATCTCACAGATCTCCAGTAGCTCCCTCCCCGGTATCCATAGCCGCCTCACCTGCACCACCCTCTCTAGTGGCTCCCTCCCTGATATCCATAGCCGCCTCCCCTGCACCACCCTCTCCAGTAGTCCCCTCCCCTCTGTCCATCGGGATCTCCCTCTCCATCCCCCTCCCACTCAGTTGAACTCCTCCCTGTATCAATGGTCCCTGTGATATCTGTAGAGGCAGTCCACCTCTCCCTCTCCGCTGACTCCTCCACCTCCTCCTCCACCTCCTCCTCCTCCATCTCCTCCACCTGCCCTCAATCCTCAACCTTCTGCCCTCCTCCATTTTCGTCCCCTCTCATCCTCAAAATCTAGGATCGGCTCTACTGGATCAGATATTCACAAGATCGGGTGCGCTACCCGGTACTGCATGTACTCATTTGTAACACCTGCATCCACGACCCTCGGTCGTATGTCCCACGGTCTCGCCTGCAGTGTCTGGAACTCTACCAATGCCTAATCATATGGTAGCACTGCGCCCCATGCGTACCTCTCCCGAATAACTCGAGCATACTCTCCTGATCCATTGGGCAGTCCCTGCTGCCGCCCAAACTGTCTCAGCACTCTCCCAGGCACCTGTCTCTCCACATGGTATGCGGTCCTCCCAATGAGGAATCGGGTCATAAAAACATAAGGAAGTGCCTCTCCATCATCATCCCATGGCTCACACTCCAAGTGTGGTCGCCATATCACTGCATCCAGATCGTCCAGCGCCCGCAGCCACCACTCTAACTTCCCCAGGTGGGGTTGACTCATCATGCCGCTATACATAAACATGTACGGTTGGTCTACTGCCCGGAATCTCAGACTCACCGGTCGAGTCATTGGTAGGTGCTCCCAGACCCAAATATGCAGCAACGTCATGCCCACTGCTAAGGAACCCCTCTCCCGGTAAACCACCTCATGGAGCTCCTGATATAGGTGCGCCAGCACGTACGACCCCCACGCAAATCGGGTCCCCTCGGTCATCATCATCTCTGTCACCTGCCCCCACCCCACGGCCAAACCATGTGATCGCTTGTCAGGACAAAGAAGACCTCCCACGATACTTGATAAAACTGTTGGAAGAGGCTCATATAATGCCTCTATCTCCTCCCAGGCAATAGAACCATCATCAATAAACATGTCCTCATAAAAAATCCTCTGCACTGCAAGAGTCCCCCAAGATCTGTCATATGTGACTAGCTCCCCCCAAATCAGAATCCGCAGGATGCGCCACACATCCTCTAGGGTCACTTTCATCTCCCCTTGTGCTAGATGGAAGGTGCACGTCTCGCTGTGCCACTGCTCTACTAACGTTGTGATCAATCCGTGATTCATACGAATCATGGGCATGTGCATCACCTCATATAGTCTCGTCACGACAATACAATCTATCTCCGCCTATGTCAATCGATCCCGCAACCCCTGTGTCGCAGGATGTCGCTCACGTAACTGCAACACGCTCAGCTCCTCCTGCACATGGACATTCATCAATCACCATCAGTTGTTTTGTTTTCAAACTTTCTTAAGTTTAAACCTAGACTATCAATAGATACTTTGATCAAGTATCTTCGGGTCTCAACAGGTAAGCAATCATGGCTACCTAGACTTCAACGGACATTTATCCTAACAAATGACCTAAGTCTCATCAGGTTGCTATGGTTCAAAACAACTCCCACTTCACCTCGCCATCCATCAATCATTGGCATCAGGAGATTTTCTTCATCCAAACTAGGGCATCTCTTTATCCTAAAGCAAAAGCGCTATTTTACCATCAAAAGCGCTAGTTTCCCAACAATAGTGCTACAACTCTAACAAAAGCGCTCAATCAGCTATCCCATAGCGCTCAAACTACAAATGCACTCAAACAACTACACAGTAGAGCTAATAAAGTTCAATAGCACTCACAAATGCCCTCAATAGCGCTTATTAATCAACAACGCTTAAACTTGCATACAATAGCGCTACAACAAAACAAAAGCGCTCAAACAATGGGGCAATAGCGCCATTGCGGCGCAGTAGCGCTAGTTCATGGAGCAAAAACGCCAAAACCATAGTTCCAACGCTCTTGCTCTGACTTGACTTGTACTCAGCTAAAAACCTATCAAAAATGCATAAAAATTAAATTTTCAAATTTGCGTACCACTGGTCCATAGTCGTCTGGGCGCTGGAACCGTCGAACTCGCTCCAATTTGTGCTCTGCAATCGGTATCGGCATCATGTCCCTATCAGAGCTCTGATTTCCAACTGATCGCGGTCACAAATGATCCTGTTTTCATCCCTTTCACCCCATTTATACCCTTCACCATCAACGTAACTTCTCCCTGCTCACTGCCGTGGTCCCTGTGAACTTCCCGAGCCCCCCATTTCTCCATTTTTCCCATGTTTTCTTCTATTTTTCACCCGTATGGCTAACTTCTTCTCTTCTACCACCTCGCCAATTTTCATTCTTTTTCAAGAGATTGCCCGATTTTTCAATTTTTTCCGGCCCATCTCTCGAGGGGGCATACCACCCATTAAATTTATATTTTATGGGGCATTTCTTCACATCAGTTTTTCTTTCTTTCAAACGATGCGATAAACCGCACCGTCTCAAAGAGGGGCAAATGTAGTCACACAAATCTGTCCAGCTTAATTAAATAAATATTCGATATTTATTTGATTAAAAATCCACTAGCCATCAATTAATTAAATTAATATTTAATCTATTTATCTTCAAACATTCTTCTATTAATTAAATAAATTATTCAATTTATTTTAATTAATTCATTAAATCAAATTCAAATCAATTAAATAAATAAAATCTATTTATTTAATTAAATCCCCCTATTCCTCTTTTAAATAAATTAAATAAAAACATTTATTTAAATCATTTACCCCCCCCCACTTGCATTTTCCTACAAATGCAACTTGCACACATTTATTGAAATAAACTAATTTTATTTTAATAAAATCCTAGTTTCCCTCACCCACCAAATCCAATTTCAAAATCTAATCCCCTTCTAGATTCTTCTAACCCCTTCCTAATTAGCCTAATCCATCCCCTAATTATTGTCACATTCCTAAACAAAATGAAGTCACTTCTCAAAGACTCCAAAGTCTTTGAAAAACATTTAATGCTTTGTGTGTTCAACAAATTAGCCCCCAAAGTCCTCCAAGACCACTAATGGCTCTTACATGACCATTTATGGCTCTTACATAACCATTTA